>NC_135659.1:69098041-69419074 GCF_964188315.1 Podarcis muralis | reverse complement strand
TGATGCAGGGGAGAGGAGAGGGAATGGAATAGAATATTCTGAAAGATGGCTGGCTCCAATCCTTAACAGGAGCACACCATTCTGTGTTGCTTGTCTCATTTGCCATATAATAAACAAACAAATAAATAGTTGGAAGGAGCCTTGTAGATGTAGAGCATCATGACAAATTCCCTATACTGTATAAGACCATATTTGACATACAATCTCTTGATAGCCAGTTTTATTCACATCTGTTGGGGAAATTTTCAGGGCCACAAGACCAAAAGATTTCTGGTTGAATCCAGCTAAGCCACGTTCAGAGGTGACCCAATGGAATCAATGGGTGTGACTAACAATATTTGTACACACACATACACCTGATAGTTTTTGTGTGATTCTCTGTTATCCACAGGATCATAGAATTGGAAAGGAACTCAGATGCTTTCTAGACAAATCCCCTGCCAATACAGGAAACCAGCTTTTGCAGCATCCCTGACAGATGGCCATTCAACATCTTAAAAGCCTAAAATGATGAAGAGTTTCCATCTCTTTCCAATGAAAATCTGTTCCACTACAGCAGGGTTTCCCATACTTGGGTCTCCAACTGTTTTTGGACTACCACTCCCATCATCCCTATCTAGCAGGAGCAGTGGTCAGGGGATGATGGAATTTGTAGTCCAAAAACAGCTGGAGACCCAAGCTTGGGAAACCCTGTTCTACAGCTAGTCCACCAGCCAACGTTGATGAGAGGCACCCTATATTACGAAGGCCGCTTGTGACTCCAGACACAATAGGGGATCCAGAAGGATGTCCAAATTTGAACTCATTGGTTCAGGTCTTACCTGTTGAGCAATCATTCTGGGGCTTGGAAGCTGGCCGGGGCTTATGAAACATCAAATCAAAACATCCAAATTCCAAAACATCTGGAGGGCACCAGGCTGATTTTAATGCCTTAATTCCAAAGGAGTTATTATCTCTTGGAATGTAGAGCATTATTCTGCAAGTGCTCAGCTGATCAAGAGGAAGAAGAAATATCACCAAGTATCATTCTCTTGCAACCAGCAATATTTCATGATATGCAAGAGGTGGGGGTGGGGAAACTAAATCAAAGAGGATATGGGTGACAGCCAAAATGAGGTCAGTTGCACAGTGGAGTAGGCCTGAACCTATGACCTAATACATCAGCAAGGAGGTGTTGAGAAAGGAAGGCAGCTATTGCACCAGCTTAGGATGATTTGGCCATATCAAAAACAGCCCACGATATGTAACATGATCATGTAACTCCATCAGAGAAGGAAGGGTGTGACCATACCTAAGTGTTCCTTGCAGCAGATTTCCCTCTCTTCTTGGCTTGACTTTCAGGGTGTGTGAATAAAATGCTTTAGTAGGTGATCCTTATGAGAGTTGCGAGAACTCTGTCAGAAATGAAAAATAAATGTGAGCCATCACAGTTGGGAGACTCCAGTTTGGTTAGCCTCATTAGGACGAATTGTGCCTACTGCCAGGTGCATAATGTCAAAACTCCCACCATAATGTGCCATTTCAGATAAATGGGCTGGTGCCACTATGGTCAAAGCATTTGCTTTCAGCAGATGCATTGTAATAACCTATGTGCAAAGATGGTGCAGCCAAGATGTAATTGACGATGGGACCTAATGGGGTTTGGGGTTGTGAGCCCATGAACGATCTTAAAGGAAGTTGCAACAGCAGCAACAGTGACAGGGCAATCTTAATAAGTGGTGGTAAACTTTGGTGGTGAACACCACCAACACACAGTATTTATATGCTAGATGAGATATAACAACTGGAACATATTATTATTTATTAAATTTCTATAGTGCCCATCATCTGAGGCTCACAAGCATTCATAACATAGAAACAAACAAAAACAACACCCCCCCTCAGACAGCTTAAAAGGCTATAGATTTTTTAATTAGCCAAAGGGCTAAGAGAATAGGATTGTTTTTGCCTGGCATTCCACAAGTTCTCCTGTTGCCACCCTCTGGACCTCTCATGGAGGAGACATGTGAAGACGAGCCTCAGATGATGATCACAGGGTCTGGGTTGGTTCATAGAATCGTAGAATCGTAGAGTTGGAAGAGACCACAACGGTCGTCTAGTCCAACCTGCAGCAATGCAGGAATCTTTTGCCCAACGTGGGGCTCATATGGGGAGAGGCGGTCCTTGAGGCATTGTGGTCCTGAGCCATTTAAGGCTTTTTGGGTCAAAACCAGCACTTTGCACTGGGCCTGGAAACTAACTGGCAGCCAGTGCAGTTAGGGACTGGCTTTACATGCTCAAACCTTCTTGCCCTGGTGAGCGACCTAGCTGCTGAATTCTGCACCCACTGAACTTTCCGAAATCTGTTTTCAGAGGCAGTCACACATATAGTGTGTTGCAGTAATCTATCCATTGCCCGATACTGCCTCTGCTCTTGGTTACTGGATCTCAAGTATATCTGGGCCACTATTGACCTTTCTTGTTCAAACCATTCTTGCCTCTCAGTCAACCGTATTGGCTAGATAACCAAGAAAAATGCTGGTATCCCCACTAAGGGTAACTCCCAGCTTCTTAGATTCAACACCTGAACATAGCATATATAAAGTTTCAGGGCAGGAATGTGCCTGGTGTCAGGGAGTGTAATTTGCCTAATAACCTTTTTGGTTTGTATTTACCAAGCTCTTTGTTCAGCGTTTCACTTAGGACACGCCTCCCTGAGATCTGGCACCGTCAAGCGTTTTGCTGCACAAACCTCTTGCTCCTTTCTCATATGATTATTGGGAAATCAAACATATTGTCTAAGAATCTCAGGCTTTTAGCCAGATGTAATTTTCCACCTGTTTTGCTTTGTTCTCAAAAGGGTTGGAGCTGGCTCAGAAGTAGGAGATTAGATCAGGAGATCTTAGACACACATTGCTTGCTTCTTTATTTTTCTTTAACCCAACACAAAACTGGTGCTGTCAGTCCTGTCCAAAAGATGAATGGGTTGGCCTGCTCATTTATCATCATGACAAACTATAATGGCCCTGGGCTAATGATAATCCTGCTTGATTTTGAAGGATTGTTCCTATATTCACAGGCTAATTAGGAGGAGTGATGCTTTCAGAAATACCCAGGGGACTCAGATAAGCAAGACTCCTCTTTTCAAATGTCTTACTAGCTGCTGTATCCCAGTTGTAGCGACTGGCATGCCCACACAGTCTGTGAGGTCACCAAAATGCAAAAGCTTTTGACTGTGAGGGCACAACTCATAGTGCCTTATCCTAAACATTTATTTGATGGAGTAGCAGGACATGGGCTATTGTCCAGAGACTGTGGATGTACCTAACACACAGGCACGTAGCAAAGTAAATACTCTGAATGCAGGGCCTTCCCCTACATGCTTGCAGATATGAAATGTCACAATGTTTGAAAATCCGAATGTACAACATGGTTGTGCAACAGAAAATTTCCCTCTTGACCTGCATGAGCTTACCCAAGAGTTCTAAAGAGGCAGATTTGAATGTCCTGTTGTACATTCCTTAGCCTGGAAAACGATGAAATTGTTTGCCTGCCTGCCTTTTCCAGCCACACAGCTGGTACCTACCTAGCAGTAGGTACCACAAAGGCTAAGAGGATATACTGGGGACATCTTCAGAGTCCCTTCTCCAGGTGTCCTCCCACACTCTGAAGATATGTGGGTGGTGAATGGAGAGAGGGTCTTCTCAACTGTGGTGCCTATCTTCCTTGGAACACTTTCTGTGGGCAAACTTGTTTGGTTCATGCCCATGTCTTTTCACAGACATTTCCGTTTTATTTTCCCAGGCCTTTTAAATATTGCTTGAGTTGTTCTAACTTTCCAGAGCTCTTATCCTGAAGCTGTTTTGATTTGACACTAAACACTGGACTGTATAACTTATCATTATTTGTAAGCCACCCTGAGAGCGGCAAAACTAAATGAAGTAGCTCACATGCACAGAAGTTTTTAAGAGGTAAAAATTCTAAAGGTGGAAGTTCCAGGTAAGCAATGACATGCTCCCACGTGTTTACACTGGGCAGTGTGGTACCCTGTATCTTCTGTAATGCAAATGATTGCATCCCTTTGCCAAGATGTACAAAAAGGCCTTGAATAGAATAAAATGCAGCGTCTTCCCATGAACGTGTTGCAGGAACGTACTTGCTGCTGGAGGAGGAGGCAAAGCATTCCAGCAATGGTCCGGATGCTGGAGCTTAGGAGAGAACAAGTTTAGACAAATTTGGGCTGCTGATGACGTACGTGGGAATTTACAGTATGACAAGTGAGAGGCACAGCTGACAGTAAGGGTGTGTGCGCCTGTCGTATTTTCCACTTGAAAAGGTAGAGAGGGGGCAGGCAATAATGACAGCCCCATAGTTAGTTTCTATCAGATAAGCTTCAGGTGTAGTATAAGTGACGAGGGGGTGGGTACTGCTCATTGGGGGAGAGGCTCCATCACTTCTCTCTCTCTCTCTCTCTCTCTCTCTCTCACACACACACACACACACACACACACACACACACACACTTTCCAAAAATCATACAACGTATTTTCTTATCTTAGACAATATTTTGGACTTCCATCAACTACATCTGGAGATTTTTCAGTCTTTATCACTTAATCTGCATTTCCTTAATTTCACTATTACTTTTAATGGTCCTTCATTAATAATTCTCATCATAATTTTCTCCGCAATATTTCACACAGTCCTCCTTACAAAACTTCTTGCAATCCTGCTAGCGTAATCTGTTGATTACAATTGCTTTTCAAATAATTCACATATTTGCTCCTGTCCTCTGAGAATCTCTGATCCCACAGGTTTCGAATCCTTCCTGTCATCTTATCTAATTCTGCATAGTCCATTAATTTCGTCTGCCGTTCTTCTTTCGTCGGTAGTTCTTCGGCTCCATCACTTTTCCATAGGTGAAGCCCTATTGATTTCTATGGAAGAACAAAACCTGTGATTAATCTTGATCCAATGAAATCCATAAGAATTGACGGTGCTCAGCTTTGGCTGGATTGTGTGCCATGAACTTTGGGTGTTAGGCAGCCTGTGGAATGCAAGGTGGGGTTTTATTTGCCTTTTTTATGAGGTTTGCATGTTTGCTCTTTGCCTTCCGCTAAGTGTGCAGTAGGTTATGTATGTCTGAGGTGTGCCATAAGCCCATCGCCACCATTGCTAGCCCACAACTGCACTTGTTAAATGTGTTATAGGTACATTGCATACCAACTAATACTGTGTACTAAAATGTGTCCTTAATTCGGAGGTTTTCCTGTTAGTTCCCCCTACACTGTTTCTTTCAAACAGAATCTCAAAATTTGACTGGCACTTACTTGGATTCAAGTCAGTCTGGATTGAAGTTTGGCATTAAGCAGTATATTAATTAAGTACCGTATTTTTCCGTGTATAACACACACACTTCTGAAGATGACCCCTATTTTTTGGGACCCCAAATTAAGGAAATTGCCAAGAATCGCTCACCCGCAAGACCACCGTTGCCAATTGCACACCTTGCAAAAGAAACCAATGGTCTGCCCGCTTGCCACCAGCAGCCGCCAATCACCCGCCCAATCGTCGCCAATCGCTGACAATCTCCTGCTCGCGGCTGCCACCAATCTCATGTCCCCCCTCTGCACTATCTGTGTATAAGACGACACCCACTTTTTTGCATTTTTTATAATAAAAAACTATTGTCTTATACACAGAAAAATATGGTAAGTAATATACTGTTTCATGACAAACTTGGATCCAGACCTGGCCATGCTTAAGGTGGACCAGGGATGGGAAATCTCAGGCCTGGGAGCCATACTCTTTCTTCCCAAGTCACACCTCCTCTCCACAGGCTGCACTCCTTATTAACTGCATCTTCATTAGTACTTTTGCCCCGCTGGAATGTAATAATGCCTTTTGCTTGCCCAGATGCAAGAAGGAGAGATATGGGTAGCTTGTGTGTGTGTGTGTGTGTGTGTGTGTGTGTGTGTGCGCGCGCGCGTGTGTGTGTGTGTGCATGTGTAGAAATCATAGACATTTGTGTTGCTGGAATGTAGCCTACTGTAATAATTTGAGAGTCACACCCATTGCTCCACCTGCCACTGGCTTGCAGCATCTTGAAGGTTGCTCACAAGGAAATGTGGTCCTCAGTCTGAAAACGTTTCTCCAGTCCTGGAGGTGAAGGTAAAGGGACCCCTGAGCATTACGTCCAGTTGTGGCCGACTCTGAGGTTGTGGCGCTCATCTCGCTTTATTGGCCGAGGGAGCTGGCGTACAGCTTCCGGGTCATGTGGCCAGGTCTGGCGAACCAGGGCAATGCATGGAAACGCCGTTTACCTTCCAGCTGGAGCGGTACCTATTTATCTACTTCCACTTTGACGTGCTTTCGAACTGCTAGGTTGGCAGGAGCAGGGACCGAGCAACGGGAGCTCACCCCATCGCAGGGATTCAAACCGCCGACCTTCTGATCGGCAAGTCCTAGGCTTTGTGGTTTAACCCACAGCGCCACCCACATCCCAAACCTGGAGGAGACCCACGGAAATCAACAGGGTTTAGATCAATGGAAGGTCATTCTAAGCATGATTATGTTTAGAGCCAGTCTCCTTGACTTTAAAATCTATATGTTTTAGCATTTGGGGAGTGGGTTGTACTGTGCACAAAAAGTACATTTCCGAGCACAATTCAAAGTGTTGGTGCTGACCTTTAAAGCCCTAAACGGCCTCGGTCCAGTATACCTGAAGGAGCGTCTCCACCCCATCATTCAGCCCGGAAACTGAGGTCCAGCACTGAGGGCCTTCTGGCAGTTCCCTCACTGTGAGAAGTGAGGTTACTGGGAACCAGGCAGAGGGCCTTCTCAGTGGTGATGCCCGCCCTGTGGAATGCCCTCCCATCAGATGTCAACGAAATAAACAACTTTTAGAAGACATCCGAAGGCAGCCCTGTTTAGGGAAGTTTTTAATGACTGATGTTTTAATGTATTTAAATATTTTGTTGGAAGCCACCCAGAGTGGCTGGGGAAACCCAGCCAGATGGGCGGGGTATAAATAAATTATCTATCATCTATCTATCTATCTATCTATCTATCTATCTATCTATCATCTATCTATCTATCATCTATCTATCTATCATCTGTCTATCATCTAGATGCAAAAATGGATATTCTGGTATTGTAAGGAAACATACTGTAACTTTTGAAATTAATATTAGAAAAATGTATTCAGTGTCATCAGTTTGTGAGCCCATGAACTTCCTGAGCCATTTAATTTGCCCCATGCCATACTATGAATCCCTCAGTTCACTCAATGTACAAGACGTATCATACCTGTTTCCCTGTGCCAAGTATGTCAAGACCTGGAGGGTTTGTGCATAATAACATGAACAAACAAACTCTTCAGATTGCAGGCTTTTCCTCATTAGAGAATGGGAACTCAGAGCCAAACAACCGCTAGTAGTGACCAAGAGAGATAGCTTGGCTAGTTCTGTTTTGAACTAGATATCCTGTAAGTAAGAGTCCAAAGTGTGTTCTGAGGAGCCTCTCTGGTATCAAACAGGATGAGCTGCAAGGCAAACTGATGGGACCTGGGCCTTTCAAGTGTGTATGTGAGGGACACACTGATAAAAGTCCCAGGTGCCGCCTGCCGCCTGTAATGTCAGCGGTCCAGCTACTTAGCAGGCTGCAAAACAAACTGAGTTTTGTAACCAAGGAGCCAGCAATAAAAGTTGGAAGGACAATAAAGCTGAGCTTGTATACTTTTCAGGAGCTAGGACTGGGTGGCGCGCGCGCACACACACACACACACACACAATATTATTAACGCGCTGTTAATAGAACAGATAGCGTATGGACACTGTAAATAGCAGCCAAGCATACTAGGACTCAATTTCTCGACTTTAAGAAAGCCGACTTCATAAAGCTTAGGGAAGTGCTGGGTGAGATCCCATGGACAGTAATACTAAAAGGAAAGGGAGTTCAAGATGGCTGGGAGTTTGTTAAGAGGGAGATAGTAAAAGCACAACTTCAGGCAATACCAATGAGACGGAAACATGGAAGGTGCCTAAAGAAGCCAGGGTGGCTATCTAAAGAACTTTTAACTGAGTTAAGATTAAAAAAGGATGTGTACAAAAAATGGAAAAGGGGGGAAACCACCAAAGAGGAATTCAAACAAATAGCCAGCACGTGTAGACACAAAGTCAGAAAAGCTAAAGCACAAAATGAACTCAGGCTTGCTAGAGAGGTTAAAAGCAACAAAAAAGGCTTTTATGGGTATGTTCGTAGCAAAAGGAAGAACAAAGAAACCGTGGGGTCACTCAGAGGAGAAGATGGTGAAATGCAAACAGGGGACACCGAAAGGGCTGAACTCCTCAATGCTTTCTTTGCCTCAGTCTTCTCCGATAAAGAAAACAATGCCCGACCTGAAGAATTTGGAGCAAATGATTCAGCAGAGGAAACACAACCCAGAATAACTAAGGAGATAGTACAAGAATACTTGGCTAGTCTAGATGTATTCAAGTCTCCAGGGCCAGATGAACTGCATCCAAGAGTATTAAAAGAACTGGCAGATGTGATTTCAGAACCACTGGCAGTCATCTTTGAGAATTCCTGGAGAACAGGTGAAGTCCCCGCAGACTGGAGGAGGGCAAATGTTGTCCCTATTTTCAAAAAGGGAAAAAGAGAGGACCCAAATAATTACCGCCCAGTCAGTCTGACATCAATACCAGGGAAGATTCTGGAGCAGATCATTAAGCAAACAGTCTGTGAGCACCTAGAAAGGAATGCTGTGATCACCAATAGTCAGCATGGATTTCTGAAAAATAAGTCATGTCAGACTAACCTGATCTCGTTTTTTGACAGAATTACAAGCCTGGTAGATGAAGGGAACGCAGTGGATGTAGTCTACCTTGATTTCAGCAAGGCATTTGACAAGGTGCCCCATGATATTCTTGTAAAGAAGCTGGTAAAATGCGGTCTTGACTATGCTACCACTCAGTGGATTTGTAACTGGCTGACTGACCGAACCCAAAGGGTGCTCATCAATGGTTCCTCTTCATCCTGGAGAAGAGTGACTAGTGGGGTGCCACAGGGTTCTGTCTTGGGCCCGGCCTTATTCAACATCTTTATCAACGACTTGGATGATGGACTCAAGGGCATCCTGATCAAATTTGCAGATGACACCAAACTGGGAGGGGTGACTAACACCCCAGAGGACAGGATCACACTTCAAAACGACCTTGACAGATTAGAGAACTGGGCCAAAACAAACAAGATGAATTTTAACAGGGAGAAATGTAAAGTATTGCACTTGGGCAAAAAAAATGAGAGGCACAAATACAAGATGGGGGACACCTGGCTTGAGAGCAGTACATGTGAAAAGGATCTAGGAGTCTTGGTTGACCACAAACTTGACATGAGCCAACAATGTGACGCGGCAGCTAAAAAAGCCAATGCAATTCTGGGCCTCATCAATAGGAGTATAGCATCTAGATCAAGGGAAGTAATAGTGCCACTGTATTCTGCTCTGGTCAGACCTCACCTGGAGTACTGTGTCCAGTTCTGGGCACCACAGTTCAAGAAGGACACTGACAAACTCGAACGTGTCCAGAGGAGGGCAACCAAAATGGTCAAAGGCCTGGAAACGATGCCTTATGAGGAACGGCTAAGGGAGCTGGGCATGTTTAGCCTGGAGAAGAGGAGGTTACGGGGTGATATGATAGCCATGTACAAATATATAAAAGGATGTCACATAGAGGAGGGAGAAAGGCTGTTTTCTGCTGCTCCAGAGAAGCGGACACGGAGCAATGGATCCAAACTACAAGAAAGAAGATTCCACCTAAACATTAGGAAGAACTTCCTGACAGTAAGAGCTGTTCGACAGTGGAATTTGCTGCCAAGGAGTGTGGTGGAGTCTCCTTCTTTGGAGGTCTTTAAGCAGAGGCTTGACAACCATATGTCAGGAGTGCTCTGATGGTGTTTCCTGCTTGGCAGGGGGTTGGACTCGATGGCCCTTGTGGTCTCTTCCAACTCTATGATTCTATGATTCTATGATTCTATGAATACATGGAACTGGAGTGGTGATGCACTCATTCCTTGCCTCATAGCAGCCCCCTAGTAACTTGATGCTGGGTATGCAATGCATATGGAGTAAGATTGAAACCAGTTCTTCTCCTGGCCAGCAATGGTCCTTTCGATTGGAACATCCCTGGGATTCAATTTCTGTGTTGTAAAGGAAGGTTGATCTTCCCTTTCAACAATAGGTGCTGAAGTTGCCAGCTTTTTGGTACAGGGACTGGTTTCATCTGGGTTAGCACAATTGCTCAGAAGAATCCTGATTTTATTTGGAGACTTGCATATTCATAATGGCTATTAACTGTATTCAGCAGTCATCCCCTTTCCCCGCAGGAACCCTGGGAACTGTAGTTCTGGGATGGGTGCTAGGGCAGGGGCATTCCAGGGGGTGGAATACAACATAGCACTAAGGAGATAGTTTCGCCAGTGCAAGCACCTGGATAGCTCAGTTGGTTAGAGCATGGTCCTGATAATGCCAAGGTTGCAGGTTTGATCCCCGTATAGGGCAGTTGCGTATTCCTGCATTGCAGGGGGTTGGACTAGATGATCCTCAGGGTCCCTTTCAACTCTACAATTCTATGATCTGTAAGCATTGAATCCTTCCCTTCCTCTCCCCCATTTATGCTTGCCTGGTTGGAGCAATCTTCCCTCTTGCCACTGCCACCCCACTATTCTGGGGGTTCTACTGACCCTCCAGAGTGGATTGGGGGGAGCTGCAGTGCAGCAGGAGAGGGAAAAGCCTTGTGCTGGCTTTGGCTAGTGGTACAAGCTAGTTGAATCCAGCCTCAGAATTCATTCCAACCTCCATCTGCCCTAGCCAACATGGGAGTTGTAGTCCGGCAACATTTGGAGCATCACAGATTCACTAGCCCAGGCTAGGAATATCATAGAGTTTCTCTGCATCTTCACCAAACCACAATTCCTGGGTTTCTGAGGGAAAAGATGGCATGATTAAAATGGTTTTTAAAAGTGTATGCATCTCTAATGTTCCTAGGACACATTAGCGCCAGATGCATTGCCCAGAATAAGTTTATAGCTCTTTCTCAGGGCAGAGACTGGAAAGAGCTTCAGCTTCTCGTATCAAACAAGACAAAACCTGCTGTTTTGGAGTAGTGTTTACTCAGAAAGAATTCTTATTTTGCTCCTTGGTGGCGCAACTCACATAGCAAGGACAGTCAATGAAAATAGTTTGTCCCTCCTTTTCCTTGAAAGGAACTGGGTGGTGCAATCACACCATAAGCTTGTGAAACAGGTAGCGCCAAGGATATGGACTGTGCCTTGAGTGTGGTGGTGTGCCAGCTTTGCCAACCTGGTACCCTCCAGGTGGTTCAGACTATAACTCCCATCAGCCCCAGGAGAGCACCAGGTTGGCAAAGGATGTCAAAGGATGTTGTCACACGTGTTTTGCATTTCCAGTCCATTCAGTTAAGATTACAACAAAATAGTGGCATGGTTAAAACTTGGATAATTGGCTGCTTGTCCAAACTGATGGATTCCTGAGTGGTTTCTGTGATTATCTGTTGCAGAAAAGACAAACATGAGTCCTTTGGCACTTAATATATTTATTCTAGCAGATGATCAGTGAAAACCACAAGAAACCCCTTAGGCTGCAATTCTAAGCATACTTCTTAGGGACTAAGTGCCATTGAACACACTGGGACTTATTTCCAAGTAAACATGCATAGGATTGCACTTTTGAGGGTGCTAAAGGACTCTTTTTAATACTCTGCAGATTAATCATCATGGGTTGTTTTTTTTTAAGCAGGGCAGGGAAATAGTTAAATTTAAATAAATCAGAATCCATACATGGGTGTCTTTCCAAAACCAGAGAAGAAACATGGAGTGGTTTCTTTTGGGAGTTAACTTGCCTCTCATTGCTAGACAGCAGCAATTCAGCCTTAAATGCTTTCTCCCCCACCAGCATGTGAATCTGGTGTAAAGAGCATTGCCAATTACAGTTGAGCCAAGTCTGGAAAACAAGACTTGCTGAAATACTCCAGTCTAGAGCTTTGTGACCAGCAACCTGGAAAGAGAGGTCAGTGGGTCATCTGCACTTGTGCTTGGCTGCCAGGGAGGCAGGACTTTACAGCCACACTCAATCCAGTGACTTGGATTGCACCAGCTGCCGGCAGAATGCAAAGCGGCTACAGAATAAACACATTATGCAAGCTGAGGTCAGTGTGGGATGAAACTGCTGTGTGACATGGGGCTGAGTAACCGAAAGCCCTCACCCTGCCTCCACACTACAGCTTAACCAGGCCCATCCTCCTCCTTTTCCATCTCCCCACTTGCTGCCCCTGCCTGGGCTTCCCATACTTCTGTGTCGACAGAAGGCTGCTTTTGACTACAGCAGGCACCGCAGCTTGCTGTTTCAGCATATGCAGGAACAGCTTTCTCCCACAAAGTCAACAATGGAATTATAAAATGGGGTTGGGCACCAGACTGTGGGCTTGCGAGATCTGCTTTAGGTTTCTTGCAAGAACCCCGGATGTCCACTAATCACAGCTGGTGCCAAAACAGTGTATGCAGGGAGGGGGAAGTGAATGACCTATTGTACCCCATGAGGCATAGACTGAATGTACAAATACAAAATCTACATCTGAGTTACTATAGATCAGGGAATCAAAACCACAATTCTCAAAGTGGCCAGCACAGCTACTCAAAGGCAAGGAATCAAGACTGATATTTTATAGGTGAGGAGCAGTGAGCCACGGCAGAGAACCTTTTCGAAAACAAGATTCAGTATGGACAAAAGAAAGGCCTTCTTCACATCGTGCGGAATGCAGCAATAGTGCGTGAGATGCAACAGTGGTCAACAACTTGGATGGCTGTAAAAGAAGGTTGAAGAAGTTCATGGAGGATAAGTCTAGCACTTTTTCAGATCCAAAACGCGCATCACGTGACCCACACTGCGATCCCACCCTGAAAAAGTGCTTTTCAGGGTTTGTATGAGAGTTTGCAGCTGCTGTGATCTCACATGAAAAAATGGAATGTCCCTTTTCTGGGGCACTTGGTGGGTATGCTAACAACAGCAACTTATTATTTATACCCTGCCCATCTGGCTGAGTTTCCCCAGCCGCTCTGGGCGGCTCCCAATCGAGTGTTAAAAACAATACAGCATTAAATATTAAAGACTTCCCTAAACAATGGTTATCCTAGCCATGATAACAATGTTTTTCCACCACTGTTGGAGGCAGTATGAATCTGTATACCAGTCGCTGAGAGCAGAATTAGGGAGAGTGCTTGCAGCCTTCCCATAGGCATCTAGCTGCTAGACTAGGTGAGGTTTTGACCTAATTGAGCAGACCTTAAATTGCCAGTTCTACTTGCTAATTCTACTTACTTAAACTGCCAGAACCCCTTGATCTATCGCAAAATACCCAGAAATCTACCAGTAGAAGATTCCTAACGGCTATTCTAAAACATAGACCAGTGGTACCTCGGGTTACATACGCTTCAGGTTAAATACGCTTCAGGTTACAGACTCCGCTAACCCAGAAATAGTACCTCAGGTTAAGAACTTTGCTTCAGGATGAGAACAGAAATCATGCTCCGGCGGTGCCATGGCAGCAGGAGGCCCCATTAGCTAAAGTTAAGAACAGGTTAAGAACAGTTTCAGGTTAAGAACAGACCTCCGGAACGAATTGAGTACTTAACCCGAGGTACCACTGTATCCTCTATGTGGGAGAGTTAGCAACTTACTTGGAACTGGTAGAGAGGGGGAAACCACAACTAGGAATGCCTTAAAAGTTAAAGGTAAAGGTGCCCCTGACCATTAAGTCGCACACAACTCTGGGGTTGCATGCTCATCTCGCTCTATAGGCCGAGGGAGCCAGTGTTTGTCCGCAGACAGCTTCCAAGTCATATGGCCAGCATGACTAATCCGCTTCTGGTGAACCAGAGCAGCACATGGAAACACCGTTTACCTTCTCGCTGGAGCATTACCTATTTATCTACTTGCACTTGATGTGCTTTCGAACTGCTAGGTGGGCAGGAGGTGGGACCGAACAATGGGTGCTCGTCTGATAGGCAAGCCCTAGGCTCAGTGGTTTAGACCATAGCGCCACCCACGTCCCTGGTATCTTTCAATCTGGGAACTGGGGATAGAAATGCTGTCTGTAGAGCTGGCCCAAGAGGAAAGGGAGCTCCAACTAAAAGGCTTTTCAAGGGGTGGCTGCTGTCTCTGAATAAAGAAGCAAGCAGGAAAAAACCAAAGCAAAACCCAATTGCCACTTTGGTTAGGCAAAAGCCCCACTTGGAGGGGGGATTTGTAGATCAGAAGCAGCATGCAGTCGGGGTTCTTAAAACTCCTTAAACTTTCCAGTGCTCACCACTCCTTTTATTTGTTTTAGGTATTTACATGCTGCCCTATAACCAAGTTCTTGTGGTGAATAAAGAGCAAATTAAAAATGCTTGCAGTAGGAAAGATCAACAATGAAATGTAGAAAGACAGCAGCAAATATCACTCAGATTACAGTACTCTTCCATTGTGACTCTGTGCATGGGATTCCTGATTTATGTTTGCTGTTGCGCACATGCATTTGGGAGGGAGGAGGGGAGCAACCTGGGAGAGGAGTTCCATTGGAGAAGCAGTTGGTGGGAGAAAGACTAAGTGAGCACAGTTTCTTTCTCCTAAAATCTCTCTGCTCCAAACAATCTTCTCCTGTAGTGGCTTTTCTCTCTATCCTCATTTTGATATATGTGTTGACATGTAAAGCTTAGTTCTGTTCAGGGGAGCAGGGCAAACAAGCCCCTTCTCAGTCTCGTGGTGAGACCATTTCTCCTTGTCTTTCTGGAGCAGATTGGTAGGTGTCAAATCATTCTCATAGCCTGGTTGTTCTCATGTTACACTGAAGACGGGTACAAGCTGTTTCTACACATGTCTAACTGTTTGTATAAAAGAGTGCACGCTTGTTGATTTGTACAGTTCAGCTATCGTGCACATAGACCGTGCACTCATTGAATGTTCCAGGTGGATGCATTTAGGAAGGGATGTGGCTCAGTGGTAGATAATCTGCTTTGCATGCAGAAGGTCGCAGGTTCAATCCCTGGCCTCTCCAGGTGGGGCTGGGAATATCCTCAGTCTGAAAGCCTGGAGAGACACTGCAGGGCAGTGTGGGCAATCCTGAGCTAGATGGACAAAGGGTATGACTCAGTATACCTCAGCTTTCTGTGTCCTCTCAACAGCTATTTGTGAACACAGGTCTACAGACTACAAGCATCTTGATTGTGATGTGTGAAACACACCCACCCAGTCTTGAGTTCAGAAATTGCAGAGAAATCAAGATCCAGGGAGCCCAGATTACAGCAATAGGGCCAACTTCAAATAACAATATGTGCTAAGTGTTGCCAGCCTCTCTAGACCCAGAGATTATGCTCATATAAGGGCAAGAGG
Organism: Podarcis muralis; assembly: GCF_964188315.1. Taxonomy (NCBI): domain Eukaryota; kingdom Metazoa; phylum Chordata; class Lepidosauria; order Squamata; family Lacertidae; genus Podarcis; species Podarcis muralis. The sequence goes on along the minus strand of NC_135659.1, from coordinate 69,403,650 downwards.
TCTGCAGCAGTTGTGCTATTTACCAGAACAGCGTCTTCTGACTCCTTGCTATAACAAGCAAGATTTTACTTTCACTTTACGGCAGTAGGAGAAGAAGGTGGGGTTAACCAAGCCTTTGAGTACCAAGACGAGAGCTGCAGCTGCTTCTTACTGTCTTGCCAGCCCAACTGCAGGCGTTATCTCTGGATAGATCATTTTCACCTGCTAATCCTTTTTTAAAAATAATTTTTTTTATTTTACAAATATAGAATTATAACAACAACAACAACAACAACAACAACAACTTATTATTATTTATGTCCCGCCCATCTGGCTGGGTTTCCCTAGCCACTCTGGGAGGCTCCCAACAGAATATTAAGCAGAATAAAACTTCAAACATTAAAAACTTCCCTAAATAGGGCTGCTTTCAGATGCCTTCTAAAAGTCAGATAGTTGTTTATTTCCTTGACATCTGATGGGAGGGAATTCCACAGGATGGGCACCACCACCGAGAAGGCCCTCTGCCTGGTTCCCTGTAACCTTACAATGAGGGAACCGCCAGAAGGCCCTCGGCGCTGGACCTCAGTGTCTGGGCAGAATGATGGGCGTGGAGATGCTCTATCAGGTATACTGGGCTGAGGCCGTTTAGGGCTTTACAAAATACATATCCATATTTCTCCAAATCTCTGGACTTCCCGCCTCCCCTCCATGGGTCCTATTGTCAACCTTTTCAACTGCATATTATTTCATAATCCATTTTCACTTGCTAATCCTAACAGCATCCGATGAGGTACCTGGATCTATGTTGTAAACCGCCCCGTGATCTTCGGATGAAGGGTAGCACATGAATTTAGTAAATAATAAAAAGAAACCTAAGGCCAAAGGAGATTCCATGCAGGAGATCTGAGATAGGATCTCCCATTTTTATCAGCACAAAAAAGCTGGCCCTACTATTAGGAGGAGTGAGGAGGCTGCCTCAGGCAGCAGATGCTGTGGAGCAGGGAGTAGCCATGGGATAGTGAAAGAGAGAGATACGAGTGTGCCACTTGTATCTCCCAAGCTAGCTAGCCTGTTGCCCACAGGTGTAGTCAACTACACTATCCCAGTGTGACTATTGAAGTAAGAGTCAGCTTCTGAACACGGGAAGTGGGCAGGACACCAGCACAGGCAGATAGGAAGCTGCCATACACTGTACCAACTCAGACCATCTAGCTCAGGACTGCCAGCACTGACTGCCAGTGGCTCTTCAAGGTTTGAGGCCAGAGCTTTTCCTAGCTTTTCCCATTCTCTTGGGCCAGTGCAACAGAGAATGACCCCGGGGGAAGAGGGTTTTTACCTCTCCCCACTCTGCTGCTTTCCCAGTCTAACACCCCCCTCTCAAACTGTAATTAGGAATGGGGAGTACAAATATGATACAGGTTCCTGTGTATTTTCCTTCTTGGATAAATAGCAACTTCAAGGCCAGGGCAAGGGGATGAGATTGGGAAAAGACCACTAAGGAATGTTAAATTCCCCCTCTCTCTAGCACCGCTTTCCTGATCAAAATTGAAGCTACTTTAAAGTCATGGTGTCTGGTGCTTCTTGGGACTGGTAGGGCAGAAGACAGGGAGCCCAATGGTCTAAGTCATGGGTAGGCAAACTAAGGCCTGGGGGCCGGATCCAGCCCAGTCACCTTCTCAATCCAGCCGGCAGATGGTCCGGGAATCAGCGTGTTTTTACATGAGTAGAATGTGCCTTTTTATTTAAAATGCATCTCTGGGTTATTTATGGGCATTATTTTTTTCCAAAATATAGTCCGGCCCCCCACAAGGTCTGAGGGACAGTGGACCGGCCCCCTGCTGAAAAAGTTTCCTGACCCCTGGTAGGTGGAGGGAAATCCAATGACAGGCAGAGGCAACTAATTCTAGTTTCGCCCCTATCTTCCTCCCTGCTCAGTTCCTGGGGGGGCAGCACTGAGACTAAGGAGGAAGAAGCTGATTGGCAGCGCTGCACCCCCCCATGTGAGCACGGAGGCAGGCAGGTGGGGACTGGCTGGAGGTAGACTGAGGGAGCTGAGACAGTGCCCCATTCACCCTGATGGACCAGCCTCCCTTGCTTTCATGGTAAATTTTAAAGCAAGACCAGGAGAGTCAGCAGCGGATTTCCTGTGTCACGTCTGCTTTGCTCGCCAGAATTCCTGAGTTCTGAGTTATCGCCGGACCCACAGGTTTTCCCCTCTTGCCAAGCAAGCCTCCCCCGCCTTCTCAAGCTCTGGAGGTGGAGTGGTGCCTAGTGGTTTGAGGAGGCAAACCAGTGGCATGCTAGCGATTCTGTTACGTGACCTCAGGCAGCTCACGAAACTCTGCATGCCTGAGCGGTTGAGTCACCACCACCAGCCCAGCGTACCTGGCGGTGGCATAGAAATGGAGCAGGTCCAGTATTGTTGCTCTACGAACAGGAACAATGAGGTTGCCTTATGTAAGAGAGGCGGGTTCGGGACAATGGGACAGCGGCAAGGCAGAAAGGCAGGTTGCGCTCAAGCCGTTTTAGCACGCAGCCAAGGGGTTTCAGATTGGCCAGGCCATGATATGTGCACTTGATCACTAGTCCATGCGCACAAATATGCACTGGAAAACCCTGCAGGGCAGAGACAGGCACACACTCCTTCTGTACTGCCTCCTTTCTTGTCCTCAACACAAAGCATTGCTTTCCTTATGTTTATGCATCTACGCCTATGATTGCTACTCATTTGTTGTCCACATACATGGTGTACTTGTCCTCTCCACTCCCACATACTTACCTCTCAAGTGTCTGTAACTGTCTGAGATGTCCCTGATTTGAACCTGTTTCTTTTAAAAAAAACAAAAACCCAAACCTGTTCCTCTGTCCCCAGTTGCCTGTACAAAATGTCTGTTATTTTCAGCATGTGATCCTTCCTCTGCATTTCTCCACAGCCAGGCACATATCTACATTGCACACTTGTGCTAGCTTGAAAGAAGAATTCATTTCCCTCAGGAAAATGCTGACAAAGCCCCACGCCATGCTTTTAAAGCACAACGATACCGCTTTAAACATTCTGGGAGCTGTACTTTGTTTCAGGGTGCTGAGCAAGGATGGCTCACCCATGAGGCAAAGTGAGAAACCACCTCAGGTGGCAGGAAGAAGGAGGAGGAGGAGGAGGAGGAGAGTTTGGATTTGATATCCCGCTTTATCACTACCCTAAGGAGTCTCAAAGCGGCTAACATTCTCCTTTCCCTTCCTCCCCCACAACAAACACTCTGTGAGGTGAGTGGGGCTGAGAGACTTCAGAGAAGTGTGACTGGCCCAAGGTCACCCAGCAGCTGCATGCGGAGGAGCAGAGATGCGAACCCGGTTCACCAGATTACAAGGCTACCGCTCCTAACCACACTGGCTCCACGGGACTCCACAGGATCTACAGGGGCAGCAGATTTTGCTTCCAAGGAATACACTGCCTGCTGCCGCTGCCGTGGTGGTAACATCAACAGTTGCGGCATTCTGCTTGGAGGCTGGATCTGCCATCTCCCCATCTGCAGCAGCAACAGCACCCCACATGCTGCCTCTACAGAAACCTTTTGGTGAAAAGGAGGTGCTGCTAGTTTCCTCCCATCTGTTTCTGATGTAGATCCCTTCCCCCTCCTTGATCGTGATGTAGTTTTTCACTCACTCCTTCTTTACTGGTGGCGAGGGAGGGGTGGCACCACTTTGCGGAGGTGCCAAAATGCCTTGGGTGCTGTGAGATGTAAGGAGACCTCATGTTCTCCTGTAGCAGCCAGTGAGGCAGCAGAGGTGGGTTGCTGCTGCTGCCCCAGCTTCCAAAGAGGTTTCACGGCCGCTTACTCAAGGTAGATAGGGAGGTGTGAGGTGCAGGGAGCTCCCCCTCCCTTTTGTAAGCACCAGTGACATGCTGCGTTTGGAAGCCAAGAGTGCAGTGGTGCTCCACATCTGCTGCCTCACTGGACACTACACTGGCACCTCGGGTTAAGAACCTAATTCATTCTGGAGGTCCATTCTTAACCTGAAACTGTTCTTAACCTGAGGTACCACTTTACCTAATGGGGCCTCCCGCTGCCACCATGCAATTTCTGTTCTCATCCTGAGGCAAAGTTCTTAACCCGAGGTACTATTTCTGGGTTAGCGGAGTGTGTAACCTGAAGCGTCTGTAACCCGAGGTACCACTGTACTGCTACTCCCTTCACAGAGCTACAATTTCCCAAACTCCTCATGAAGAGAGATTGACTGTTAAACCACTCTGAGATTTGCAATTCCGTGAATGGGAAAGCAGTCTCTTAGCAATTCTCAGCACACTTAACAAACTATAGCTCCCAGAATTCTTGGGGGGGGGGGAGCCATTATGGTTTAAAATGGCACCATGCTGCTTTAAATATATAATGCCTATGTGGCCCTGGACCGGGAGCCAGGGATTTTAAACTAAGAATTCTTCCCACGTCTTATGAAACTACAATTCCCAGCATGGTTGGGGTTTTTTTTGTGAAGGGGGGGGGGAGGCTATGATAATCAAACTGACTGAGAAGCAAAATAAGATTGCGATACAGCTATTCCCCAAGTCTATTCAGAACAGCCGCTGAGGTGCTCACCATGTCAAACGCCCTCGGGATACCTCAGCTTATCTCAAGCATATCATTTCTAGCGAATGTGCAGTTGTTAGGAAACACCCCTTGTTTCAACATTTTCCCTCTTCCACAGAAGAGACAACCATCATTGCACAAATCTCCTGGGAATGGAAAGTTCCCTGAACACTCACATTTCAGAAGGAGCCTTTCACTGCTCTCTCCTTACACCAAGATTTAAAAGCTCTCCACAGTTATATATTCCCCGTCACTTCCATTTCTATGGAAAGTTTTGATGTCTCATTTCTAGGGGCGACTGAAGCCATTTTGCTGCCAGAGGTGAAGGCGAAAATGGTGTGTCTCCACCCCTTCCACATACTGGATCTGTCTGGACTGGTAGTTGGACCTGATTTCAACATCAGTGATGGGGACAGCACCTTCCACCACACCTGAGGGCAGCAGGCTAGTTTAGTTAGGGTGTGCAGGGCAGGCCAAACAGAACACCCTGCTCTGTCTGAGGAAGGCCTGGGAAGCTCAGGAGGAATGGCACAGGAAGACAACTGCCAATGCTCTCTATACCTCCCAGTATCCACCACTTCACTCTGTCTAATGGTAGGGCTGGCCTGTTAAAATGTATCTGCATGTCCTCCATGTTAAGTCCAGGTGCTAAGAGAAAGTGGAATCGGTGAGGTGAGTGGGAAGCATGCTGGAGGCTGAAGCTACTGATAGCAAGAAAAACCAAGGGTTTTCTACACCTGTGTGTCAGTCACAGGATATATTTTAAAAAACCTTCCCTATACAGGATTGCCTTCAGATGGCTCAGGGGTTGGATAACTCCATACCCTCCAACATTTCTCCAGGGAAAAGAGGGACGTCCTAAGGAAAAGCGGGACATTCTGGGATCAAATTAGAAACTGGGACAGCTTCTCTAAATAGGGATGTCCCTAGAAAATAGGGACAGTTGGAGGGTCTGAGAAGGTTCCCCAAGGGGAAATGTGGCCTATGGGCTGAAAAAGATATCCTACCCTACCCCACCCCAGTCCTAAGCAATGGGTGGTCATATCACAATTGGCATATCAAAGACTATGAATCTGCACCACTCTCTCTCACTGGAGAAGCATGTGAGATGTGCACAGACAGAGCCATGATGGCTCTGTGCATATGGTCTTAACAGCATGAGAACTAGCTGCATAATAAGAATACTCTATTGGATAGATAAACTGAATGTTGCAGCATTCAATTGCTTTTCAATTGATCTGGCAAATTTTGAAGGAAGTATATAACCTTCCAACACCCCATCTTTGGAAGAGCAATATAGCTTTTGTGTGGTATTTTTCAGTCCTATAACTTTCTCCATAGATAGCTACTATGTTCTGGCTTCCCTGTGGATGAAACAGACCCATCTTGCAGCCCGACAAAGATCTGCTTATATATAGCATCCCACTAATTCATGGCAGTGCTGTCAGAGTGTGCAATTGTCCCCGGATGACCGTCTACTGGGGACAGTGCCATACTGAAGTCACTGTATGGCAGTCTTTTGCCAACCTGGTGCCCTCCAGATCTTTTGGACTACAACTCCCATCAGTCCCAGCCAGCATAGCCATGCTAATGGGACTTGTAGTTCAAAACAACTGGTTGGCAAAAGGCTGCTGTGCCGTGTTCTGCCTGCTGTGGGGGAAGGCTTGAGCAAAGGTTTTATCCTAAAAGCAGGGTTGTGGTTTATGCAGGAAAGGAAGCATCTCCCCAGAGCTTAAAATGTCAGCGTGCAACATGAGATGACTGCAAATATTTGGCTTGTGTTTCGGCCCTAATATATGAAAGCATCCTATGATATCTGAGGTCTATGTGTAACCTGAGCAAGCTGAAAACTCACAGGGTGTGGTGTGTTTGTTTTTTGGGGCCATAATATGTAAATCCAGCAAGAGATGGCTATCTATGGGGTGTCTTTTGCATTTGCTGCACTCCCTGGTTAATGGTGCCTTAGGGGCAGCTGTGTTTCCTTACAATAAGATGCATGGATGTGCAACATGGCTTCTTCCACAGCAAACTAGCATAGTGATGCAGCTGTTTGCTGATTATTGAGAGCAATCAGCCAGCTATTTAGTTCCTGGAGCAACACATCTCCTCTAATTTGCCTAACAATAAAGAGATACTTGCTAGGGCTATTCAAGTAACCTCCTGCCCAACCAGTCTGACCACTTTAACAGGCTTGTGCCCAGACCCAAAACTTACAGCCACAGAATCACTGATTTGGGAGGGAAATTGGAGATCATCTAATCCAAGCCTCCGAGCTTGCAAGGAAAGGTATGGTATTCCTTACAGTATCCATCTTCTCAGGGCCTTCTCCCCATCCTTCAGTTGAAGAACCACAGTGTAGATGTTACTTCTCAGCAGAAATAATGGCTGAAGAGAGAGACATGGAAACAAAAGGCCTTATTTTAGAAATCTGCCCCAAATCCATTAGGGTAGGGCCCACCAAACTTGGGTAGGACTACAATTCCCATCATCCTTGATCAGTGGTCCTGCTAGATAGGGATGCTGGGAGCTGTAGTACAAAAACAGCTGGGGACGCAAGTTTGGGAAACCCTGCATTAGGGCAAATGGGGCACTGCCCCACTAACCCCAGTCTGCCCTCATCCAGACCTCACCTGCCTGCCTTCTTACTTCCAAGCAGCCCAGGAGGCAGCCCTAGCTGTCACTTTTCTTCTCCTTGGCATTGGTATTGTAGAATTCAGCAGGTGGTTGGCGCTGTTTGCCAATGGCGCTGGCTCCACCCAACACTGGCTCCAGCTGTACCTACTCTTGGCCTCCCTGACTTCTGCCCCACCAGTCCAAATGGCCACCAGCCACTGCCGGCACTGTACAGTTCATGGATTTCATCCAGAGCAGCTACAGCCTGAAGACATGGATCTAAAATTACTTAGCTGCCAGCTACAGCCAAGCTGGCTTCCTGGGAAATTTCACTGGCAAATTAAGGGAAGGACTCCTCTACCGCCTAAGGCTGCTGCTTCTCTTCCTCTTCCTCCTCACTGGACTGGCAGCCAAGCCCAACTTTATTTGGTTTGCAAAATCTTCTTAGCACAAAGGGCTGCTTCCCATGTTAAAAGTCACTCGCGTCGCAATAATAATAATAAAGCACCTGCATCTCACAGGAGTGTAACCGTTTTGTTCATCCCTTGAGGCCTTTGTGGAAGCCAAAAAAGAGCCAAACTCACCATCCTGCTTCCTTTTTTGCACTATACTTGTGCTAACTCGACATCACCCTCCACCAACCCGGTGCCCTCCAGGTGTTTTGCACTGACTGGGGCTGATGGGAGTTGTAGTCCAAAATACCTGGAGGGCACCAGCTTGGTGAAGGCTGCTCTGCATCCTGTATCTTGCGCTTGTAGCAGGGCATCCTAATGGGTGAAGGTGTAGCCTTGCTGAAAGGAATGGCTGTGTATACATTTGCTACTGCGTTATTATGTTTTAAAAATCTGTACCTCTGTAGCACTGGAAAGGGAGAATATAAAATGCACTAAATAAAAATGTATATATTTATCTATTTGTTTACAGAAGGAGCAAGATTCTCGAATCATGGGATGGGGGCTGTCATTTCTCTTTACAGAAGGAGAGTTCGGGCTCATCCAGATTGCCTTTTGATGTTTTTCCAGTGTTTTCCCCAGGAAAACATGCATTTTACCGCTGAATCAAAACAAACAACAGTCAGGTTTTCCCAGGGAAGCACTGGAACCAACCAACCAACCAAGACCACTCAGACATGGAGCTTTATAGCGCAGAACTGTATCTGGAAAGTGTGGCACATAAAGAAGTCTGAATGAGCCCTCAGCCTCGGTTGTGTTCTGATCTTTCTGTTAAGGCTGCATAAACAGTTCCTTGCTTGGGTGGTACAGTGAGAAAGTATTTAACTTTTAACTTTTTTTTTTTATAAAAGGAATTTACCGTATTTATTTATTTACTGGAAGGAAACCGTGCCTTCTCTATATTGTGACATTACGTTCCTTCTCTTTAAGAGCAATCATGCAGGGCTGGTGTGAGGAGAGCTTCTCTGACTGAAACACTAGGGATAAGGCGCTTGTAGCAGGAGCCATTTTGCCTCAATTCCAAAACCAAGGTTCTCACCTGAAACACCCCTTCTCAAAGGCATCCTTGACTGAGCGTGACAAGGCTCTAGGCGATGCTGAGGTCATGCATGGCTGTGGCGCTCCCTACAGCAAAGACTGGAAGCTTTTGTCATCTGAGGCCCTGGAATTTTTGCCTGCTGGTCCTAAGTAATTCAAACACATTATCATGTCCTCCATCCTGTGTCGGGAGCATGAACTATCTGGGGCCGCCTCATATAGGCTTTCTTCCTATAGTCCAGCCCTGCCAACCGAGCGTAGGCAGCGCCTGTCTCGTGCCTGACAGGAAGGGCATTGTTTACAGTTGGGTGGGCATCGACTTGGGCCCTGTCTCCCTCACATACATATGTTGCTGGGAGAACTCTAGCCACAAAGAGACCCCTTGTTCAGCCCAGGAAATTATCATCCCAGCGACCAGAGAAAGGATGTGGACCAGTAACCAGAGTGATAGAGTTTCAAGGCCTGAGATCAAAGACCCTTCAGAGGCACACTACTAATCTGCTTTTCTGGAGCCTTTAATAAGAGAAAACACCCTGTAATCATTTCCCTTCTCTTAGGCCTCAGGGACCCCTCCAGGGCAAGGGAGCTGCAGGCTGCTTTGGGAATAACTATGCAAGTTGGAAAAGCGATCGGCCTTGAAATGGCACAGCTGCATGGACCGTGGTTATTCAGCAATATAGCCAAAATACATATGTATAAATAATAAGGTGTTGTAGTCCTTAGAATGTAACCACTGCCTTTGATCTGATAAACAAACAAAACCAACGCAAAGAGAATTCTAGTGGTTCAGGGATTTGAATATCTAAAAGAGGCATGGAAGATGAGTGTTTGGGAAGTGAATTGCGATGAAAGTTAATCTTACAGAATCAGGTTCATCAGAGCGCGTTAGAAAATGCACAGCACAGCATGGGACTGTCTATTTCTAGTGCATTTCTTAACTGCTTTTTCTACTGGGGTCTACTTCAGCATTATTTTACACAGCTGCTTCTTGCTTTCTCCTGAGTCACATTATGGATTCACCAATCTGCCATTATTGCCCTACTTCTGCCTCTTTATTCTGGGATTGTTCAGACTCCTTTTTTTATCATGCCTTTTCTTTTTAAAAAACTTTTTGCACGATTGATTTCCCTCTGAGCCAATCATGCACTACTATTACTATTATCAGTGGGAGTGGCTTAACAAAAACAACAACCCTTAAACGTTTCAAAAGGAGCCATTACTAAAGGAAAGTGAGATATAAAATGCATGTTTTGTTATAAGAATTTTAAGGTCACATATATATAATAAATGTTCATAAATGTACCAATGTCTGTGGCAGCACAGGAAGACCTTCTTGAAACCATTTTGACTCCCCGAAACCGTTTTGACTCCCAAACTGACCAAATGTTTTCTCTGCAAGGAGGGACCTTTCCCATTGTCTCAGGAAGTGGGTAATCATAATCACCATTTGAAAGGAATGGGCAGACTACCAGGAAAGGCAATCAGATAAGGCGTTATCAGAAAACCTGCCAGACAGGAAAAACAACAACACTCAAATTTCTGTTGTAGACCGCCTTTTCTGTGATGTAGGTATGATGTTTGTGGGGCGCTGTCTTGGGTTACATCCCTTCTGTGATGTATATATGATGTATGGAGGGGTGGCCTTGAGCTCCAGGGCAGGGAATTTAAAATGTCTATATAAGGGCAGGCAGACACACTGTTGTTCTAGGTCCTCCTCCTTTCCTGTGTGTGAGGGGAGCACCCTGTTGCAACAGATGAATAAAGATCAGGCTTACTAGCTGCTTTGCTTCTCAATATTCTCTGGTTGGCCTCTGTTATTTTCTCCTACCTATAGGGAACCCATGTAAAGACTCTATATGGGCTCTTGGATACCCCATAAGGGAAGAAGGGCAGATTTTGTTTACAACAGTTTCAAACAGCACAATTAACAAGAGAGCAAAATATTATCATAAATATTGAACATATCTGCTGCTGTTGCTGCCAGTCCTGCCAATGGTGGTTCGTGATGGCTGTGGATGCTCAGGCTCAATGGAACTTACTTATCAGTGAACATGGGTAGTAACTCTTACTGTAGATTGCCTCAGACTTTTCCAAGGCTGTGACCATACCATAGATTTTGAACATGCCACCTCCACCCCCAGTATCCTGAGAGATGTAGCTCTGTGAGGAGGTAAATTACTGTTCCTGGGTTTCTTTGTGTGGCTGGGTGGTTTTTAAAAAGTATGCCATGTACACAGCCTTAATGGAGCTTCACTCTGGCTGGAGAATCTACTCTTTAGCATATTTGGCATAATGATTAACACAGCCCTGCCTCTCCCTTGGGATGACTACTCCTTATCATGAGTGATATTACATTTATAGATATATTTTTCCTTTCTGGGTATTCCTTGTCAGGTAGTCAATCTTTTACCATGACGGGCAATGTGCAATGATGTAATCTGTTGATTCAATATACTGGCATCACTTGACAGGTTTCTGTTGTTTTTGTAATGGATTTGCCATGGACCTTAACATCTGACCTCGGAACACAACTAACATTCCTTTGAGGCATGAACGTTTTCCTTTATTGCTCACTTTTAGATATGGATGGGTGCTTCAACCAGCAGCTGTTAACTAGGCATATTCATGCAGATTTAGACTGTGTACACACTCATTTTTTACCCTGCATCCAATGTACTCCCATGGTGGATTTGGGAAACAGTGTACGCATGATGCTACACTCAACCCATATACATCCCCACCTTTAAAAAAAAGAAATACTGCATTTTTATGTACAGTATGGTATTTCCCCCAAAGCCAGCTTTGATCTGCTTTGCGAAAAAGAGCAACTTAGCTGTATTTTAATTCAATAATGTGTACAAAGCCTTCTTCTACCTGCACACACATGCAGAAGAGCTTCACCACACAAGTAATATGGATTTAACCCCTAAGAAGAGTGAGGCTATATAAAACTATACCATTAAAACACATTCAAAGCACATCATTTCCCTCAAAGAATCCTGGGCATTTTAATTTGTTAAGGGTTGCTGGGAACTGTAACTCTGTGAGGGGTAAATTATAGTAACTAGAATTATTTGAGGGGAAGAATGTGCTTCGAATCTGCCTTTAAAGGTATAGTGTAGGCAGCCTGAGACAATCAGTGTGCATTTCTGGGTTGCTGTGCAAAATGGTGCTTTTTAGACCATCTATGGAACATGGTGACTACCATACTTTCTGTTTTGGCAAATGATCAGACTTGTTTTGATAGGGACACACACAGTAGTTCTTCTTGCATCCTTGTATCTAACTCACCTCCAAAAAGCGAACCAGCCATTTCCCTACCATTTAACAGCACTGGTTATTCATCCATTTATATTTGGCCTCCATGCCCCATCCGACTCCCTGAGGAAGCCACAATGTTTGCAGAAAGGGAGGTATTACAACTGCTGACGTCAATAAACCGAAAGTTCTTGCCCTTCCACATGCTTGTTAGAGAATTCCAGTGCCAGCAGCTGGCAGGGAACAGAAGAGGTGTGGGTTGCTGGTCACAGACAGCAGTAGGCATGTAAATACCTGCAGTTATGGCAGGCTAGCTGCTTGCTGCTTGTAGTTCCACCAACGACCTTAACGTAAGAGCCTTTGACGTTCTTTGCACCTGAAGAAGAAAGCAATAGCAATATACACCTACACCCTTTGTTTTTTAAACGACACCCCGCTGTAGAGACCAGAAGCAGAAAAGGGGCACCCAATTTTGCATTTGCCACCCAAAGTGAACTATGGGAACATAGGAAGCTGCCCATTACTGCGTCAGGCCATTGTCCACTTAGCTCAGTATTGTCCTCATGAACTAGAAGTGGCTCTCCAGGGTTTTGGGCTGGGGGCTTCTGGACCAGAAGACCCTCACAGTCTCTTCCAACTCTACGATTCTATGCTGGGAATTGTAACTGGGACTTCTTCCCCAGTACTTCATGTTGCTTCGTGCCAAGTCTGGTTCTGTCTTGCTCAATGTCCAGGATGCTTTGTACACAATGGCTGCAATGAATGGAGTTCAGTGGAATGAAGGGCAGTAATGTTTGTGGGTAACCCTGGCAAAACCCTGGAATATCAGAAATTTGGAAACTCTAGCCCTGACTTACAGCTCCCATGATCCTTGGCCATTGGCCATGCTTGCTGAGGCTGATGGGAGTTGTCGTTCAGCAACATCTGGAGGGCCAAAGTTTTTCTACACCTGACTTAGAGGTTTTACTATAATCAAGCGGCATGTAAATTTTGTTAAATAAATAAAATAACTCGTGAATAACTTTGTGTGATATCTGTGTGGTTTTAATAAATAAGTGTAAATATAATTTTGTGTGTTTGCATATGTGAAGATGTTGTTGATCCACAAATATAATGTAATAACTTGAGCCTGCTGGGTCAGGTCAAAGTCCAATGATCTAGGCCTGCACCCTCTTTTCTCAGTGACCAACCAGATGCCCCAACAAGTCCATGGGGAGGACATGACTCCCACCACACTCTTCCCAATTGTGTTTCCCAAGAACTGGCTCCAAAGCTGGTTGCTGAACTTTGGTTTACAGTGCTCTGACTGGGTATCTATATGCTGTCAAAGGATTGAATTGCTTAGCTTTAATAATAATAATAATAATAATAATAATAATAATAATAATAATAATAATAATTTATTTCTATCCTGCCCATCTGGCTGGGTTTCCCCAGCCACTCTGGGCAGCTTTCAACAGAACATTAAAAACAGAATAAAACTTCAAACATTAAAAACTTCCCTAAACAGGGCTGCCTTCAATAATCTCAACTGGTATGCAGATGGAACTTTTAATCAGGGTGTTTCAACAGATTATGTGGGATCTTGTGCAGTAGCATGGAGAAAGATGTTCCAAAAGGTTTACAGAAGGTGCTCTGACTCCTGTAAAGCTCGCTCTGATTTTACAGTTTTCTAAAATGTGCATGGAGTGTCCACAGATGTGGAAGGAGCCTCACTTCAGATACTTGTTTTCCATTGAGTTGGAAGGTCCAAAAACAGCTACAGAAAGGATGGAGTCGTTGTGCTTCTCCTGCTGCCCTTCCTCATCTGTTTGCTTTCTCTTAACTGTAAGATCTGAGAAGGGCTATGTCATCTCCTTTGCCTTTTTTCTTCCCAGAGATCCATGACTCCTCCTCTAGTCCTTCATCTGCCATGTTGCTCCCTCAGCCACATCAGCTTAGTGTTTAGTGTCCAGGTGTCCTACATTCACACAAGTATTCAAAAATACTTGCATATAATGGACCTCATACATGTTGTCCTGAGCTCCCCAGACACAGAGCAGGATACTTGTGGGGCAATTAACTAATGGCTGATTCCAGCCTGCCCTCCTGCCCCTTTGAGCTCACACATTTAAATTATTTATGGGGAAAGCTCTTCCTTCCAATATTCTCCTTTCTGGTCCACTGTTTAAGACACAGGGGTCTTCTCACCTATTTAGTTTGACAACCCCAATCTCTCCCCTAGTATTGGGGTTGTTTGTTAATCCTCACTCCATCTCCTCATACTCTTCTAGATGTGCCTTGCAAGTTTTCCCCAGCTCTGGATGCTTTGACTGCTTTGCCCTAGGCTGAATAGATGTGGACCAACCTGTTCCTTCTTTTCTGCTAATGACTAACTGACTGGGATGGTTACCTGGGCAACCTGAGGTCATTGGTGCAATGGGGCGGTGCAGAACAACAGGGACACCGAGTCACTGGGGAACAGAGATGGAGACAAGGAAAACTGCCACCCACAAAAGCAATTGCCTGCCTCCATATCAACCAAGCCACCATTTTAAGCCCAGCCTCTGCCTGGAGGTGGAACTCACAGTACTCTGAGACTGGGGTTCACTGAGTTCCTTCAGCTTAATGGACTCTTCATGCTTCTGAACTCCATTTATCATTGGGAGGAGGGTTAAGATGTGAGGAGGGAACAGGGGTCATCTTTAAGGATACTGGCTTCAGAGTTTGAGGAGGGGGACTTGGATGAGATGCTCGGTAGACCCTAGAACGAGACCCTCCCTGAGTGAGCCACCTCTTTGGCACTGTCACTACAGCCTGTTTCCATGCACTCTTCCTCTGGGTGCAATCTGTACCGCTGCTGCTGCTCCCTCTCCTTGCTTCTGCTGCTGCTTGCACACTCAGAGATGGCTGGTGAACCAGACAGCAACAACAAGGAGGAGGAGAAGCAGAGATAGAGGGCTGGAATGTGGGCCAACTTCTATCCCCGGACACTGGCCTAGAAGGGAATGCGGCCCTCAGGCTCAAAATTGTTCCCTATTCCTGCGCTAGGCCCTACAAGTGCCACTTAAGATGGAGCGTTCTGCATCTGTCACAACAACTCAGGGAACTCTGCACTTGCTCAATCCTTCATGGACCTTTGACATAGACCTGGAAGGGACATTAAGGGGACCTCTTTTTAAGCATAATAAGGCAGGATTTGCTATCCCCAAATCATTTGTTGTTGTTGTTTAGTCGTTTAGTCGTGTCCGACTCTTCGTGACCCTATGGACCAGAGCACGCCAGGCACTTCTGTCTTCCACTGCCTCCCGCAGTTTGGCCAAACTCATGTTAGTAGCTTCGAGAACACTGTCCAACCATCTCGTCCTCTGTCCCCTTCTCCTTGTGCCCTCCATCTTTCCCAAGATCAGGGTCTTTTCCAGGGAGTCTTCTCTTCTCATGAGGTGGCCAAAGTATTGGAGCCTCAGCTTCACGATCTGTCCTTCCAGTGAGCACTCAGGGCTGATTTCCTTCAGAATGGATAGGTTTGATCTTCTTGCAGTCCATGGGACTATCAAGAGTCTCCTCCAGCACCATAATTCAAAAGCATCAATTCTTCGGCGATCAGCCTTCTTTATGGTCCAGCTCTCACTTCCATACATCACTACTGGGAAAACCATAGCTTTTAACTATACGGACCTTTATTTTATATAAACATAAATATTGAAACGAAAGGCCGATTACTTCTTTTGAGCTCCACTCCAAAGGTGGATTGGTGCTTCATTAAGCTTAAGCCTTAGAAGGGGACATGATTTGTTGGGACTATGGCAGACTCAACCTTTTTGAGTCCATGGCTTCCATTGACCAATTACATTCTTTCTGCGGCACCCCTGTGGGGCTCAGGAGCCCAGTTATGTCACCCCTTGCCTGCAGAGCTGGCAGCCCCTCACCCCTTTTCAAACACCCTCCCTTATGGAGTGTTCCCTCAGCCTCCTCTCCTCTCCTCTCCTCTCCTCTCTCCCCTCTCCTTGGGAGTAGTCCTCTGGGCAGCCGCCTCTGCCACCCCTGGTCTCTGAACTGCGCCTCCCCTGCCCTAGAGAGGGGTGCATCCTCACACTGCCCCCAGGGGCCTGGGACTTGTCTGTCCATTCCCAACAGCAAGAGCTGACAGACTGGCTGGCTGGGCTCCCTCGCCTGCTTGCTTGCTTACTCCTAGGCTGCCTCAGCTCCTGGCAACCAGCACCTCCTGGCCAGCCCCAGAGGCACCATTCGCCTGTGGAGCTTGTAGACAGGGCTGCTGCAACAAACAGCTGCACAACTCTTTGGGAGGCAGAGCCACAAGAAAGTATCAAAGGAGGGAGGGAAGGAAAAAGGGACAGAGGCCAGTATTGCCTGCAACACGCTTCACCATCAATCAAGGCACCCTAGGGTGCCACAGCACACTGGTTGAAAACCACTGGACTATGGACTTGTGCATGCTGGAGTTTATTGTGTTTGCAGTCACTTGTGTTCCCATTTTATTTTCACAGCTCACATGACATCATCCTGAAACAACACCAGTCTCAATGCTTTCCTCCTGTATGTTCAGGTTTAACCCAATACAAAGATAATCCGCTAAACTGGGGAAAATGAAGCTCCACATTACTCGACTTGGAGGTCGCACTTTACTGTATTTCACTTTCTGCTGCTCCCTTTTTCATGCCTGCTACTTCTTCAAAAGTTTCATTTCTTTTTCAGCTGTGTTGGTAACTATTTCGGGTGTGCTCTTGAATGGAGAACTATTTTTTTCTTTTGATCCCTCAGATTTGCACAAAACCAGAAAACAGCACACGCAAACCACATAAAAAATTCTAAACCAGGTATTTGGGGCAGCAATCTGAAAAGTATGTGCTTGCTTTCATTTGTTTTCCAGCTTCCTAGTAAGGGTATGACAGGAGCTGCTTAGGGTGTGTGTCTAAAATTTTGATTTCTTAAGTTTGTGCAAAAACAGAAAACTGCACAAGCAAATTTACAATTGACTGACTCTGTGCTTTCCCACAATTTTGAGGCATGAATTTATATCCATGCCCTAATGGTAATTAACTGACATAAAGAAAGTTGTCTTATACCAAGTCGGATGACAATAGCTCAGTATTGTTGACGCTGGCAGTGGCCCTCCAGTATTTGAGACAGGAGTCCTACCTGAACATATGCAGGATCAAACATGTGACCTTCTGCATGCAAAGCAGATGCTCTTCCACTAAGCTACAAGACTCTTCCTTCTTACTGCCATGTTCAGGTACTCATCAGGGAACACTGTTGCCATATTTTGGCTCACTGCTGTCCATACTTTCAAAGTCATTGAGAAAGAGAGGAGGTTGCATGGGTTCTGCTTTCTCCCTCCCCTTTCCCTCTCCAATTTAATGGTTAAACTTGCAAATTTTACAATGCAAAAGGTGTGCATTATCTACGAACCAGGAGTTGCCTGGCTTTCCCCAGAATTCATTGCTGGTCTCAACACCACTGTACACAAGCCAGTCATGGCAATTGCTTAAAGTTCCTTCTCTGCCAGGCTTCTGCTCCTCAAACATGCAAATACTTTGGTTGGGCTTGTGATCTGAAGCTCTGCATTGTTCTGTCTCACGTAAGGGCAGAGACTCAGCTCTGCAAACTCCTCATGGCCCTGTTTCTGTTTCTGTTAAGCAGGTTCAAGGAGATATTATTCAATATGCTACCCAGGCGTTCGATTGTTTACATACTCAGTTGTGTGAGGAGTTGGCAGCGTGCGACCGGTCAGCTAAATTACAAAGGGACCTTCTTCTGAGTTTGTAGACTGTATGTAATTGTGGGAGGTTACAGGAAGATGGATGGGAACCAAATTAATCAGGCAGGTTTTCAGCTAGCTCATTTTACTGGAAGGGGGATTATGTATTGAAATGCCCAGCGGGAAGTGAGCTCATGCCAAATTACCAGGTAGGCTCACCCTGTTCGCAGCACCCACCCAACGCACCACACTAGCAAAACAGCAGGGAATCAAGCAATTTCTGGCTGCGGCAGGCCATTTGGCTGGTTATCAAGCCCAGAAGGCTTTGGCACTTGTCCTCTAGAGGAGAGGGCACAAGCTGGGGAGCGGAGGGCACAGAGAGAGGCAGAGCCCATTCTCACATTGTGGCTCTATCACCAAAAGAAGATTTTTTTCTCTTCCCTAACCCAACCCAATCATCTAATGGGGGCTCTACGTGACTTTCTTTTCCTGAAATGCTTTTGGAAACTAGAGAAACAGAGCAGGAAGGTAATTAGTTGGGTTACTTTCCCCCCTGCACGCTACTGTTTTCTGTAGCTCTGCTCAGATTTGGTAGTATCTGATTCCTTGGGAACAAGCAAGATTCACTAAAGAAGAAACACAAAAGCAGTAGCAGGTGCCTTGTCTGGGGGGCTGAAGTCCTTAGCAATCTTGATGCACAAGCCCTGAGGTTGGAAATGAGATGCTGAACAGCCTGTGTTAAAGGGGACAGAGAACTTCAGGAGAATAATGCATATATTGGAAAGTTTCTAAGTAGCTGGTTTGGTGTAGACCACTGGTCAACCAGAGTCCTGGACTGGAACCTTGGACAGCAGGGTTTCAATCCTCACTCAGCCCCAAATCTCACAGTCTCTCAGCCTAAGCTACCTCATAGGTTGTTGTGAGGGGAAATAGGGAGAACGATGAGCTCTTTGAGATATAAATGCAATGCAATCAATCAATAGTAGCCACCCATACCCAAACACAAACAAGTCTGAAGTTGGGGGTCATCTCCAGATCTGACTGGCAAAAGGTCTCCAACTCAGTGGTACAGCATCTGCTTTGCATGCAGAAGATCCCATGTTCAATCTCTGGCCTCTGCAGGTAGATCTGGGAATGTCCCCAATCTATAACCCAGGAGGGCCACTGGAGATGGACCAGTGGTCTAGCTCAATAGAAGCAACTTCCTATATTCCTTGTGATATTTCTTTATAGACCAATCCCAGGCTTGTGAACTCAAGAAAATGCACAGAATGTGGTACTGGGTACAGACTTGCACTTCTCTAGTTGTTTCACTAATTTTAGAAAAGAACATTTCTAGCTGAAGTTGTGTACGCCAGGCGTATTACTTAATTAACTTCTAACTTATTATATGGCACCTCTCTGTTAGAAAGTGTCTTACTTAACAAAGTGGCATTACTTTTAGGAGGCCAAAGATCAGTGGTATTTGGAAATTGGCTAGTGCAGGCATCTGCTACACACACACACACACACACACACTTCAAACTCCCCACACCTTCCAGGTGCCCTACCTATTAATGACCCAAGTCCTTGAAGCTCTGGTTAACTTTTTCTTTTTGCCGGCACCCAGGTTGTGCCTCCACTCTACCTGTCCGACAGGTGTATCTGGCTACTTGCCAGCTCCGCCTTCAAGTCATTTACAGGAAGGAAGGATGTAAACAGAGGGGAGGAAAGGTCAGGCCTTGTGCCAGGAAACAGGGTTGTGGAAAAGGGTTGAGCTGCTATGGAGCTTTACGGTCTTCATGCCCTGTGAGAAAGAGAAGCTCTTCTGTCCAAACCTTAATTCTTCATCAAACAGAAAGGAAATAGGTGCTGGTCAATGACTTCTCCCTATCTGGTGTCTTGTTCCTTTCAAGACACTTATTGTATACAATAGCTTGACTGTTGAGGTTAAAGATGACTGTGACTACCAGACCCATGGGCTACAAGCTAACCATAAGCAAATGTTGAAAGCAGAAGGCTTAGTAAACCTGTACAATTTTAAACCAGATTCCTTGAAACAGTTATGGTCACAAATGCTTTGAAAGGTGAACTTCGCAGGAGTTGCCCTGTTGTTTTGTTGTGGCAAGGTAGATAGGACATATCTCTTCACCTTGAAGGTTAATGAAAGTTTAGGCTGCAATCCTGTGCACATTTATTCAGGAGCAAGCAACACTGAGCAGAGTGGGACTTCTTCCTGAGTGAAAATCCACAGGATTATGCTCTTACTGCAGCATAGCAGAAGCCCTTCAACAGGTGCCTGGTGACATGGACAAGTTATGAATGGCTACTTCTAATGTTTTCTTAAAATATTTCAGTAGTTGCTCAGAAGCAGTTTCCCCTTCAAGTTTAAAAGAATGGGACTTTCCATTCCTCTGAGGCATTAGGAACATCCAGGACTACAAACAGGATTTTCAGGTGCATGACTCACAGAAGACTTTCTGGGTCGGTTTTGTTCATGCTCAGAGTCTGCTATATTTAGAATCAGCAAGGATTTTCCCTCTCATCAGGTTACTGCTACCATTATTCAGTGCATTTTTATACCTCTTTATATTTTAAAGAAGAAAAAAATCTCAAAACAGTTTACAACCTACATTAAAACATCAGATAAAACAATTCAGGATAAAAAATTACTGAAGAAAGTCAACTATACATTCAATTTAACATAATTAACAGGAAACTAAAGTATTATCTTAAAGATTTCAAAATAAAATGTTACAAAAGAAGTTAACTACACAATGCACATTTAACATGGCTGAGTTAACCAGCTGGGCTTCTGATTCTTTCTGGTGGGTCTTTCCCTATTGCACATATCTTGGCACAACTGCATCAGTCATACATAGCTAATTTGTGCATCATGCACCTTAGTGTGGCCTACTGCCTCTCTGGAAGTCTGCATTCCATAGGTTTATGTGTCACCTTGTCTTTGGGTTTGACTAAATGCCCTTTTAGTCCTTTCCATGTTGTGATTTGATTCTAAGTTTGCAATTTATGCAGCCTCTTGCAGACGCCACCTTTCTCCAGCAGCTCGAGAACTTTGGAGGGCGATTGGCACACTGGGGTGCCAGATTTTCAGTTTCTCTCCAGCCAGATATCAAATGTGCCCATGCTCATGCATGTATCTCTGCTAGTCCAGATCAGCACAGGGTGGGGCAGGACCACAATTACTGCGCACAGCGTGCTATAGTTGCTCTTATAAAATATTTCCAGGGAAGGGCCATAGCTTGGCAGTAGAGCACATGATTTACAAGTAGAAGGTCGTAGTCACCAGCATCTCCAGAACCATTTGAGAGCTGCTGCCAGTCAGATAGATGGCTCAATGGTCTGACTTAGTATAAATCTGCTTCTGGTATTCCTATCTCTCTTATTTTGATTCCATGTTTACAGCTGCTATCACTAGGGAAACTAATATCTGAAAGGGTAAAGGTAAAAGTAAAGGGACCCCTGACTGTTAAGTCCAGTCACGGACGACTCTGGGGTTGCGGCGCTCATCTTTCTTTACTGGCCGAGGGAGCTGGCGTTTGTCCACAGACAGCTTCCGGGTCATGCGGCCAGCATGACTAAGCCACTTCTGGCGAAACCAGAGCAGTGCATGGAAATGCTGTTTACCTTCCCGCTGGAGCGGTACCTATTTATCTACTTGCACTCTGTGCTTTTGAACTGCTAGGTTGGCAGGAGCAGGGAACGAGCAACGGGAGCTCACCCCATCGCAGGGATTCGAACCACCAACCCTCTGATCGGCAAGCCCTAGGCTCTGTGGTTTAACCCACAGCACCACCCACCTCCCAGACTGCATGTAGAGAAACACAAACAGGAGTTAGAACAGGGAGGGAGAAACATGTTACCCTCTGGCGGGAAGATAAACGGTGTTTCTATGCGCTGCTCAGGTTCACCAGAAGCGGCTTAGTCATGCTGGCCACATGACCCGGAAGCTGTACTTCAGCTCCCTCAGCCAGTAAAACGAGATGAGCGCCACAACCCCAGAGTCGTCCGTGACTGGACCACACGGTCAGGGGTCCCTTTACCTTTATTTACATGCAGTCTAAGAAATTTGCAGCATGTAGTAGTGATGGTAAATGGAAAAGAGGGATGCACCTGGCAATCAAGCTAAATGCCTACCTGTGGAGAAAGGTAGGAGGACCTGATTAGTGTGTGGCACCTGCCAAATGTTATTTTTCTTGCAGATCATGCAGAGTCAACCACAATACAAAGCCAAGACAATACAATAGCTGTTGAAGACACCACAGGCTTAGTTATTCTTCTGCTGGAAAAGACTTGGGCAAATATATAACCACCCACTCATCAGCAGCCCTTCCCTGCCACCAATCTCCTCCCTCCAAATAATCTGGTCATATAAACTGAAGCAGCCTAACTCCACCTCCTACACTTAAGGAGCCCAGTGACTCATCCTGAAAGATTGTTGTGGAGGGTCAGAGCTGAATGCAAGTAAATGAGAACTTAACACCCAGGACAGAGCTTTGCTTTCACTTTCCCAGCTCACCTTTTCCTGGAAATGCATTATCTGCTTTTTGGTACAGCTAGAAGTTCAACAGGTGAAATACTAGCCAGTGGTGCATCTTTGTGCCAAGTAAAGCATCACCTGATGAATTTCTACTCTTCCTGCAACTAGAAAAAAACACACACCAGAAAGAAACACACAGACCAGATCAGTGATCAGATCTGCTCGAGTTACAAACCAATCCTATTTAGATTTGCAGAGAATTAAGTCCCACTTTGTTTAATCAAACTCTTTTTTAAAAAAAAATTTTTATTAAAGATTCTTAGTTTACAAAAATACGTGTATTGTCTCTTTTCCAAGTTGTGATTTCTACAGATCAGTTTCATTTGTTGTGAGACATTAGTGTTGCATGCAGTATTAGGCTGGGAAGAAAAGAGGGTGAAAGAGGGGGAGGGGGGAGTGAGAATGCTTCTGTTTTTCTACTTAGTGGGGTTTTGTGTCAGCGTCACTTGTATGGGTTCTCTTACTATTCGCTTGTTGTATTTCCTTGGTGCTGACAGAGGTTGTGGGTGGCCTAGGGTGTAGTTGGTTGGCTGTAGTGAGATTTGTTTATGTGTGTGAGTGGGTGGGTTTTGAGGTCAGGTTAGCCATATTGATTTGTATGATCTTGGTGGATTCTTGTTGTTGTCTTGTTGGGCTATGTATGTGATAAAGTGGAAGCATACCGGGGTGAAGGCATCTTCTTCTATTTTCTTTTCTATGACCTACTAATGTTGTTTGTTGCCTTTGTGTGGTGAAGGAAGAGACGGAGAGGTTAGCAGGGGGTATGTGTGAGTGTCTATTTTTATTTGTGTGGTGGATCCTTTTGCGCTGTGGGTAGATTCCTTGGGGCTGGAGGCTGAGAGAGTGTGTTGTTGGGGTGACTGGGGAGAGGGGAGTGGAGAGGGTGAATTGTCATCTGGGTTGAGATTGGGGTGGGGTGGGATTGGGGTGGGTCTTTATGGAGAGGCAGAGTAGGGGGGATAGTGGTCCTGCTGCCAATATTAATGGCATGGGGGGAGAGGTGAAAGGGAGGGGTGTCACCAGTCGATTGATTCGAGGTTATTTCTGGATGTTTCATTCGGCTGTGGTTGTTGTTGCAGATTTGTCAGTCTATATGGTATGTGTTTAATAGAACTCTTTACAGTAAATGAGCATACATTCCAGGCTTTTGTCTAACAGGGTATGGACATAGCTCAGCAACTACAGTGGTACCTCAGGTTACAGACGCTTCAGGTTACAGACTCTGCTAACCCAGAAATAGTACCTCGGGTTAAGAACTTTGCTTCAGGATGAGAACAGAAATCGCACAGCGGCGGCGCAGCAGCAGCAGCAGGAAGCCCCATTAGCTAAAGTGGTAGCTCAGGTTAAGAACAGTTTCAGGTTAAGAACAGACCTCTGGAACGAATTAAGTTCTTAACCCAAGGTACCACTGTAGTTTGCATCTGCATGAAGGGTTGGGGGGAAACTCCTTATGCTCCCATCAAAAAGAATGCAGAAGGCTTCAAGGAGCTGAGTTACATACATCAGGCATATTTCTGAAATTGAGAGGGGAAAAGGTCATTGTCAAATGGCACAGTGTCTGTACTTGTGGTTGAGGGGCACAGGGGTTGCTGCATTTTAACTTGGCAGAGCTGGGGCAGGGCAGTAGTGAGGCTGGGTCTACACAGGACTGCTCCCAGCCAATCCAGTGCCCTGGTTAGTACATTTGCATGGCCCAGCCTGGCCCTACTTCAGCCCAGGAGTGACACCAGTGTTGGGAGCCATACCTCTGGCTCACTGCATGCACTGCTATTGCATTTCATATATACAATGGTACCTCGGGTTAAGTACTTAATTCGTTCTGGAGGTCCGTTCTTAACCTGAAACTGTTCTTAACCTGAAGCACCACTTTAGCTAATGGGGCCTCCCGCTGCCGCCGCACCGGTGGAGCATGATTTCTGTTCTCATCCTGAAGCAAAGTTCTTAACCTGAAGCACTATTTCTGGGTTAGCGGAGTCTGTAACCTGAAGCGTATGTAACCCGAGGTACCACTGTAACTCATTTAACAGAATGAACAAAGCATACTCTGGGTCTTATCAATGCTCATAGCTACCCCACCCCCCATTCAGCCTCAAGTAATAGTGGCATCTTGGTTGTCAAAGAAATGTAAACAAAGCGTAAGGGCAGTGAATTGATAGCATAGGGTTTATTCAAAACATTGCTAATGCCATTAGTAATTCTTTTTAATGTTAATTGCTATAATCTCAAATGCCTACTTAGCAGCTATCTTGGCTCTCCTGGGTGATCTCCTGACCATTATGATGTCAGTAGCTTTGTTGACAAGCTTGCAGAGGCAGGTCTGGGAAAACCACATTGGTCTGAGAGGTTCTCCAGATCCCTGGTTGCCTCACAACAAGAAAGACCTTACTTAGAGTGGATTAAGGAGGAAGGTAGTGCTGGGATGGGACTCATTAGTAATGATGGTTCTTTGGAACCACAGACACTCAGCTAGTTTAAGAAGAGAAGAAGATCCTGCTGGATATCAGGCCTGCATCCTGTTCTCATAGGGGGCAACCAAGGATGCAACCAAAATTTGTGTCCTACTTCTTCTGGATGTCAGTAAATTTTAATTCAGAAGACTGGTGTCCTGCCTCATCTGTAAAAGTCAGTGTGAAGGGGAGCATTCTGTTACTGGCAACATGGGCGTGGCCAAGGAGGAGCAGGCGAAGCAGCCTTCCCCCCCCCATCAAATAAAGAAATAAAAATACAATACTTAAGTAACTGACCAGTCACAATGCAGATAGCTCAGTTCTCCCCCACAACACAAATCCTGCCCCTCAACATAAATCCTGGTCACGCCCATGGCTAGCAATGCAAATACAGTGATACCTCAGGTTAAGTACTTAATTTGTTCTGGAGGTCCGTTCTTAACCTGAAACTGTTCTTAACCTGAAGCACCACTTTAGCTAATGGGGCCTCCTGCTGCCACTGCGCCGCCGGAGCACGATTTCTGTTCTCATCCTGAAGCAAAGTTCTTAACCTGAGGTACTATTTCAGGGTTAGTGGAGTCTGTAACCTGAAGCGTCTGTAACCTGACGTGTATGTAACCCGAGGTACCACTGTATAGGGCAAACGGTCAAAACCTACATATAGGAGACTCAACTATACAGAGTCCAGCACTGGAATAACAGTTTGGGAGCAGATCATGAAACTATCTCACAGGAACAACTCTGGAACTTCTATCCATCTGTGAGTGTTTCTCTCTCTCTCTCTCTCTCTCTCTCTCTCTCTCTCTCTCTCTCACACACACACACACACACACACACAACTTGATCACATCAGCTCTCAGCAGTGACACCACTCAAAGCCCCCAAATCAGCCACTTTGTCTCTCAAGCATCGCCACTGGGACAACACTCTGTTTCCATCAGCCCCATAAAAGCTCTGCATTTATGTTACAATTATGTGTTTCTATAAAAGCTTTGCCTAGCTGTTATCGTTTACGTTGCAAATATGTACTAAATATGGATTTCTCTCTGCATGAGCTAACTAACCTTAAAAAAGAGAGGAAAGGTCACTCTGTATTCCCTCCCTAGTCCACACTGGAACCTGGGCCCTTCCAACAATCAGTTCAAAAGATGTAATTTAAATCCAGTTGGGAGGATTTCTCATCACAGAAGTAGGAAGAAATAGACACACACCCCATAAGCAAGTTTTAGATCTCGGGAGGGAACCTGCAGCTCATAGGTCAAATTTGTGCTAGCAAGAGTCACAGTTTGGTTCATGCAGTCGTTTACTGTCTTCACTGGTCCCACACAGGGGTTGGATCAGCTGTGCAACTCAATTTGCCATGGAGCTTCACCATGCAGCCAATCCCTGCAGAAAGCAGCTTTGGCAGCCCTATACTCAGAACTTCACTGAGCATAGTACTAGCAACATCCTTTACCCTATGGTTGTCAGCCATCTACTGAATCCTTGGAAAGTGCTCCACAAAGGACTTGGGCAGGTGGGCAGGGCAACCCACCTGTCAATCAGCTGACACCATGATTTCACCCGGTGATTGGCAGGTGGGTTGACCGTTGACTCCCAGCCATTTTAACCAAATCATGTCCACCATTGCCTTCTAAAAACTGTAAGAGAGTGATCACCCAAACAGGCTCAGGACCCCTCTGCTGTGAGTAATTTGAGCTCTGATCTGGAGCAGCAGCCGCTAAAACTATCTGTCGCTGTCCCTGGGGAAATGGTTTTAGTTGGAAATACGTGAACTGTTTATTATGTAACCACAGCAGCCAAAGAGGTTGCTCTGCTGTGTGTTTACAAATCTTACTCATCTGCTTCAGAGAGAGAGAGAGAGAGAGAGAGAGAGAGATGGAGCAATACAAAATCCTTTCTCGAACACACCCTTCCCAGGGTCAGGTGTGGCACACCGTGCAGCAGACTTGCCTGCCTGGGGGCTCGGAAGAGGCTGAGCTGTACTTTAGAGAGTCTTGTAAAATTCCATTTAGCTCCCCAGGAATCACGGATGACAAAGCAGAATCGAAAGGGATTTGGGGGTGGGGTGGGAGGGAGAGTTAGCAGTTCCCATGGCAACATAAACCTGAGCCAAACCTTCTCTGGACAGCTCCCAGTTCCCACCTCTGCCCATATGTGTGGATAGGATTTTTTTCAGGGGGGCAGGCTTTTGTTGGGGAGGGCAGAACCTCAGTTAGTTAAATATATTTATTGATTTTTACTGATGGGAGGGGGGCAGCTGCCCCTCTGTCCCCCCCTTGGCTGGCCCATGGCTCTGCCAATGTTAGGAAGCCAATGGACAGAAATTGCTTGTGCTTGAGGAATGAGCAGCAATTCTTTATTATTCTTTATGTATATTTAGGATAAATTTGTCAGGCTACTCATTTCTTGCAAATGACCAAGGCATATTTTTCTCAAGGTAGCACCTTCTGTTGAGTGAATACTGCATTATTTTATACCCATGGAAAATGGAGATCTTCTTCTGGAAACCAAGTTCATTGTTAACCTCTGGAAGTCTTATTTCTTGGAAACGTTTGTTTTGAATGTGCAGAAAAGTTTAATGGGCAGCACTCAAGCATTCAGTGCCCCATCTACATGGGAGGGTTCTACAAAGTCTCATTGCTTAATCCCACAGATATTTCTTTAAGAGAAAGAAAAGATTAGGGTCACACATCATTGCAGTTTATTAGCACTTCCCGTCCCATATTTGGCTGGTTTCCCACTCTTAATTCCTAGTACAAAATATATACAGTTTTCACTGCCACTGGATAGAGAGATACCTCTGGACCCATAGAGAATCATGGTCAATGGCACCTTTAATTTTTTACCAAATCCTCAGGCTGTGTAGCCTTCTGCCTAGCTCTATGGCACACAGCATGGTGTGAATATGCATACAGTGGTACCTCACGTTACAACTGCTTTGGGTTACAACCGCTTCAGGTTACAGACTACGCTAACCCGGAAGCAGTACCTCAGGTTAAGAACTGTGCTTCAGGATGAGAACAGAAATCGTGTGGCGGCAGTGCAGCAGCAGCAGGAGGCCCCATTAGCTAAAGCGGTACCTCAGGTTAAGAACAGTTTCAGGTTAAGAACAGACCTCTGGAACGAATTAAGTTCTTAACCAGAGGTACCACTGTATGCAGTTGTGGAATTCCCTCCCCACTGAGATCAGGCTGTCTCACCACATTACTTCTATTTAGGAGGCAACAGAAGACTTATCTGTTTTGGCAGGCCTTTGCAGCATAATGCAAGTTGCACCATTTGCATGTTTTATCACTGCCTGTCAGATTGCATCACATACCGTATATTATTTTTGTATTGTGGTTTTGAGTTTGTTTTTAAATTTGTGTGCATTTTAGGTTAGCCGCCCTGAGTTTAAGGTGGCTCCACAAACAAATCTCCATCCTCCATCAAAATAAGAGCCATGCCATTCCACCTAATATTACGTGAGTCTCTTCTCCAGTCTTCAGTTAGTGGCTGGAAGTGAGGAAGCAAAAAGAAGGTCCTCTTTTTCCTTCTGGTCTGCAAAGAAACACAAATTCTGGATTCCATGTCCTCCCGTCACCCTTCCCTCCCCTGCAGCTTTCCCTCAGATCAAACATCAGGCACCTGACTGGTAGCCAGGCAGCAGCAGTTGGGGTTGGGTTTTGCTTTGCTTTTTTCAGGATTGGGGAAATCTGAATTTTCTCTACAAAGAAAGTGGGATGGGCTCTGGTTGAGGGCAATGTTGTATGAATGATGCCCCCAAATTCTGAACTTGAACAGCCTCAGACTCATGGTAAAGCCCAGCGTGGACAAAACCCTATGTTGGGGTGTCAGGTCTTTATGGCGTTATGAATCCAACATGCAATGAGCTTTCCTTAAAGTATCACAGGTACCTTGATAGGAGGATGCAACAGCAGTAAAGGAAACCTGTCTACTTAACTGACAGTGGCCATGGTGCAGAAGACTGGAGGTGGCATTGGTATAAGGCTATAGGCTGAAACACCGTCTGAACTCTAATTGGTGCCTGCAGGGAGGAGCTGCCCCACACAGTCCACACTGAGCAATCATGCACTGGAATGGAGCCATCCTTCTTCATCTCCTAGCCCATGCAGGTAATTGTATGGGTGTCTCAGGACAAAGTGTCCTGACTGCTCCAACATGTAGAAAGAAGGGTGTGTGGTTCCCAATGAGGTCTCTGCTTTCAGAGCACTGAGCCTTCTCTGGGCTCCCCATTTGCTTCTCTGCAGCCTCTCTTGCATTGCAAGCCTTCCCCAACCTGTTATCCTCCAGATGCACCATCAACCGTACTGGGTGTGGCTGATGGAGTTAAAGCCCAAAATATCTGGAAAGCACCAGGATGGGGATGCCTGCCCTTGTGTGTTTTACCCAGATGTGGGTGCTTCTGGTATGAGAACTTGACCGATGAGAGAAGCTTCAGAGAGAGAGAGAGAGAGAGAGAGAGAGAGAGAGAGAAGCTTCAGAGAGGTCCATTGCAGGATGGAAGGAAGGTTCTCCTTCCTATGGGCAGGGGCCATAGGTCAGTGGTAGAGCAGTTGCTTTGCATATAGAAGCCATCAAGTCCAGGCTCTGGCATCTCTAGTGAAAAGGATTCCATAAGGTGATGGGAAAGACATCTTTCTGCCTGGGAACCATAGAGAGCCACTGCCAGAGTACACAATATTAAACTAAGTGGGCAAATACATACCTTCCAACACTCTGAAGCCCAAATCCAGGACACCATCTTCCTGTTTTTAATCGCAAGAGCATGGCGGCCATTTGGGTTACCATGATCTTGCCTGATTTTGCACCATGGTCTCCCCTAGTGCTTTTTCAGGCATGGTGCCCAGAAATGCACATTTTGGGGTGCCACGCAACATCATAGCCCTGAAAAAAGTGGTTTTTTGGGGGGGAGAGGAATCATGCTGTGAAATCATGCAAGATTACAGCAACCAAAATGGCCGCTGTAGAAAATGGAATGTCCTGGCTATTTTCTGGGACACTTGGGTATTCAAATAGCCGCATTCTGGTGTGAAATGAAAAATATTCCTATGTTCCTCACCGGCACGTGTGTCTTGTTATTAAAAGCAGGTTCCATGTAAACACCCTGAACTGCCACCGTTGCATTGCATTTGGCCCTCAGGGTTCCAAAGCATGGCGCCAGGGCTTCCTGTGGAATGAGAGGGCGTCTCTAACTCGTGTATCATTAATTGCTGATTGAGCCGAGCTGAGCCAGAGAGTATCACCCAACTTTGGGAGGGCAGCTGCCAGTGGTTTCCCTCAAACTGAGACACAGGCCGCAATCCCAAAGACATGCATTCATGAACAAGTCTCGTTGCATCCATCCAGTAGGATCTTGCACATGTGTCTACAGATTTTGGAACGGGGTCTTGGCGCCATCCCAAAAGACATGCCTTAGCAAAAGATCGGTTGGGGAAATTCCATTGTCATAGGTCAGAGCGGAGAGCTCTCTCTTGGGCTTTCCAAGCCCTGAGCTAAAGGTAAGGAGAAGTACAGTTGGTAGAAATGAGAGAGATTTTTCTGTTGGATGGTGTCAGGAAAAGTGTCCCTAACTTGGGGGACTGTTGAGAGACAGAGAAGGCTGCATGTACAGGCTTGCCCCACAGCAACCAATGGCATCAGGCGTAAGGGAGTCAGCGGGCGACACAAGCTGGCAGGATTTGCAGTGTCTTTATATTTTAGCCTAGCTTGTTTTTGTCCTTCAGCTTGCCCTTTGCTCTGGGATCCAGATGACAATCTCCATGGTGTCTCCCCTGCATGGAGGCTGTGGCTGCGAATTTGTTTAATGATCAAACAATGCGTGGCTATACTAGAGGAGTTCCCAGCAGTGGTAGCTCCTGGTGAATAGAGACGTGCCAACTGCCACCCGCTCTAGTTGATTATGTTACCCATATAATTAGCAAGGGTGTTGCTAGTGAGTGGGGGCAGAACCTGGCATGGCTTAACAAACAAGGCTGTCAACAAGAACACAAGGTGATGAAAAAGAGAAAAGACCTCGGCGATGGCTTTTAGAGTGCACAGACTCGCAATCACTTAATGGGCACGCAGGGTGGTTAAGGAGTCATTAAAAAGGTGGATTGTTTGCTTTCTTTCAATGTCTCTGTGTGGGTGAAGTATGGGGGCAAGGGTGAAGAGCAGCATGGATTAAACTGAAATAAAGGTGGCAGTCCTTTATGTGGCATGCTAGTGAAACAGAAAGAGGGCAAAATTGGACCCAAGGAGCCCCCAAAACAGAAAATTAGAGCTTCGGTGTAAGAAAAGGCACACCCAAGGAGAGTGTGCAATATTTTGATTGGACCAAGAGTCTGAGCTCTACACAATCTCGGCAGACCACCCCAAATACCAAGGAGCCCCATGTTCCCCTTCTCTTTCTTCAAATCTGTTTAGTAATTTAGATGTCTGTAAGCATTGCCTTCTGCCAAGCAACGCCTTCTAGCACGTCAAAGTGCAAGTAGATAAATAGGTACCGCTCTGGCGGGAAGGTAAACGGCATTTCCGTGCACTGCTCTGGTTCGCCAGAAGCAGCTTAGTCATGCTGGCCACATGACCCGGAAGCTGTACGCTGGCTCCCTCGGCCAGTAAAGCGAGATGAGCGCCGCAACCCCAGAGTCGGTCACGACTGGACCTAATGGTCAGGGGTCCCTTTACCTTTAAGCATCGCCTGGTGCCAAGAGGAGGAAGGTGATATGGTTAAGGTTCACTTGCTAGGAAGAGATGGCTTTTCAGATTCTCCCACCTATTTTCTTCCATCGTATATGTTCCACCACCTCCCCTTGCTCTGCTATTGCTGCATACCATTCCTGGAGTGGGTTTGGGACTGCAGAAACTACATAATACCATCACATTTGCAGCGTCTAGAAGTTATAGGGCAATAGCTTAGCTCTTTCAAATCTCCAAACACTTCACCTTCATTATCGAGTTGTAACCCTTGACAGCAATCCCACAAGGCAAGTCGTCACCCCCCCATATGGCCAATTGGAAGACTGGAACTGAATGAGAGTGGTTTGCTTAAGGGTCACCTTCCTGATCTCAGCCTCTTAGCCACAATGCAGTGGGGAAAAGGTAGATTGGGACCATGTACATTATAGTGACTTGAAATGTTGTGAGGTTGTTGTCCCCCCCCCCCCCCCCGTTTCATGTTGCATTTTCATGTTACTGTACATACTTGAGAGGGAATGGATATGTCTTTACCCAATGCAGTGTATCGGATTTGTTCCCTGTGCCTGCCACTCCCCACCCCCGATTCAGTGAAGACGTCATCTGTGCATGGGCATCTTAACTGCTTAACATCAGCTTAATCAGGCTGATTTTTTGAAATCAGATGGAATCTGGTTTGAGGGGAAACACATCAAACAACCATATTTCTCAAGAGATGACAGGATACACATGGATTGTGGCTAATGTCATGTGTGCTTGGCTTGAACGCCAGCCATGGGAGTGCTCTGGAGCTGAAGTAAACAGCCTGGGATCTACTTGTAAATCTCTGAGTGATTTGCAGTAGATTAGCAAGGATTTTGACTCCCCGGGTTTTTGCTTTAACAACAGGAACAAAAGGGATGTTTTCCTTCTAAAGGTGCCTCCAGACAGACAGCATTTTGCAGGAGGGCTTTGAGGCAGGTACTGTGAAGTTCAGGTCTGCACAATTAAAGTGCTTTGTTTCCCTAGCGCATCCACTTGGGGGAAAAAAGCAGAGCTTTTGCAGTTAGGAAATCAATGGAGAAATGAATTGACTAATGTGGAATGAACCAATAAGGGGAAGACATATAAACATCTCACAAGCAAATGAGAATGAACGCAGGAGGAATTACAACCTCCGCACAATCAAATTGAATACTTAATAAAGACTGGGTACTGTCTAACCTCTGCACAGGTTTTGTGCCAGCAAATTATTATTAATTATTAGTTTTGTATACCGTCCTATACCCGCAGGATGATTGCTCAATAAACAGGTCATCTCAAGCAGGTAATCTGAAATAGGCTGCTGAGGTGAAGTGTTTGGTGGGAGAGGTAGGATGAAAACATAGCAAATAAAATGCCCAGTTGGTGGATTACACTCAGCTTGGCAGATCTAGGCTAAGCTCTGCCTGCATCTGCGAGTAGAGATGGTCCTGCCATAGGGCAGGATTGAGGGGTTCTCATCCTTAGAAGGAAAATTAACGATAAACCTCAAAATTTGGGATCCCCTCCAAACCTGTGCCAAAGTTTTGCAGGGGTTTTTTCCCAGCAAACCCCTCATGTTTTGCAGCACCCCACAAACTGAGCAATTGAAACATCACAGCGGGGAAACTTTGGCACAGATTTGGAAACCCACAAATTTTGGGTTTAGTAGTTAATGGGGCCAACCTTAGATTGTCTTCAGGATGGGGCTGCTTTGCTCTCAATCATTGGGACAGGGAGAGTTGTGGCAGCTTCAGCTTTTCCTTCTCATCAGTATAGGAACATGACAGGATAAGGTACACCTGTGGATCTCCTGGCAGCCTCAAAGTCCCTGGCAGGTGATCTAAAAGTCATCTGGTCTGTCTCCTGCACCAAGGCAGCGAGCACTATCTGCAGACACGCCTAATATGTTAACACACTGCATCTTCCAAATGATAACATGTCCCACAAGCAGAGAGCAAATGATACAGCGCCAGAGGTGTCTGTTAGGCAAGAAACCTTAGGACTAAATCCCGCTGGCTTGAACAAGTAATAATAATCTCTTTTGCTGCAGCAGCCAGGGAGTCCAGGGAGTCACCGCCTCATCTCCCTTCAGGGACATCCCAAACATGGGAATTAGATCCAATGCATGTGAAAACAAAAACTGTTCCCTGGAAGGGATTTGGGGGGGGGGTGTGAATCTGTGATGCTATACATAAATATTCTCCAATCTTTGGATACCTGGGGCATGATCCCCTCGCTGCCCCATCCCATTAAAACTGGTAGCACACTTTCCCCTTACACTCAGGTGCTCCATATACATTTTCTAGGTCAGATCCCAGGACAATGGGCTTTGTTCTCCTTGCAGCTGCAGGACGGCTCCTCTCTCATTGCCTCCCACACCCAGCATCAGTCCAGGCTCATTGTTGCTTAGTCGTTTAGTCCTGTCCAGCTCTTCGTGACCCCATGGACCAGAGCACGCCAGGCACTCCTGTCTTAATCCAGGCTCATAGGACTATGCATTTCAAGGCAACTGTGGCACTTCCCCTGAGATTCCCTTATGCCAGTCAATTGTTGTGTGGGCTGCAGAGGGAACCCCCCCCCCTTTTGTCCACACCCCCTCCTTTTATAGGATGTCACTATTCCAGGCACCAACAGAGACAAGAGGGGTCAATGTTGCCTGGGGCCTTCCCAGGTCAGTTGACATACTTTGGAACCCCCGCCTGTTGACATTAGGCAGGCCCCTTCACTGTACTCTTTTCAGCACCTGCTAAAAGCATTCTTATTTATTCTTCCTGGAAGAAAGAAAACCAAAAGAGGCTTGGACAGCAGGTCAGTCTATTTTCTTTGGCCTTAGCCCCACCCCCAGCCGGCCATCCATCGTCCTTCCTGGCCGAGGGTGGGTCAAAGGCTGCCCTATGCAGATGGTAGGCACCTGCCCAGGTGAGCCCCACTCGGTGCCGCAAACCCCACCCACCTGTGGGGAAGGGAGGGCGGAAATTAGGGAAGCCTATCCACAAATGTTGACATGTGTTTTCCATCTGTTTTTAGCTTGTCCTTGGTTTTATTTTGTGAATGTTTTAAATAGTTATTTTAAACTGCTTTTATACCATTCTTTTAGTAAACCACCATTCAGCTTCGTTTAACAAGCAAGTGGTATATATATGTTTTGCGAAATAAATAAGAGTGGCAGGTGCACTCAGCGTGCTGCCTGGTGTTCTCCAATGCACCTGTCAGCATCTCTCATAAGAACAATATGAGCCTGCAGGAGCAGGCCCAATGGTCCATCTAAGCCCAATATCCTGTTCTCACAATGGCTACCCAGATTCCTGTGGGAAACCCACAAGCAGGATTTGAGCCCTCTCCCCTTCTGTAGATTCCAGCAACTGGCATTCAGAAACAGTGCTGCCTCCAATTGCGGAGGCAGAGGGAAGCCATCGTGGCTTGCAGCACGTGCCCTACACATTGTTGGGGACTCATTGCTATAGATAGGCCACTGTAAGCCAGAACTGGAATGGTGGATTTATTAGCTCCAGGCTCTTTGAGAGGAAAGAGGCAGGATGCAAACTGGAGGAAAATGAGGCCCTAGAATTACCAGTTGATCTTGCACCTCAGCAGCACCTCTGTGGCAGAGAAGGACACACCCTCCCTGAGCAACCTCTCCCCTCCCAGCCCCCAGAGCAAATCTTTCCAGGAACAGCTGCTTCTAGGAGCGTCAACTGTCTAGGATTTGCTCATAGGAAGATCGCCCTGGGACACCCCTGCTTAATAAGGCAAATCAGGCTGAAGGCAACCTCTTTCCTTGGACGTGTGTTAAGGATCCCTGAATACTCTTGCTCGCCTGCCCCCAGCCTTGACGCCACAGGCCTTTCCAGTCCCGTCCCACCCACCCCCAAATTGCACAAGAGTCCACTCTCAGTCTCATCCCCCTGCTTCCTTTGTTGCTCTGCAGACTAGGGTGCTGCTGCAGCTGCTACTGCAGTGTGGATCACGGCTGGAACGGAGGCAGGAGTTGCTCTGCTGCAACCCGAGTTGGTTAAACATTCTCCCAGCCCTGTTGGGTAACAAGATCCACCAAGCCGGAGCCTCGGCAAACATGACGAGCTTGCCAGAGTGCAGGATGCGTGACAAGCTTCTCTTGCCCGCCTGCCAATCCTACCGCGTTACCTATTGACTGAAAATAAATACCTCACCCACCCCAACTGTGCCCTTCTCCCCCCCCTCAACCTGTTCTCGCCTGAGCGTCATTACTTCATGCTACAACTATGCTTCCTTCTCCCTCGCTTCCAACCTATCCCAGCTCAAGTGGCACAGAGGGCAAGGATGCTGCCTGTTCCAAAGAAACCAGTGCCTGAAGCTTTAGGCTGTTTATTTAAAAGTATAAGCACACCCTGTTGTGAGGTCTTTGGTGCCAAGATGTTCAAACAACAGTTGATTCAGATTTTCACTTTTTAATAGCAGAGGACTAATCGACCAGCAACTGAGTGCCTTGCTTTCTGCAGGCAGGTTGAACTCCAGCTAGGGTGGTGTAGTGGTTAGAGAGTTGGACTAGGACCTGGGAGACCAGGCTTCAAATCCCCAATCAGCTATGAAGTCCCTATGGGCCAGTCGCTGCCTCTCAACCTAGCCTACCTCACATCGTTGTTGTGGGGTTTGAATGAGTATCTGCTTCCTGGCTGCCTCATTTTGCCTAATGGTAGGGCTGGCACTGCTACACAATGTTCACACTTGACTTTTGGCAGGTTTTCAAGGGGGAGGAATGCCCTAACTGTGGAACATCCATCATTAGGCTGCCCTGTTGTTCCTTTGTTCCCCGGACTAGATCACCATAGATAGTGATGTGCTAGTCAGTCAGCTATAGAATTTAAGATGAGACATATGGGAGGAGGCAGCCTTTGACGTATGTTGGCTCCAAATCCATAGGCAGCCCTAGTCACAGCTCACCTAAGACCGTAATGCCTATATAAGTAACCCACTTTTAAGTGCAGACAAATGGGAAACCCTAAAGTCACACAGACATTATTGAGCAGGGAGGGGGAACCTGTGGCCCTCCAGATGTTGTTGGGCTCCAGCTCCCACAAGCCCCAGCTAGCAGAGCCAAGGATGATGGGAGTTGTAGTCCAACAACATATAAAAGGTCACATGCTCTTCCATTACCCAGAACTCCCCCCCCTTTCTCTGTTTAACCCTGAAGATACTAGTTAGGGAAGATACTAGACAGGGATATGGGGAGCACCAAATAAATAATACAATGCTGGGCACCTGAGGGAGAAGTAAAATGAGAACTCCAAAGCCTGGGAGCATTCAAGAAAGAAAGAAAGAAAGAAAGAAAGAAAGAAAGAAAGAAAGAAAGAAAGAAAGAGTGTATTTGTTGCTTAATGCCTCTGAATCAACCCAATTTGCCTATATGGGATTGAATCTCACATGAAAATAGTCTAGAAATATTCTGAGCACATTTGTCTTTGTCACAACTATGACGTGTGCATGACATAACTGTGATGTTAATATGGGCTGCGTTTTGATTGGGTGTGGTATACCATATACATTTGTTCTTCCAGGTTTTGTGCCATGTAGTAGATTTGTTGCTTCCCTCCTTCAGAGCATCACCTCACCACTGCTATGTCTGGTTACTTTTTTGTAAACGAGATAGTGAAGACAAGACGTGTAGCCAAGCTGCTGTTCAAAATGTCCGTGGCTGGCGGTGCGGCCAAAGCGGTGCTGCTCACCTGGCTTCCCAATGGCAGGTGTTGCTGCTGTTTATCAACAGGGAGAGGGACAAGGTGGCAGAGACATCAACCTGGAGCAGACACAGTGGCAGAGTCAATCGGCGGCTCCCACTGCTGTGCCTGAACCATGCCAGGCTCCCCGCTGTCTTCCCCCTCCCACCTTGGCAACTGACAGTGACACAGACTATGGATTAACCAGGACTTTTATTTTTCCTGCATTTGCCCGCTGGCTAAAGGAGAGTGTTTCTGAGCATGTTCAGAGTTGGCAACAGAGCTTCCAGGTCCAAAGAGTTGATTTCCAG
Organism: Podarcis muralis; assembly: GCF_964188315.1. Taxonomy (NCBI): domain Eukaryota; kingdom Metazoa; phylum Chordata; class Lepidosauria; order Squamata; family Lacertidae; genus Podarcis; species Podarcis muralis. The sequence goes on along the minus strand of NC_135659.1, from coordinate 69,366,348 downwards.
GCAAGCTTAAACCCCAAACCTCCCATTTGTCATATAAGCTTTGGCCTTGAACTTTGCTGGCGAGGAGTGTCATTTAAGATGTGATTTCAAACATAAATATTGTGGGAGGGCAGATGCTTACTTCTGGCGAAAAGATTTGGATGTTGGGAAATATCAAACATTATTATAATTTAGTACCGTACACAAGAACTGGATCAGGCCATAAGCTATGGTGCCCAGCCTCCTGCCTCTGGGAAGCCTGAAAACAGTTTTCTGCTAAGAAAATAAAAGGATCTACCTTTTAAACCATAGTTGGTACCTCTGTGACATGTATATGGGCAGAGAACTGGACTGAGTGTAGAAATAGCCCAGTTAAGATCATTGCTGAGCCTTGAAGCTCTCTGGATGACCTTGGGCCAGTTACTCTCTCTTTCTTTCTTTCTCTCGGCTCAACCTATCTCTCGGAGTCATAAAAGGATAACAAAGGGTGTGTCTGTGGACTCTGGACTTTGTAATCCACCTTGAGCTTCTTGGAGGAAGGATGGGAAACAAAATCTCCATCATTGACTGGAAAACCTGGTTACGTGTTTTCAGGTGATTGGCAACTATCCCCTGGCAAAGCGATACAGTCGAATTTTAATGCACTGTGTTGGTATTTCCCAAACCCATTCTCTGAAATCAGATTAAAGTCAGCAACAGGCCTCCTGTGCCAAATCTGTCTCTTTGAAGAGTGATGCCTGATTCCTTCAGTTGATTAATCAAGAAAAAAGAGAAGTTTGGAAGGAGAGGCAGCTGAAGCAATGAAACTAGGGCCACATCCATACCATATATTTAAAGTGCTATGATATCAATTTAAACAATTCCCCGAAGAATTATGGGAGATGTGGTTTGTTAAGGATGCTGAGAGTTGTGAGGAGATTCCTATTTCCATCCCAGAGGTACAGTTTCCAGACTGGTTTAACAATGATTCCCTCTTCACAGGAAACTCAAGTAATTGTAGCTTTGTGAGGGGAATAGGGGTCTCCCTAACAACTCACTGTACCCTTAACACACTACAGCTCCCATAATCATTTGGGGGAAGCCATGACCATTTATAGTTGTATCACATATTCCCACATATTCCCCAATCACCCACTTGGTGAGGGAGAACAGGGGTTTCAGCCCACTCATTTATCAAAGCTATCGTGCAGCAATAGAGGGACGCGGGTGGCGCTGTGGGTAAAACCTCAGCGCCTAGGACTTGCCGATCGCATGGTCGGCGGTTCGAATCCCTGCGGCGGGGTGCGCTCCCGTTGTTAGGTCCCAGCGCCTGCCAACCTAGCAGTTCGAAAGCACCTCCGGGTGCATGTAGATAAATAGGGACTGCTTACCAGCGGGAAGGTAAACGGCGTTCCGTGTGCTGCGCTGGCTCGCCAGATGCAGCTTGTCACGCTGGCCACGTGACCCGGAAGTGTCTCCGGACAGCGCTGGCTCCCGGCCTATAGAGTGAGATGAGCGCACAACCCTAAAGTCTGGCAAGACTGGCCCGTACGGGTAGGGGTACCTTTACCTTTTATCATGCAGCAAGTACAGCTAGTTGCTGACCAGAGTCTTAAATTCTCCTTCAGCCACAGCTAAACAGGGTATGACAATAAAGATATTATTATTATTATTATTATTATTATTATTATTATTATTATGAAAAGTAGCTGCTATAGCAATAACTCAGAAAGTTTCAATTGGCACTAGGCAAATAACTCAGAAAGTTTCATTTGTCATTGGATTTAAAAGTTCATATTGGGTGTTAATGTTTGTTTTGCTGATGTAATTTTATTTAAAAATTGCTTGGTGCTAGCATGTTGACACTCTCACACCAAGACACCCTCTCTCCCTGCTTCAAACATGTGCTCTAGTTTAAACACTGTTTTGTCAAGTTTGAGAGTTTTTGCACCACCCCTATTTGGAGTGGGGAGTGGGAGAAGGGTTCCCTCCCCCCCCCCCAACCTTTACATTACAAAGGAAGCCTTAAGTGTTTTGAATTAATGGCTGGATTGACAAGGCTACTTACTCATGGGGGGGGGAGGGTAAACTGAGTAGTATCTATTGATGCCTCATTGATTCAACTCTTTACCTCCTCCCTCGATTATGAACAAAATGGGCCCTACAGTTGTTTGTCTGGAGAAACCCATGAAACTGGAATTATGACTCTTCATATCTTAAGTCTCTAAAACACAAATAGTGGTAATTGTGTGCGCCTGAGTCATAAAATAAATTGGATGGTTGTGTGTTTCTGAGTCACGAGGGATGTTTTCTGAATGCTTAGCAGTGGAAATGGTATTGTGCAGTTTCTGAGGTGGTATTTGCATATCGGGACGGGGTGTGTGTGTGTGTGTGTGTGTGTGGTGTAAATAACATCTGTGTAGAGAACTTTGAAGACTGATGAGGCAAATAGAAAACTGCTGTTTGTTTAGACATGGGAAGCTCAGTCCCTCTAACCTCTCTCAGAGAATTTGGGTGTTCAAAGAGCACAAATGTGTGTGTGGCAGTGGAAGACTGGATGCCTAGAGGATGGCACAAACTTGCAAGGAGAGAAGAGATGATAAAGCAGACAGAACCTTCCTCTACCCAACAGCCAAAATATGGTAGATTGAACAGCTTTTGAGAGAGGAATATTATTGCAACATGGATTTTCAGTGTGCAATGTATGTGCAATATAATTGACCTATGTCTCCCTCCATTCAGTGATTTACCTTACATAAAAGGATCTTTGAGTGCTCACTGCTGTGCTGTGTTTTCTAGAGACCAGAGAGCAACTGTGGATTGTGGTAGCAGAGGAAGGACATCTGTTGCCTTCATGTCTTACTGCTGGAATTTGGTCTGATTAACAGGACTTTTCATGTGTATTATTTCCTTACTGAACAAAGTAGGGTAGGAATGAATTAAGGATAACGTTCTCTTGCACCTCTTGAAAATGGATGGGAAAACTGTGGCCTGCCAGATCTTGTGAGACTTCAACTTCCATTAGCCCCAGCCAGCATGGCCAAAGGTCAGGAATGGTGGGGATTATAGTCCAGAAACATCTAGAGGGCTCCAGGTTTCCCCATCTCTGATCAGAGAGCTGGGAACGTCTTTCAATGAGGGACATGTTTCTATGATGTGAACATGAGAGACACATGCTGGATAGAAGAAAAGGGTATCCCTCTCTATCCAAGCCTGATGAACATCTATTCTCTTCCCTTAAGAATATTTGTCAATATGCAGCACACAGAGATTAAAAACCAACAAACAATGATTTATTGGTTAATTATTATTAAAAAGCAGGAGGCCTGTACATCACGCAGGGCTCTCCTGGAGTCACTGAGCGAGTACAACACCCTACAAACACTTTGATTTCAAAATAAAAGATTTCCTTTTTTGTTCAGCCCAGCTGAATATTAGCAACAACAATCATCGGTTCTGAAAATGCCCAGTGCTTCCTGATACAATCACACAACTTTAGTTATGAAAAAAATAGATATCTATGTACATTATATAAACACACTTACATATATCACATAAATTAAGAGTGAAAAGATGCAATTCATAGGGAAGGCTGCTGTGCTTTCTGGGAAGAAGACCCCCCCCCCCAATAATGTTTTGACTGGGGAAGAGCCAATGAAGAGGCTCCTGAACTCTGCCTTCCAAAGCAATGTGAAATCCATAATTATTGGAGTCCTACATTCAAAGACTGACCAGCTAAGTTCTGCCTGTTAAACAGGAACATTAGCCACCAACTAGTCTGCATCTGGGTGGGAAGCTTCACTTCCAATTACTACTCCAAACTGGGTATCAGCATTCCCATATTCTGAAGGCACCAGTGGCAAATCTTCCTTCCCTATGCACAGTTGGCCATGGCATTCTCTGTGAATCAGCAGACCGTTGAATGTCCTGTGAATGGCCTCCTGGGACAAAGCAAATTGCCGAGAACACCCGGTTCCTTCTGCCTTGATGAGCTCTGTGCGGTGCAGCAGACAGCCAAAGGCGTTGTAATCCTATCCAGAGCCAAGATGTCAGCCAGAGTCCAATTGCAACAAAGTAATAATGGTTCACAATAACCTACTTGAGCCAAAATATCAGCTGTAATTACCTGAGCTCCCAGCTAGGAGCCAGAACACACACTTTGCCCCATAGAAGGGCTGGAGTCTAACACACACTGCTGGAGATAGCAGTTTAAGGGGCTCAGAGCCCACGTCAGTGCATACTGTGCTCAGAGATGCTCCTCTGAGCAAGGATGGGCCATGTCCAAGTCCGTGTGTGGCTCTCGCAGCTCTTAGCTCCTGTCTTGAACCTCTTCCTCCTTCCACCCACTGGAGTTCTTCCCAAATTTGTACACCAGTCGCCGGCCATCCACTCGTTCGAGGATCTCCCGCTTGTAGTAATACCTGAGGGAAGGAAGGAAGGACAGTGTTAGGGCTACATTTTTTAAAAAGTAAAAATAAAAAAGCAGTCCTAGGAGAAACAAAGAGGACTAGGAACGTATTATGGTACAGTAGTTGCTACAAGAAGGGTGGTATAACGTAGTACACAATCAAATATGAGATTGCCTTGAACACAGAGCTCCAAGCTGACTCCCATCACAGCCCAGTGACATAGGAGGTTGTGACTTATTCATAGCTGACCAACAAAGCTTTGGAGCAGAGTGAGGAGTTAGACGCAAGGTTTCTGTCATCCAAATCAAAACACTCTTTTTGTGCTCTCTTGTGCTCCCTGCCCCGTAGTGCCTGGGGCTCCCTCCCAAATCTTCTTCATGGTCCCACTTCTCTCTTCTTCAAACCCATTCTCAGAGCCCACTTTGTGTGAAGCAGTTTGGGGTTAAACTTGTTTCCCGCTACCAAGGAACCTTTCTGCAGCCAGTGATGGAATTGATGAGAGTTGTAGTCCAAAACATCTGGAGGTCATCAGGCTGGCCAAGGCTGGCCTCCGGCAACTGCATCTGCTCATGTTTCCACCCCTTGCTACCCCTGTGTCCATTTGCTCCCCTTGATCTCTCTAGCTCTGACTTTCCTCAACACCAGAATTGCTTCTGGAGACTATAGTGCTACCTTCTTTGCTGTCCTTTCAATGTCAGCCAGAGATCATAGTATTCCTCCAGACCTCTTTAGACATCGTTTCAGCCCCGCTATCTGTTTCAATTTGATTTTAATTGTTTTTGTATTTCCATGAAAAACTGCCATGGGATGAGGAGGAGGAGGAGGACTGAAGGGTGGTTTTAAAATATCCACAAATCAAGGATAGGCCCATCTCCCATCAGCCCTTGTCCATTGGCCATGCTGGCTGGGGCTGTTGAGAGCTGGCAACCATATCAGAAAAGCTTCAGGTTCTCCACTCCAGACTGAAATGCACAAGTACATACCTCATGGCTCTGCTCAGCTTCTCATAGGTCATGCTGCTGTTCTTTTTCTTTTGCCCCCAGAGCTGAGCCACCGCCTCAGAGCGCAGGAACTTGAAGATGCCTTCTCGTCGGTCTTCCCACTTCAACAACCCCTCATTCATCTCTGGGTGAATTAGGATGTCCCGGATGAATTCCCATAGGTGGATCCCTCTTGGAGCTGGTCATGAAAAAAGAGAGCAGGGAGGTCATATTATTCAAACTATCTGGAGGAACAGAACAGTCCCTAGCCTTTGAGGCAAACTGAATGCCAAACCAGGGCATAAATCAGTTTACGTGGCAACGTCATAGCACCAGAAACTTGGCTGTCCCTTTGAGAAGGTTGCACACCTCCCCCAAGGAGGTAGAATATTTGGCCAATAGCAGAGCTGGAGTCGCTCAGCCCTGCATCTGAGGAACTGTTATGAAGGGGGACATTTCAGTATGCATGAAGTTGATAAGCTGTATGACCCCTGTCCTACTCAGGAGGAATAAAGGGCATTGGTTTGCAAGCAGCCCCTCTGACTTCTAATGGATTAGGTGCGAGAATCCTTGCCATGGAGCTGTCTTGTCAAGTGGTTACACAGCACAGCAAGACATTTGTATGCTCCTCCAGTGCCCTTAATCTGTGTGGTGATGCAGAAGGTGTTGGGGGCAAAACACTTGGATTGCATGCAATAGCAAAATATCCCTGAACTGTCCCTGCCCAAGTGTGAGAGATTCACTTACAGTGTTTGCTTTTCTTGGTCTCCAGGCAGTCTCTGCTGTCCTTGCTGACCTTCCTGGGCCGTCCCCTTTTCCGCTTCTTGAGATCTTCTTTCTTATATTCAGTGTAGTCACCTGTAGAAAAGGGGAGGAGGAGGACATGCTTAGCCTTATCCCCCAGAGGGCCTGAAGTGAGATTAAACAGGAACACAGGAAACTGCCTTATATTGAGTCAGTGCGTTAGTCCATCTGGCTCAATATCTACACTGCCTGGCACCAGCTCTCCAGATATTCAGATAAGGACATTTTCCCAAGCTCTACCTAGATAGGCAGGGACGGACCTGGAACCTTCTTCCTGCAAAGCAGATGTTCTACCACTAAGCTTCTTCTAGATTGAAAGACCACAATCCTTAAACTGGGGTCTTTCAGCACCCACCTTAAAAGGGGGTGTAGCACTTGAGAGCCAGAATTTCTAACAATGGATAAAATCAGCTCTCTCTCTGGATGATACAAACCTGCAGTTCAAAACTGGGCTCTAACCATTTCTGCCTACAGAAGTGTTTATATCCCAGTTCTGTTGTAGTGATTGATTTCAGTTTACCCGGCTTTAGCATTAAAAAGCCACTTTGGGGGCCTTTTTGGCTGAACGGCAATGTATAAATGCTTCAGATAAATACATTTTTTTTGCAGTTAAGCTGTGTCAGATTTACTCTGATTAATCTCCAAATTTGTCCCTTCTTTTGCAGAATCAGGATTTATTTATTTTTTAAACCCAATACTATCCTTGCCAAGCTCAGTATGCTACACACTCTCATTTCCCCTTTCAACACAAACTGTGCCCTACATCTCTCCACTGTTGTTTATGGTGAGTCAGTAATCTTTGTCTTCCATCTAACTAGTTTGCCTTTCACAATGCAAGCTGCTGTGTTGGTGAAGATACTAAGGCAAATGTGTCCACAAACACAAACAAACTTGTACTTTCCTAAAATCCAGGCTTCCCATTGATAATCCCCTCTATATCTTACCATCAGAAAAGTGGCAGTGCTTCATGTCTATGGGGTCGAGATCTAGGTCACTTCCACCGGAGTCCTGAGACTGAGGGCTCTGAGACATCGTCCCTGAGAAAGGAGAAGAATGGAAGGTCAGCTTCGTCTAAGAGCCCTGAAGCCACCAATGTTCCAACTGTAATTGTGGGATTCAGCAAGTACCCTCAATGGGCACCCATTGGAATCTGAGAAAATATTAGGCGACTTTCATTCCATTCCATTTAAAGTACTATAATACCACTTTGAGCAGCCCTGGCTTCCCACAAAGAATTATGGGAGCTGTAGTTTGTTACAGGTGCCAAGACAGAATTGGGGGAGGGAGGATCCATACCTGCTAGAGAAGCTGAGCTGTCTGGTGACATGGCCCCAGAGATGTAGCCAAGGTCGGACTGGGAGAAAATGTTTGCTAACTTCATCTCTTCCAGGTAATCCTGATTGTAGGAATTTCCCAGTTCTAGGAACAAATAAAGGGAGAAGTTGAGGGTTAAATGTGTACACGCACACACAGGGAGAGAGACCATAGGCAATTAACCACAAAGCAGAGCAAGCAAATACATTTTTTCCCTCACCTAAGGGGCTGGAGTCCAGAAGGGCCTCTTGAGAGACATCTTCGCTCCTTAGCACAGACATGATCCAGCCAAGTTCATCCGGGACAGATGCTACAAAGCGAGGGAGAAAAGTACATTCTTTGTGAATAACAAGACCAAGCGCTACTCTGTACTGCCCCTGCTTTCTTCCTTGATTCAGGAACAAGCTAAAAGATTCTCAGCCCTTGGTATTGGGGGCTAAATGGTGGCACTGATTTACAGATGACTGGGACCAGAAATATGGGAGTGCCCCTCCTGGTCAAGAGGGACCATTGGGTCATGGGATGCTGCCTAGATAGAGCTGCCACTCTTTTTCACAGGCCCTGCTCTTTCGGTTTGAGAAACAGCTGGACACACAGTAACTTAGCAAGCAGAGATTTTCCTGGCATGAGGATAAAGCCATTGCAAAAGCTTGCCATTTGTAAACATGGTGTGGCTGGTGTGGAAAGGCCCAAGCGTGGGGCCAGTAACACAAGATTGCAACCCTTTTGCTGTGCATCGTGACTTTGCACCAGCGCCTGTTTTTCTGAAAGCTTCTCCGCTTGAGCCAACCACTGTGAGCTGATATGGTTCTAGCCTTGGGGCCCAAATGCAATTCCCTCAAGTCCTTCTGCATCAAAGGAAGGGCACCCTGCACTTACTGATTTCGTGCAGGCGGTCATAGAGCTCATCTCCAAGGGGCCCGAAGATGAGTCCCAGCTGGTCCCGCGTGTATTGGCAAAGTGTGTAGCCATCCATATTGCAGCAGGAGAAGTCAATGGCACTGGCATCGTACTTGTTTTTCTCCACGTGGTAGCTGATCCACTCCAGCACTTGAGCCCTGCTCCAGCAGTGTGGCATCTCGCCATACCATGTCGGCTTGCCTGCAGAGAGGTGGGGAGGGAAGGAGAGAAGGGGCTCAGTGGGGCAGGCGCCACATGGGATTCTGCTCGGCCAAGTCAGCCTCTGGAACACTCTTGCTGGCTGAGCAGCACAGGGTGTGGCCAGTTCACTTACGCACAGCGTTTATCTCGCTTAGTCACTGTGGTTGGGTTAACATGCACACCTGTCACCTGTTCCCTTATCTCTGGGCAGGCCCCTCCCCACTGGGGTGAGGTCATTTAGGACACCAGTTCTCCGCTCCCAGCTCAAGCAGCCAAAACTTCATTAGAATATCGTACTGTATGTAGCCAAGAACAGCAATGCATGCAGAGCTATTTTATGCCCCAGCGGCCATTCCCTTGCAAAATGGCCACCCTTTGTAGCTTTTCACAGTCCCCTGAGTTTCACGTAGTGCACCTTGTATAAAACTACTCAGCTCTACTTCTCTACAAGGATTTAACTCAGCCTCTTATCTTCTGCAGGATCTAATCTTTAAATAAGGTGAGTGGCAGTGTTATCAGTGTTATATGGCACAGTTCAATTGCTCAAAGCACTTCATGTAAATCAGAGGTAAGGACCCTGATACCCCCCCCCCCAGATGCTGTTGGGACTCCAGCTCTTATCAGTTTCAGCCAGTATGCCCAATGGCCAGGGATGATGGGAGTCCAGCAACAGGAGGAGGGCCACAGAGCCCCCACTGCCATGTGCATCCACCCAGCATTGGTGAAGGGCAGGGGTAGACAACATGATGCCCTCCAAGTGTTGTTGGACTACAATTCCCATCAGCCCCAGCCAGCATGGCCAATGGCCAGGGTTGATGGGAGTTGGTGTTTTGTCCAACTATGTTTTACTGGGAGTAAACCCACTGAAATGAATGGACCTAGGTTAGTCATACCTGTTAATTTCAATGAATCTACTTTAAGTTTAACTAATACTGGAGACATCTTATGGGGGCACCCCCATCGCCCCATAGAATATCAGGGGTCCAACCTATATGTGGGGGTGAGATCACACTGGAAGGAGTCTCCAACCTCTACTCCAGTAGGCTTGCTGATAGACAATACTTGTCCTGCTGCTGTAGGAAGCACAGCTCTCAGAGATCACAGAACTGTAGAACTGGAAAGGACTCCAAGGGTCATCTAGTCCAACCCCTTGCAATGCTGGGATCTCAACTACAGCACACATGACAGGTGGTCATCCAACATCTGCTTAAAAACCTCCAAGGAAGGAGAGTCCACCACCTCTTGTGGGAGATTGCTCCACTGTCAAAGAAGCTCTTACTGTCAGAAAGTTATTCCTGATGTCTCCATTGTTCCCTAGATATATTTTGTACCCGCATCTTGCAGCAATAAGCTGTGGACACCTACCTGTTGTCTCTGTGGCCATCTGGGTGTTAGACAAAGTGAGAGAAAGGTTATCATCATCTCCAAGGTGGGTCAGTAGGTCTGGGTCGGGTGGTGCTTCTTCTGGCTGGTACATGGCGCTGAAGTAGTTTGAGATGAGATTGCTGATTTCACAGGATCCTGCCATGGGATTTTCTGCCAGAAGATTGGAGTTGTTAGACTTGGGAATGGATCCAGCCGGCTCCACCAGCCCCATTCCCCCATGAGCTTGCTTTGATCAAACACAGCCTTTCCCTCCACCCCTCCAGTACACCTAGTTCCCAGCATACTGCTGCTCCTTCATATTCTCAACCTGTCCTTCAAGCCCCTTGTGATTGGGATCTGTCCAAGATTCATGAATATCTGAGCCAGGATCCCAAAGTACAAAGCCACTGATTTCTAACCAAGGAATTCCCACAACAGAATAGCATTTATTGTGTAGGTCCATGGACCGCGGCGGAAAAATTCCCACAACAAATCAAGGTACGCTTCTAGTTCATTTTATCGTTCATTTTATTTATTTACTTTTAAATATCATTTTCCCACTGCCCACTGTTAAGTTTTTGGCTTGAAGTAAAAAGGAACAGTCCCAACAACTTTGCTTTGGCAGGGAAATTACATCTCCCCCAAACTTGGCCGATACAGCAACAGACAAAGAGACAAGAAACAGAGATTTCATGCTTATTACTTTCACAACGGTCCCCTGCCCATCAACCTTTAATCAGCTCTGGGACTCACAAACACCTCCAAGAAGCCCATTTTTAAAATTTGTTTTTTGCCTTCTCTTTCCAGTCTCAGGCTGGAGCCATAAAGTCAATGTTGACTCTCAGGCTACTTCTAAAGCTCCCAGCTCCTGCTATTGCGTTGTGTGTCCAAGAAGCCCCTCTGCCCTTCACCAGCCCCCACGCGATGCTCCAGGCTATTGGAGAGAAAGCTCTGTTGGCTCTGTGAAAACAGCCTGTTCTGAATCATGAGAGCCTCACCTTCCATGCTCATCCATTTATCACTCATCCCTGCCAATCCCTAATGTCTCTCCCTCCCCTCCTCATCATGGCCATAGATTGTAAGTCCTCTGAGCAGGATAGGGAATCCCATCAGTTCTGCGAGCCGCACAGCAAAGTTGGAGGTATGCAACTAGTAAATTACAGCAGAAAACCGGTGAGAGCAAGCCAGCCCAGACTCAGCATGTTTTTCCTTTTCTTTTGCCAGAGAACTACAAACTGCCCAATGGACCGGCACTGGAGGCAAACGTTTTTCGCTTTTCCAAGGCTTCAAAAAGCATAATAATTCCTTGGCTGGTCCTGACCAAGAAATCCATCTGGTCCACATTCTGTTTCCAGTGATGGTCGGTCAGGTGTGTTTGGAAGCTCATAAGCAGAGCGTGAAGGTGACGGGCATCCTATTTTTTAGCCTCCATCAGTAACTTGGCGGTAGGGGCTGCTTCTTTTATTGGCAGCAGCTTGATCAGCTAAGAAAGTACACCACAGCAGCATCCTTAAGGAGAACTGAGCTCAACACAGATCAGGCGCAGCAACTCCACATCCATCCTCTCCCCCTTTCACGCCCCCCCCCCCCATTTTACCTACCAGGCAGGTAACTCTGACAGCAGTTAATCAATCCACACAGTAGTAAGCTCCTAAGGCAGAGTGCTGGACGCTTCAGCTCCCGCTCACCTGTGCCCAGGTATTTGTGACTCCACTCCCTGTATGGCTCAGCCCCTCCCCATACCTGTCCCTTTTATAGGGCGTTCTTCAGTAACCTGATCTCCACCTCTAGGGGAATTCCTAGAACAGGTACTCAGCTCCCGCCCCAGGAAATTTGCATAATATGTGCCACCTGGGACTCTGCCAGCCTACCTTGACGGGAAATCTGGGCTGACAGTTTAATTATTACCAGAGACCTGGCAAAGCTTGTGCCAGTTTCACCCAGGACGCTGTTTTTCTCCCTTTTCATATCACTAGTGTTTGTTTGCTCATCAAAGCAGATAAACCAGCCTGCTTCTCCCTCCCCTGCCAAGAATAGGCCCATATAAATGAGTCTGATGGGGGCAGTTGCCACCTGCTGCTCCATTGGGTGAAGGTGAAGCAAGTGTCATCCGTGGGTCAGAAACGGAAAACGTTTTCATATGGCCGGCGGACTCCACACTCCTCTCTGTGACCCCCTTCAGGGCTGAGGCCAGGATTTGGCTAGGGCTTTTGATGCTGCAACATCATCAAAGCAACAATTCATGCATTTGCTTCAGTGGACTTTAGTCCACGAAAGCTTCCATCACAACAAATCTCTCCTGAAGGTGCCATGGGATTTCTTTGTTGGCTGCCTACAAGAAACCAACTGCAACCCTTTCAAAGTTAGGTCACTAGGAAGGCTGTCATCCTATTTCCACCTACCTGGCGACAGACCCCTTTGAACTTAGCGGAGCTTACTTGTGAGCAAACCTGGGTAGGTTTGCACTGCAAGGCAACTGAAGCTAGCTTATATTCACCCCATTCCATTGTTTTGGGTGGCATAAGATGCCCAATCCTGTCCATGTTTACGCAGAAGCAAGTGCCACTGAATTAAAAATTACTTACTCGGAGATAAACATACATAGAATTCAATATTAAGGCTGCTCACTAAAGACATAGTATGGGTTTTCTCCTCTGAAACTAAGAAAGAAAGAAAAGAAAGAAAGAAAGAAAGAAAGAAAGAAAGAAAGAAAGAAAGAAAGAAAGAAAGAAAGAGAAAACGGGTAGAGCTCCATGGAGGAAGACTTTGAGATACGTAGAAATTCTCTGATTTAGAGGCATAATTCAAAGAGGTATCTTTGGCTGCATCCGGTGCTCTCCTACCAATTTGGGAACCGGCACACACACGACATTAGCCACAACCTGTCATTTCTTATAAAATATATATTTCTTTATTACATTTATATACCCCCTTTTTCTTCCAAGGATCTCGAGGTGGTTTACATGGTTCTCCTCCTCCCCATTTCATTTCATCCTCACAACAACCCTGTGAGGTAGGTTAGGCTAAGAGATGGTGACTGGCCTGAGGTCGCCTAGCGTGCTTCATGGCTGAGTGGGGATTCGAACCCTGCTCTCCCAGGTCCCTGTCCAAAGCTCTGACCATTATGCCACTTTTCCCCAAACCAGCTTTGATCCAAGCAGAGAAAAAGAGTGACTTTGCTGTGTTTTAAGCTTCTGCTTGGTCACAAACAAAAGAGTCTTGCGGCACCTTAAAGACAGGCAGATTTATTGTGGCATAGGCTTTTGTGATCTAGAGCCCAAGATGCCCCCTGGATACAGGGTACCGGGGCGCTCGTGGGCTTCCCAGAGGCTTCCCACTGTTGGGAACAGGACGCTGGTTTGCATGGACCTTTGTTCTGATTGAGCAAGGCTGTTATTATGATGTCAGCGCAGAAATACCAGCGTTGGGAGAGCACTGCGCTGTCCTCTGCTCTGCCACTGCCCCCTTCTGTTACTGGAGGCAAGACCTGAGGGAGTTTACACAAACTGCAGAAGGGGCGTACTGCCTTACATGCCAATGTCTTCAGCAGAAGCAAGAAACTGGAAAAGAGCTGTATGGAAAGCAAAGGAACACACATGCTAGTCAATGTGGGTTTTTCATTTTGGAACAACCCTGCTCGTCCCCCCCCCCCAAAAAAAAACAACTTCAGCATCTCTCGCAAAAAACCATTCAGTTCAGTGGGCCTCCTCCTTTCTGTACACAGCCCTGCCTTGCAGGTGTGTATCGAGGAGGGATTACTGCGCAGAGATTGTAATGAGCTGGGCAGATCTCTCTTTCTCCCCTTTTCTAATTGCAGGATGGTTGCTGGTGCTTCCAGGTGGGTGAGCTGCTCATTCACAGCAGCTAACAGCTTCGTGGAAACTTTAAGCGGGCCACCAACCTGCCTAGCTGGCTCAGCCACAGGCAACGGGCGCGTCATGCCTCATTGACGTCAACCTCTAGCACAAAGGCATTTCTGAGAAGGTTGCCTGGCACAGGGTTTGCCCCGGTACTCACACACCACTTAGGGACGGGGGGAGTTGGGCAATTTGGGACTCTGGACTTAAAGGTCCTGTAGTGGCCCTTTAGATGGCAATTGGTATTACTTCACCAACTTCGAAAGGGGGTGAGCTAGCCCTGCTGCATTTGTGAGGGGCTCCAGGTCATTCTGCTGGGCTCTGGACATCTGCCCCCAAAGTCCTGGTCAGATGCCACCATTGCTTAGGAGGCACCAGTTCAGGATGGCTCACTCTCCCACTGGACTCCAGCATTTCCCCTGACAAAATAACACATCGTGCTGGACCTGTTCTGTGCTTTTATGACTAAGACGCAGTTCTTTGGGACTGGCAATATTTCTTCTGTCTGTGCCAAGACAGCATTATTACACCTAGGACCTTAGAGTGAAGGGTGGGTAAATAAACGACAACAACAAGGGCAAAGAATTGTTACATAAGTCACATGCACACACCCATTTCCCCCTAGTGGAGCTCCTGAACCTCTTTGGCAGCTGCACGGAAGGCAGAAATTCACCAGGTCCAGCTTGTCAAGGGATGCTGATGGCAGAATGGAGAAAGCTTCACCTACTGATTTTCTGTGCGTCGTGTGGTTGTTATTATGTCACAGGAGCCATTGGGGGTGGGTCCCTTTCAGCAGCCCAGCCTCCAGTCTTTGTAATATCTTTTCTCTGTAATTTCTTGTTTGTTCCTTTAATTTGCAAATGCCCCAAAGACCAAACATTGACCTTGGTGTGCTGAGAGAAAGGAGGACAAAGAAACCGATTGAAGGCACTGACGCTCCATTAACTGTGCCTTGGAGTTCAATAGAACTTACTCCCAACTGAGTCTACAATCCTACACACAAATGCCTGCCTGAGAGCCCATCCCACTGAAGTCAATGGGACTTACTTTTGACTAGAGGATGGCACTATTATTTCCAAATTCCGCTTGTTTTCACTGTAGCCAATCACTAAGTAAATATGCTTAGGATCATAGTCCTATTAAGGCTTATCTCAGAGGTTTTCTCATGGCTTAGTCAGGCTTATCCCAATGGTTTTACCATGGGGAAATTATCCCTGAACAATTGCAGCTAACAAGGCAGGCTCAGAAAAGAAGGGTGTGTGTGGCTGTCCTCTTAAGGTCCTGACACCACTTTAAGCAATCATGGCTTTCCCTAAATCAGGGGTGGCCAACTCCCAAGCGACTGTGATGTATTCACAGAGTTAAAAACTGGGAGTGATCTACCCCCTCTTGGGGGGTTCAGGTCAAAGTTGTTGAGTGAGGAGGAAAGCCCCGTTTTTAAGGGGTTCAGGTCACAGTTGTGAAGGGTGACACTGTGAGTTGTTGGGAGATTCCCATTTCCCTCCCCGAGCTGCAATTCCCAAAGTGGTTTAACAGTCAATTCCTCTTCACAGGGAGCTCTGGGAATTGTAGTTCTAGGAGAGGCATAGGGTGCTTCTAAGAACGCTCAGCACCACAGTTCCCAGAATTCTCTGGGGGAAGCCATGACTATTTATAGTGGTATCATAGCACCTTAAATGTATGGTGCGAATGGGGCCTGGGTCTACGACACCCAGGACCAAGGTTTCCTTGAAAGAATTAACCCATGATTTTCAAATAGCAGGACTAGTTCGGGTTTTAGATTCACATGATTTTTGAAATGAGACAGAAAATAATGAATAATCAATATTAATCATTTTAACTTAATATTTTAAGTTTTGCACAACAGGAATTACATTGATAATGTAAACTTATTTATGAAGTATCTACTTGTACAATAGACTATTTTTTACAGGACATAGTTTTGACAGGGCTCATGTACCTTAAGAAAAAACATTTTTATGCAGGGTTGCTGGATGTGAATTTGACAGTCCCTGCGAGAGTGCTTTCCATACCTCAGTGGCTGAGCACATGATCCAAAAATTCCAGCTGGACAACTCCAGGAAAGGTGTCTGTCCAAACCCTGAAGAACTGCAACCAGTGATTCTCCAGTGATGGATCAGATCTATCATTTGATGAGCAGGGAGGGAGCAATAGCCCTCTTCCTGAGGTGATCTGCAAGGGGCAGCTGGGGCAGCAGCTGCATGTGGCTCTGTGCATATATGTCCTAAGATGGAGGGCACAAGGAGAAGGGGATGATGGCGGACGAGATGGTTGGACAGTGTTCTCGAAGCTTCCAGCATGAGTTTGACCAAACTGCGGGAGGCAGGGGAAGACGGGAGTGCCTGGTGTGCTCTGGTCCATGGGGTCACGAAGAGTCGGACACGACTAAACGACAAAACAACAAAAACCCACCAGCCACTTCTGGTTCCTTCCAGGTGTGAAGGACTTAATGGAACCATAAACATCCAGGGGGTTGACCACACTCTGAGCTTTGTCAATTACTTACCCAAAGAAGAAATGCCCTCCCTCTTGAGAACCCAGTTTGCTGAGGAAACAGGTGCTCCATTCAAAGCAAACTTAGACATGACTGTCCTCTAGTGGCCACTATAGATTGCAAGAGACCATGTTCCCTTTATGCACAAACTTGTAAAAAAAGAGAGAGAGAGAGAGTGAAAATAAATTGCAAATGACAACTGTCCTGTACTTGGTGATGGTGATCAGATTGCCACTGTAACAGATACTGATATTTCTATTGAGAATAAGAGTAGTGAGGAACAGGGAAGAAATACCAGCAGCATGCACAAATATATCCCCTGGAAACTCTAGCTATGCCTATTGCTTATTGCATGACATCCACTGTAAATAATTATTTCATTATTGTATTACATCCACTGCTCTGCTTTCTTTTGCCCACCACTGGCAAGGTATCCTACGAGGGGGTGTAGACAGAAAAAAGTTCCCCACTCCTGCATCTCTACCTACTGCTTAAAGAGCTTCAACACACATCAGTCCTGGCCATATCTGGGCAGGAGTTCTGTGGCCCTGTTTCCTTGTCATTCTGCAAAATCACTATTGTGAGGAAGGGAGATTGGGCACTTGTCACTGTGCCTTTGAGTAAGAAATAACATGTGGCGAACCAGTCCCCAAAGAAACCTGGAGGGAATTACTGCCTTCAGTGGTGTATTTCAATTTCATAAGACTGCAGATTTTACATTTTCATTATTTTGGAACTATGGATAGCAACACGAGATAGGGAAATCTAAGCTTGCACCTTGCAACGCGACAGCTCTTCTCTGCTGTGGACGGCACAGAACCATAGAATTGTAGAGTTGGAAGGGCCCACGAGGGTCATCTAGTCCAACCCCCTGCAATGCAGGAATCTTTTGCCCAACGTGGGGCTCAAACCCACAGCCTTGAGATTAAGAGTCTCATGCACTACTGGCTGAGCTATCCAAGGGAATGAAGGATGCTCCTTTCACCTGGGTGACCAGGTAGAACCAACCTGTAGAAAAAGGGGAGATCTGTAACACGCAGAAGCGGGAAGGGCCTCTGTAACTTGCATTTTTACCCAATAAACCATGTGTCTACGGGGTTCCCCCTCTACTCTCTCACTGCAAATAATGGTATCTGTCGGGGTGCATGTGTGGGGGGTGCATGTGTGGGGGGTGCATGCCCCCCCCCGAAGTAGTTATCCCCCATCATCTTTATGCCCCTGGGCTTAACCTGAAGGGAAGGCACTTTTCACATGCAAATCATAACATAGTCATAATCTGGGAATTAAAATAAGGTTCCAGTCCTATGCATGCTTACCTGAACGTTAACTCCATCCAAATCAATAGGTCTAACTTCAGAGAAAATGTTTTCAGATGGGAGTGTTAGAATGAAACAAATCATTAGTTCTCTTTCAGAAGTCTAACATGTGGGACAATGCTGGCAACACATCCTGAAATTGACTTTGCCCCTTCTATGCACCCCAGGAGGCTCACAGCCCATCTATTGCCATCCAATGGCTATGTGGCCTATTCTATGGGGGGGGGGGGGAGAAATGTTGCAGTTGCCTAGCAACCATGTTCTACTTTTGCAGGGATTGCCGACGAGGTGCCCTTTGGTTGTTGTTGGACCCCATCTCCCATCAGCCCCAGCCAGCATGAACAATGGTGAGGGGATGATGGGAGTTGTAGTCCAATGATAACTGGAGGGCATGGTTGCTTCCGAGTCATTTGGTATTATTTATTGTATGGTGGGGTCTATGGAGCAACCCTCGTGGCACAAATTACCCAGCAGTCATCATAGACCCCTTCATGCTCCACTGTGGCCTTGGGCTCCTATCTGTGGCACCAAAGTATTGTTGACAAGCTTGACAACAAGGCTGCTCTGCAGGGTGGCTCCAATGGATCCTATGGCTCAGTGACTCCCAAAGCATTTTGTTCAATTACATCAAAGCATTTTGTTCAATTACATCAGTCAGATTGCAGTCAAAACAAACTGTCTCTGCAGGTAGAACCTGAACGGCCAGCTCAGAAGGCACCTGATATGCCAGTGCAGATTTGGGTCATTTGTGCAAAGATTCATTTGAGGAAAAAGGGAGTATACAGAGCAAAACCAGGGCAAGAGACTGGTCATCGCCTCCATACGCAGCGATTCCTTACAGCAGAGTTTGGTTTTGGCCCCAGTCACTCATAAGCTTTAGCTGTTTGTGTATATAGACATTTACCTCATAATCTAAATATTCATAATCTTCTAACCACTTAAGCATCCAGACAGATTGACACAATCTTTCAGCCTTGCAACTGCTTACATTCATTTGGCCTGAGCTCCGCAGGCTCTTAGTTCTGCTGCCACACAGCCAAAAATCAGCCCCACGTTAGCCTCCCCGAGACATTTCTATGCCGCATATGTTTAGTAGCCAAAGAAACAATTGGTTGGTGGGCCCATATGCTCATTTTCTTGCCATGCATTTGTCACAGGTGACACATGGCTCTAAATCAGAATTGTCCTCATGCTGATCTGATCTGTACCCTCCAACAGCAGCCGTCATAACTTGCAGAAGTTTTATCTTGACTTCGAGTCAAACTGTGGCTGGGGGAAATTGATATAAAATTCACAGGTTGCATACTATTAGGAGAGAATTACATGAAAATGATGTCTAGATGGTATATCACACCAGTGAAAATGGCAAAGATGTTTAGGAAAGGAAATAAAATATGTTGGAGATGTAAGGAAAAGGAAGGAACATTTTATCATATGTGGTGGGAATGCAAATGCATTTTAAAAATATTGGGAAATGATATACAATGAACTGAAAAAAAATGTTTAAAATGAATTGTGTTAAACACCCTGAAGCCTTTTTGTTAGGTATCTCAAATCAAGAGCTACCAAAAGAAAAAGGGACATTATTTATGCATGCTACAACAGTTGCAAGAATCTTGATTGCACAATATTGGAAGACGGAAGAAATACCATCAAAGGACCAATGGCAAGAAAAGCTAATGAACTATGCAGAATTGGCTAAGCTAACAGATAACTATGAGAGAAGGGCAAAAAAGACTTCAAAAGAGTCTGAGAACCATTTACAGTTTATTTGCCGAAACAACAGAATGGACTGGATTCACTGGCAGGATTTGAATAAACTTTCACAATTTCATTTGAGTAACAGATATTTCAGATAAATCTTTTTTTGGGGGGGGGGGGTATTTTTGTGTAGGAAAAGCAGGATATGATAAATAAAACTAAATAACTCAGCCCAGGGGGAGTTGAAGGAAGTCCAGAGGAGGGGAGGGAGAATAATTGTAAATAACATGATGAATGAGATTTGTACCAATATTTGTTATAATATTCAAAAAAGAAAAGAAAAGAAACTGTGTCTGGGGACATGCTTGTGTGGTCTTGGTGTCTGCATTATGCTGGATTTCTGATGTTGACTTGCCAATGACATGGAACTGCGAGTTTTAATAATATGGGAATCTCCACTTTCTCAGGCCAAAAAAGGCTGTAAAATATT
This sequence comes from Podarcis muralis, assembly GCF_964188315.1. Taxonomy (NCBI): domain Eukaryota; kingdom Metazoa; phylum Chordata; class Lepidosauria; order Squamata; family Lacertidae; genus Podarcis; species Podarcis muralis. The sequence continues at coordinate 69,346,538 of NC_135659.1, read as the reverse complement.
GAAAGCAATTGCTGGAATGCAATAAACACATAATAGAAAAATATGGATTGGGGGCCAGGCCTGCATTCTGGGACAGAGGGTGAGGTTTATCATTTGTGATTTCTGGAGCTGCAGATTACTAGGAGAAGCAAGCAGTGCCAAACCCCCTTCCCCAAAACATCTGCAGCGGTATTAGGCCTTTGCCATTTCAGTTTCTACATATACCAACTGATCGCTCATCAGGAATAAGCGACACACAGAACAAGGAAACCTCGGTCTTGAGCTACGTTAGACTTCAAGTTTGCAGCAACGTTTGCTTTGTTTTAAAAACAGAACCCTGAGATCCACAAGCAGGTACGAAAGAGCAACTCAGAAGGGAGGCAAACCCAATATTCAGTGACTGAGCACATCTGAACACATTCTTGGCCTAAGAATTTGTCTTTTGAGGACCAGCTTTCACACAGAAAGCCACTGTTGGCTTTCTCCCAAGTTCTCTCTGCTACCAATCACCCGCAGAAACACCAGGAGATTCAGATCTACCTTCTGTCCTCCCCCAGCTAGAGAAAAAGTCTCTGCCTCTCTTAAGCAATGTATCGCCACCTGCTGCACCAAATGGAAATAGCCAGGAAATTAGCTACTATGTGCTAAACCAGATGTTTTGGGACTACAATTCCCACCATCCCTGACCACTGGGTCCTGTTAGCTAGGGATGATGGGAGTTGTGGTCCCAAAACATCTGGAGGGCCGAGTCTGGGGATGCCTGTGCTAAACCAACCCACTTATGAGCCATACCACTTATTGCTCAGTCCCCATTTTAGCCACAGCTAGTCTAGACAGAAGTAGTCCAGGAACGGACTATATATCTAACAGCAGCTTAAAGCAGCCTTTCTCAACCTGTGGGTCCCCAAATGTTGTTGAACTACAACTCCCATCACCCCTGGCTAGCAAGGCCAAAGCTCAGGGATGATGGGAGTTGTAGTCCATCAACATCTGGGGACCCACAGGTTGAGAACCACTGCCTTAAAGGGACAGAACACAAGCTTTGTTTAGTCAAACATTGCACCGACCAACAAGTAAACCTCCAGGTCTCTTGCATTTTAATGTCAGAGTAATAATTGACAGGCCATAGGAAGCTGCCATATAGTGAATCACACCTTTGGTCCATCTAGCTCAGCATGGTCTACAGTGTTTCCCAACCTTGGGCCTCCAGCTGTTTTTGGACTACAACTCCCATCATCCCTAGCTAGCAAGACCAGTGGTCAGGGATGATGGGAATTGTAGTTCAAAAACAGCTGGAGGCCCAAGGTTGGGAAACACTGGTCTACACAGATCCATTAGCATTTCTCCAGGATTTCAGACAAGGGGTCTCTCCTAGCCGAACCTGGAAATGCCAGAGATTGAACCTGAGACCTTCTGCATGCAAGGCAGAGGTTCTGCCACTGAGCTATGACCCTTCCCCATAGCTGTGCATAGCAGTCGCGTAAGAAACCCTTTAGAAATGCTGACCCGTTGCTCACATTTACGTTCAAAGGTTATGGGCCAGACTGAGTCAAGTTTCCCTTTCCTTACCCAATCGTTTGCCTGCTTCTTCACTACCGCCGTCTCTCTCTGGATCCATTTTGGCTGCCGACAGCTTCTTCTAGCAGTCCAGTCCTCCCATAGCAAAAGCAGAAGCCCCAAGAAACTAAGCTGCGTAGACACAAGAAGCCGCTCACAGGGAAAGAGCTGAAGCAGCCTTGCTCCGTTGCACAAGGAAGTAATCTTCCTGTCTGGTGCTAGCTGGCTGCGATAGCAACCGAGAGCTGCAGACAGAAGAGGAAAACCACAAGAGGCAAGTGGCCCACCCAACATGTGGTCACCGGCTAATGGTTAGGAACAGGGGCGGAGGCAGCAGCAGGGCAGAGGAGAGAGATACAGTACTGTGCTGCAAAGCTCAACAATAACCTGCATAACGGGAAGGCACAATCGCTTACTGCAAGAGAGAAATAGGGAGGAAAGAGAGGGCATATGGGAGGAAGGGCAGCGAGATTGTGTGCGAGGTAATTTTAGGCCTCGAGTGAGGGAAGGGGGAGGGGGAAAATGCTGGAGAGGGGGGGGAATCGGGGAAGGGGCAGGTGGAAGTAGCTGAGGCTAAAGGAGTTATTAACTGTGCTGCAGAGGAGCAAGAGGGTGAATTGAGAGGAAAGAAGGGGAATATGTGAGAGGGTAAATGGTTGAGGGAGGTATAAAGAGCTGTGGAAGAGAAGGAGGGGCACTTTTAGGCCACTGCTGTGGAGATATCTATATCAACTGATAACAGAAGAACGGAATAATGGATAATTGAGAACGGAAACCTCATTCCTCAACTGGTTTCTAGCCATCTTCTCAAAAGAGCCAAACCACACTTTTGAACTCCAGCAGCAAACCATTGCTATGGTGAGGGCCCCATGATCCGACCTCGCCAGGGTAGAAACAGAGTAAGCACACAAGCACAACATACGGTTCTACAGTGGTACCTCGGGTTAAGCACTTAATTTGTCCCGGAGGTCTGTACTTAACCAGAAACTGTTCTTAACCTGAAGCACCACTTTAGCTAATGGGGCCTCCTGCTGCCGCCACACCACCAGAGCACGATTTCTATTCTCATCCTGAAGCAAAGTTCTTAACCCGAGGTAATATTAGCGGAGGTAATATTAGCGAGGTAATATTAGTGGGCTAGGGACGCGGGTGGCGCTGTGCGTAAAAGCCTCAGCGCCTAGGGCTTGCCGATCGAAAGGTCGGCGGTTCGAATCCCCGCGGCGGGGTGCGCTCCCGTTGTTCGGTCCCAGCGCCTGCCAACCTAGCAGTTCGAAAGCATCCCCGGGTGCAAGTAGATAAATAGGGACCGCTTACTGGCGGGAAGGTAAATGGCGTTTCCGTGTGCTGCGCTGGCTCGCCAGATGCAGCTTTGTCACGCTGGCCACGTGACCCGGAAATGTCTGCAGACAGCGCTGGCCCCCGGCCTCTTGAGTGAGATGGGCGCACAACCCCAGAGTCTGTCAAGACTGGCCCGTACGGGCAGGGGTACCTTTACCTTTACCTTATTAGTGGGTTAGCAGAGTCTGTAACCAGAAGCGTATGTAATCCGAGGTACCACTGTATTAGCATTTCACTTGAGTGCCTGGCGCCTCAGAAGCAGCAGCAACAGTCTGTCCTCCTCCTTTCTGAACTGAGGCAACATAATTTTACGTGGACAGGGTAGGGTAGGACTAGGGTAGGGTAGCCCAATCACAACACGTGTGCAGTGTTGTTTCTTTCTGAGCTGCTAGTTCTAGGGACAGGACAGGAATCCACTTCTGTTGCCGCCTGAGCTTTTGCATCTTGCTTGTTTTTGAGAAGTATAATTATCAACAGGGAGCGTGACAGAGAATGTGGTCTGTGGTCAGAGCCTCAAATGACAAGGTATCATCATGACGTAAAAAACACACACATCGGCTTGCAAGGGTGGGAGTATGGTGGCTCTGTGGTTGGCCACTTGCTCATGCCTTGCCTGTGCCCTTTTCTGTTTAAAAATTACACACACACTTTTGTGGGAATAGGAAAGGGTAGAGAAGGTGTGGCTGCCCATCCCCGGCCTGCTCTTCGTGTTGCTGCCTTCCTTGGAAACTTGCAGGGCTCATGTACCTTAAGAAAAAACATTTTTATGCAGGGTTGCTGGGTGTGAATAAGGGAATCGGGGCTGGATTTTTAAAAGAGGGAATCAATGTTTACACTGAAATTCCTTCCTTCTTCTCCCAGCTTTCTTACATTCTCAAATATCTAACCCCCCCACAAGTTTTCATTTTTTTAAAAGGCGGCATAGAATGGGTTGATTTCATCATTTTAGTTACATGATAAAATAATTGTGTTTCATAAATTACCCATCTTATATGGTAGGTGTAGAGAACGTTTGGCCCTCCAGCTATATGCTGAACTACAATTCCCATCTGCCCCAGCTGGCATGGCCAATGGACAGGGATGTTGGGAACTGTGGTCCAGCAACATCTGGAGGGTCAAAAGTTCCCCCTACACCTGCTATATAGTAATGGTTGCAAGGATAATTTGTTCCATGTACTGCAAGGGAACAGAGATACTCAAAACAGGAACATGAGAAAATAGGTTGCATGAATAATAACAGCAGATAAACTCATACCCTTTTTAAAGAACTAAGGATGGCAGATAAAAATGTAACTGGTATAATGAAAATTGGCAACTATCATTTACAGAAACAAAAAAAAAACATATTTATGTATTTTAATTACATTTTATATATCACATTTTGGAAACTTCGAGATAGAAATTTTGTGTATATAATTTTATGTTTACATTTACAAACCTTTTTTTAAAAAAAGGGGGGGGGGAGTTTAAATCAGCAGGCTATCCATGAGGAAGCTACTCCTTCTGGGAAGCCTCGGAAATTACCAGCATTTGAATAAAGTCCTTTAGGACTCCAAAGATGGGAGGACTCCCACCCCCCACCCCGGCATACAGAGATCTGCTGAAGTTTGAGCAATGGACTGCTTTGGAATTGTGATTTCCTTCTCAGTTTCCTTAACTCTTCGCCCCCAAGATTTTTTTGACGTAGTTCTGGACGTTAACATGCAGCTGTGGAGCCGTGGCAGAAAATGTCTCCACAGCCAGCGCCTGTGCAGCCTCCGAGCCGCTCACCATGCCGCGATAGATGGGCAGGGTGTACTTCTGCTTTCCCTGAAATCAAGCACAGAATGACAATGCATTAGAATGACTCACCACCAAAGCAGTGCCTTCTCAATAGCCATTCTGTTTCACTTAGGTTTCACACTGCAACATTCTGTAATGTCTGAGTTCCTTCTGGTTTTGATGGAAAGATGAAACCGAAACAAATCATGTGTGCTGAAAGATATATGCTGAATTTTGAGTGCTTTTCCAAATAGATAAGGGATGCAGGTGGCGCTGTGGGTTAAACCACATAGCCTAGGGCTTGCTGATGGGAAGGTCAGCGGTTCAAATCCCCGCAACGGGGTGAGCTCTTGTTGCTCGGTCCCTGCTCCTGCCAACCTAGCAGTTCGAAAGCACAAAGTGCAAATAGATAAATAGGTACCGCGCCAGCGGGAAGGTAAATGGTGTTTCCATGCGCTGCTCTGGTTCGCCAGAAGCAGCTTAGTCATGCTGGCCACATGACCCTCAGCCAATAAAGCGAGATGAGCGCCGCAACCCCAGAGTCGTCCACAACTGGACCTAACGGTCAGGGGTCCCTTTACTTTTACCAAATAGATAACCCATGTTACTTGTAGTCTATAATGGATATAATCTATCTGCTCAGTGGCCTGCAGCACCCCACAACTTCCTATGAAGGTTAGGATTTTTCTCTCTCTCCAAAACTTGCAGTAAGAAATCCTCATCAGCAACACGTTCCTTTTTTACATGCAACAGGCAAGATCATTCTTATCCACTTTCCAGTACACAGAAGCATTCAAAATGGCTGTTGTTTGGGAGAGGCCTTTGTGGCTAAACCAGGCATGCTGCTGCTGCTGCTTAGAAGCGCTTTGACAGTTTAGTAGTATATTAATGATGACAATATATGTGGCCTTCCAAACGTTGATGGACTACAGATCCTCTCTTTCCTGACCACTGGGCAACAATAGTTGAGCTGATGGGAGTCGGAGTCCAACAGCATATGGGCAGCCTAAGTTTCTCCACCCCTGTGCTAAAAGTATCACTCCCTGTTTTGTGGCAAGAGGCAGCTTTCACCACTGGTTTCTGAGAAGGAGGAACTGTTAGTTCTGGGAAGGGCAGGACCAAGGAGATGGCGGGGAACAGGCTGGCTGACACACCAAGCCTGTCCCCCAGTTTCCAACCAAGACAAGGGATCAATCTACTATTCAGTGGGTAAAATACTATCTTGGCTGTGAGTCCTAGAAGACCTGCTTCCCGTCTTGCAAGCCTTTTCCCACCTGGTCTGAGAGGGCAGGGCACGGACTGACTCCAGCTACAAAAGCTGAAGCTGCTGAACAGACTCTTGGGTTGCGGTATAGTTTGGAGGCAGAGGGTTTGCTGCTGTTATCAATATTAATGTTTGTATCTTTATTTTAGACCTTATTATGATTTAGGCGGAAATTGTTTAATTTGGTTGCATACTTTTGATGTTTTATTCATTGTTTATGACTACTTTTGTTATGTCTATAATTTTGTGTTTTTTCATGTTGCATGCTGCCTTGAGCATGGTTTGAACTTTGGAAAGGGGGCATAGAAATACAATTATGTATGTTTGTAAAAGCTACAGGATCCACATGCCTCCGAACCAACATCACACAGACAGAGCAACCACAAACCTGGCTGTGAAGGAAGTCTTTCACTTTGCCAAACTCCGCCTCGTGGTTGTTCTTGAGGAGAATCTGGCACCAACGGAGGCACAGCTCTGCATTCTGTGCTTTGGAGATCTTGCTGTACATGGCACTCATCTTCTCAATGTTCCCTTAGCATGAAATGAGAGTTGAGGGTCATTCACTCCCACAACAGAAGGGAAATTAGCACAGCAAAAGTAGGCAACAGCCCTATATTCCAATTACTCTTTTTCTGAATGGTCACTGTGCTCATCTTGTTCACCAGCCTTTGCCAGTGCCACCCAGCTGTTTTACACTACAATTCCCATCAGCCTCAGATGACAAAATCTGGAGGGTACAAAGTATGCAAAGGCAATTGTATACATGAGCTTTGCATTAAAATGTTTCAGACTTGAAATCTCCTCCACTGTCTTTTTAAGGTACCCCTCTGGAAGCTATTGTATTGTATTTTTTTCTAGCCACAGGCAGAGGGAAGGAATGATCACATGCTCTTATGCCCTCAGAAAGTGTCTTGAACCAAAGGTGAACACTTCTGGAAGCTCTGCAAGCACCATCTTGGTAGTCAAGATAACCCCACAATTAATAGGTAGTTTTGTAACTGTGAATCCATATATAATTGGTTTGCTTTGATGCTATCTATCTCTTGGGCCATACATTTTGAAAAAAAAGAGAGCCAGTGTGGTGTAGTGGTTAAGAGCGGTAGTCACGTAATCTGGGGAACCGGGTTCGCGTCTCCGCTCCTCCACATGCAGCTTCTGGGTGACCCTGGGCCAGTCACACTTCTTTGAAGTCTCTCAGCCCCACTCACCTCACAGAGTGTTTGTTGTGGGGGAGGAAGGGAAAGGAGATTGTTAGCCGCTTTGAGACTCCTGAAGGGGAGTGAAAGGCGGGATATCAAATCCAAACTCTTCTTCTCTTCTATCCTCATCTGTGGGCCTGAGGGCTCTGAGCCCGAAAAGGGAACTAACTGAAGATATGGGTATTTGCCACCTATGCCCTCATGTGGTCAAGGGAAGCAATGGGGAGCCCTAGCCAAAGTGACGTATGCTGCTTTGTGTATAATAAAAGGCATGAATATTTGCTTGAGGGTGGACAAGCCATCTCATTGCTGCGGTGTCCGTCCATGCATAAATACCGTATTTTTCCATGTATAAGACTATATTTTCCCCCAAAATTTTAAAGTTTAAAATTGGGGGTTGTCTTATACATGGAATGTTTAAAATATTTATTTCTTAATTGGGTTCAAAAAATAGGGGTCGTCTTATACATGGGGGCGTCTTATAGACGGAAAAATACGGTACTCTCTACCCTTACCCCCAAAAGCTCCAAGTTATTCCATCCCATGCTCTAATCTCTAGTTCTTGGGAGTCACCTGGCTTGCATCTCAATGTCAGCAATATTTATTCACAGAGCAACGATTCCCTCTGCCACGCTCAAAGTGTAATCTTACCATCTGGCAGCGGGGATTTCGCCAAGATCTTATCCAGGAAATAGACCACCTGGAAGGTTTTCCAAGTCGAGATATCTACTGCTCTAATTGCCTGCATGTCGCAGTCAGGAGATGCCCAGAGCTCTGCCAGGTTCTCTGCTGGCTTCATCAGCTCCTCCCCAGGTGAAAGGTCAGGAAGGTAGGGCGGCCAACCAGGTGTGTTCAGCCACCGATCAAACTCAAAGCCTGCCATGGAAACAAGGGAAATGAGAAGAGAGAAGCTTGTTGGACTCAATACTGGAAGTTCTTAAGCTACTAACAACCTGTTTCTCCATCCTGGTTTGCTTGCACAAAGCTTACATGGTGGTTAGACTAGGTCTACTCTTTACTGAGCATTTGTTCTGATTTGTTTACGGAGTGGTTATACCACTATAAGCATTCAACAGCATTCACTTCATTGAGCCAGGGCACACGTTACTTTCGCTGCATCTAGAGTCTCCATGCTCCTGCCAGCAGTTACCTAAATGTCTGGCAGAACAACCCTCTGGATTGCAAAACATTATTCACTTTTGGGCAGAGGAAAGATGACCAGAGGAACCATGGGTCAGTGGGAACGTGCATGGTTTATAGCAGTGATGGCTAATGTATGGCCCTCCAGGTGTTGCTGTACTTTCATTCCCATCATCACTGACAATTGGCCCTGCTGGCAGGGGCTGATGGGAGTCGGAGTCCAATAAAATCTGCAGGTCTGCAGATCCCTCACCCCAGTCTTACAGGCATAATGTATTAAGTTGATCCTTAGCATCAGCTCTTTGCCAGAAAACTTAAGAGAGAGATTGACAATCAGCTTCATATGACTGCTATCCCCCAGGTAGCAGAATTCCAGCTAGAAGCCCAGCTCAGATGTTTTGCAACTGGTTCTCTTATTACCATCCTCGATGCTGTTGGCTAGTAACCAGATGCAATATCTCTTAAAGGCAGCAGGAGCTCTGCCAGACTTTGGCCCTTCAAAACTAACAGGCAAGATGTGTACTTTGGAAATGCAACCTAAGGAATAAAGGCAATGAACCATGGGTGGAGAGAGTCAACATGGTGAGCTGAATCTAGAAAAAGCATGGGGAACACTGGGAGGAATGTTCACTCCTATTCACCTTGACTGTAAGGAAGAACTGCTGCCCAAAGCTTTGTGCCAATTCAGAATGATGCTTCTCTAGCAGTTATACTTGGCTAATATTCTGGAGATGTTTTTTGCAACTGGAGAGTAAGGAGAGTATGCAAAGGATGGATGTTTTCGCCATCTTAAAAAGTGTCTTTGGAGAACTGGGAAAGAGACACTTGCCACCTCCAAGATTTACGTAAAAGTTACGTGCTTGGTCCTGAAATTATGGACAAATATCTAAAAAGTAGGAACTGTTGCTGACCTGGAATGGTATCTACCCCTTTCTTCTTCAGCTCTGGGAAATAATTCAAGTAGAACTCTAGTGCTTCATCTGCTGTGATGCTCTGAAACTTGAATTGGTTGACATACGCCTGCCAGAGAGAGAGATTGCCCTAAATTAAACTGTGGTCTGAATGGTGCACCTGTAACATTTCACCTTTACTTAATCAACCACTCATGAGTAACTCTTTCAGCAAAGAACATCAGCTCATGTTCAGCCTGCAATTACCTGCTCCAACTAGACTGGGTCGTAGCACCCCAGGTTTTAGAGGCTGAGATACCTGTCTGCTTAAAAAAGGAACAAATATCCCCCTTCGATACCTGGTTTCCCCTCCAGGTTTTATGCCAGCATCATATATTCCTGATTCAGCAAGATTTCATTTGTCCATACTCCCTCGGTTTGCTCACACTGCTTGCGGGTATCTTTGGAGAATTTATTAAGTGCAACATGCATGGCTGATGACTTTGCTCCCCACTTAAGGAACGCTACAGCTTACGATAAATCTCTCAGAAACAGCTTCTCTGTGGCAAGTTATTCAGCTTCCAAGACTTCATGTTTCAGTTCCAAGCAACGTGGGATGCTACAGCTTATTTTCTGATGTTATCATCAGTGCTTGCCCAGGAACATCCCTTGCAAACATACAGGGAATCCTTTTTGGCCCAGTGGACTTGATCATTATTTGGGCCCACCCCATTGGCCAGCTTTGAGCAGTGTGCGGGGCAGCCCACCTAACATCATCATGATGTCAGATGATTGAAAGATGGGTTCTTCTGCTCACTGTCAAAGTCCCTTGTGCAGTGCAAAGTGCTGAGAAAAGGGCTGGAAAAACTGCTTCCTTTCCCATATAGGGGCCAGGCACCCACAAAATGCAGGGGCAGCCATGCAAACACCACACACACAAAGAGTGTGTGGAAAGAGCACGAAGTTCAGGCAGGGGGTGGTGGAAGAGAGAGCATGGAGCTTGGGCCCCGCCCCATGGTATGACGTCATGACGCCACCGTGTGTGTCATGATGTCAAGGCATGTGCATGATGATGTCATGGCGTGGGCGGGTTGTGCTGGGCACCCACAGTGTAGGGCCCAATTCAGCGCCACTGCCCATGGAGAAAGTAGCTGCACACCCAATCCAGCCATGTTTCTACCTGCCCCACATCTGATGTCATATACGAGAGGTGGGCATGATTTGGAGAAAACACTCTCATGGTCCCAATGCAGCCTGTGGACCAGAGGTTGAGCATTCCTATCCTAGAGGAAGCCAATTTCCCAAGACTCCCATGAAGCACATACAAGTCCCAGGCTAACATGAAGTACCTGGAGAAAAGCATCAAACTTCTTCTGGTCCCCGACAAGGTGAGCAAGGTAGGAGACAAAACAGTAGCCCTTTTCATAAGGGGTTTCATTATAGGTGTCCTCAGGATCAACACCTGGGCAGAAGAAACAACTAACATAAGATTTACAACACCTAGTTGCCAGTATTACAAAAGGAAAAGCCTTATTAGAAATGATTGAGCCACATTAAGCCACAACCCAAATTTCTGTATGTAACTGATTATTCAGATTTCTTTTCTTGAACACAAGGAAACAATGATGTGACTTGAATCCATAGGCACTGGACCAATACAGACCTGGCTCTATTTTCACTCTGAGCTTGTTGAGGGGATGGTCTTCTCCGGTGTTGTCCATATGTTGGCGAAGCAAAGCCCTCCCTGTGGCAGCTTCTAAGCAAGTATAAGCAGCACCTGAGTTTAGGGGACAAGCAAAGGAAGAAGCTGAGCTAGTGCTTTTAAGCTCCTGGCCATCAAACCAAACTGCCTGCTTGATAGTCTGGGATCAGTCATGAATTTGTGGTGAAGATTATTTGGAGCACAGCATCACTGTTACTGGAGAGAAAAGAAGAACACAGTTGAGACCTGCAGGCAGATCCCATTAGAAACACAACAGAAGCAACCCTTTCTGTTAACCATTAGCAAGGGTGTGTTGTCTTTCTTCCAAATGGAATTCTGAAAAGGAAATTCAAATTATTCAGGGTGACACATGGGACACTCCTGTCAGGAAGCTGCACCCCTCAGGAACGCAGATGGGAGCATCTGACAGCATTCCTAGCATCAAGCTCTCTCTGCACATGGAAAGTGAATGCCAGGGGGAAAGTTTCTTCAGCCTAGCTACACAAAACAATGCCTTAGTTGAAGTTGTACAATACTGTGAAGACTGCAGGGTGTATAGTACAATGGACACCAAGGCAAAAGGAGAACTTAAAAATATTTTAATAGTATATTCATATGAAGTTAGTGCTACAGATAACTTTAGTTTTCAGCTTTATCCCACCAGCATACTTTATATGTGTTCTCAGTGTGACAAAGCAGCCTGTTGCCTATGCAAATTCCGACCACGATAAACCTGTTTGGTCTTTTTGGCATTCTGAACTAACATAACTAATCTTCTTTAATACAGATGAGGATGATCAACTCATCCTCACAGTCAGTCTCATGCTAATAATTCTCACTACCCAGGGAGACAGCCAGATTCAAAATCACACTGAGTAGCATCACCCATACTGAATTCATCCTTCCTCTACTAAACATTTAAGAGGAAATGACTCCTGGAATGGAGTAGCTCAGAAAAGGGCTTAGCTGGCACACTGAACAGGAGCATGCCACACTTTTTTTTTGGATACATGTCCCACATGTATACCACCATCACCTCAATTTTAACTCATGAGCTATTGCTGCAATCTGCTCTGATTGTATATTTTATCCTTATGAACGCTATTTTTATTGTGTTATGCGAGCTGGTCTTTGACTGTAATAAATTATCTATCTATCTACCATCATCACCCTTATCCTTATTATGAGAATGTGTTTGTGTTATGTTTGGGGGTTTCTTCAAAAAGAAGCTCTTGATCTGGTTCATGAATTTACATATTGATGTTTCTATTTAACTGCTCTGGACGCTAATTGTAGAAGAGCAGAATATATAAAGGCACTAAACACCATGGACATAGCCCAACAGGTAACTCACCATAAATTTCTTTAGTGATCCTCCTCTGTGCATACATAGTGAAACCTTCGTTCAGCCAAAACTCCCCCCAATGGGCATTGGTGACCAGATTGCCAAACCAGCTATGCGAGATCTCGTGGATGATCACATCTGCTAGGGAGCGATCGCCGGCCAACAGGCATGGAGTCACAAAGGTGATACAGGGGTTCTCCATCCCCCCGAAAGGGAACGAGGGAGGCATAAAAAGAACATCGTACCTGCCAAAAGCAAAGCTTGTGATCAAGGAGACAACATCTGTCAAGAGGCTTTGCGCCTCCCCAGGCAGTATTCCAGTGGTTTTTCTTTAAGGAATCATAGAATCATAGAGTTGGAAGAGACCACGAAGGGATGGGGGAATCCAGTAGCCCTCGTTTGTGGACTCTCAACACCCAATAGCACTGGCCAACATAGCCATTGGTAAGGGATGCTGCAAGCTGTAGCCCAACAACACCTAGAGAGTCCCTGATTTAAGGAATAATAATATCCTGCTGTTACTGCCCACTCTACTTTAGTGTGTGAGAGTGACAGAGGTTCGCCCCCAGGTTTCAGGTACCAGGATACAAATTTGCCAAAAAGGCTCAGCAATACTCAGGGTTCTGTGCACTTGAAGCACAGTGCAGTTTGACTGGCGGATGCCATCAACCAGAATTCACATTCGCTCAATAGTGGGGAATTGCTGCTTGCTCATCTTCAGCAAAAGTTCATAGAAGATAGGAAACCACCTTAGAGCAGGCCAGACCACATATCCATCAAGACTGCACTGTGCAAGTGGACTGTGGGTCATGAAAGCTTATGCAACAATAATGTGCTAGTCCCTCAAGTGCTACAGGTCTGCTACTGCAGCAGACTAACATGACTACCCGTCTAGAAACTGACCAGCATTATTACTTGAGACTCGCAGAAGCTCCCTGGCAGAGGTCTTTCACATCACTTGTTATTGCATCCTTTTATCTGGAGATGCCAGGGATTAAACTTGGGACCTTCCGCATGCAATGCATGTGTCCCACCACCAATTTAGTCTCAGCCCAAAGACTGAAGTATGACTCAAGGGATTTAAGAACATGAATGATCTGTCTTAGCCAAGTCACACCATTGATCCACCCAGGTCAGCACTGCCTATTTTAGTGACTTATGAGTGGTTCCCAGGGTTTAGATGAAGCGTCCTTCCTAGCTGTGCCTGGAAATGCCAGACTGGACTTCTGTATGCAAGGCAGGTGCTCTTACCATTGAGCTATAGCTTTTCCTGGTCCAGGTAAGCTGACTTAAGGAAAGGATAAAATGTATGACATCTCTATGCCCAATCTGGGATCAATGGGTGCATGTTTGCAAAGACTTCAAGGGAAGCCTTCCCTGAAGCAGCAAGACATACCTTTCCCATACATATGGTCCAAAAAGCTTCTCTCCCGTGCTAAGAAACTCTTCAATCACACCATCATACTCTTTCTTAGCAGCCTCAATCAGGCAGGGCTCGGCCCATACATGGCTCCTAGCATGGGATGAAAACAAATGGGTGGAAATGTAAGAAATTGGAAATTGGAAGAAAACACCCTAAGTCACATAAACAGCAACACATTCATTAACGTCAGTTTGTTAAGGAGTCACTCCCATGGTTGCTTGTGGGAGATAAGAAGGCATTCTGTACTGCATATGAAGAAGCCATTCTAGTAGTGAAAGGGCTTTCTTCCACATCAAAAAAGAAAAGTTACAATAATGGAAGTTGGAGTCCAGCAATGCCTGGAAGGCCATGGGTTTCCCTAGATGCTGCTTATCAGCCTCTCTAGACAAAGATAGGCAAGGACTCCAGAAATTCCAGCTTGCAGCAAGAGCCTGTTGTCTTACACTGGAGGAATATAATTAGTTTGTTTAATGGTTCTGTCATTTAACTTCTAATTACTGCCTTAATTCTTTTGGTAGCCTTACTGTTAGTCATTTTGAAGATTTCTTTTAAAGCTAACAGTACAGCTGAACAAACAGTAAGGCAGACATAAAACAATGCGGTGGCTCATCTGTATCCCTGCAGCCAGCCACGCTCTTACCTGGGTCCAACTTCAGCAGAAACTATGTCCCCGACAACCAGGGCAACCAGATAGGATGGGATGGGCAGAGGCATCTTGAAGTAGAAAGTGTTGTCCTTCTGCTTCTCCCGGGTAACTGCACTCATCACTGCTGTGAAACCCTCGGGGACCTAACAGACAAACAAAGGCAGGCTTGTTGCGCAATGAAAAGGAGCACTTGCTGATTGGGGATGGGTCTTGTTTTATTTATTTCAAGTGTATCACACTTTTTCTCCAATGTGCTTGAGGCGGCATGCATGGTCCTCCTCCCCCACTCCCGGTTTCACCTTCACAACAGTCCTGGGTTAGGTTTGGTGAGGAAGGTTAGACTGAGAGACAGCTGGGATAGCTCAGTCGGTAGAAGATGAGACTCTCAATCTCAGGGTCGTGGGTTTGAGTTCCACATTGGGCAAGAGATTCCTGCATTGCAGAGTGCTGGACTTAGATGACCCTCATGGTCCCTTCCAATTCTATGAACCAACTGGCTCAAATTCACCCAGTGCGATACAGAATACATCACCACAGATGGAGAAGCTGCTGGGAGACAGGCCTGACCAGAGGATGGCAAGACTGGGCCTTTGTTAGGGCCCCAAGTCCAGCAGAGGGTCTACCTCCCTAGGAGTGGCAGGGGGTGGAGGAGAAGGCAGCAGTGGAATGGGTAACGGCTCTTGTGAGGCTTGGGCTGTGGAAGCAGTGGCAGGGATTCTGCTGCCTGAGGCCGCTGCCTCACCCAGCCAAACGATAGTGCCGGCCCTGGCTTACCTTTATAAGAGCAGAGTATGTACTTTTAACGGCAGGGGTGTCAAAGCAAGGGAAAAAGCTCCTATTCAGAACAGCTTGGCCTTGCGTGTACATATAGGGCTTCTGCTTCCCTGCTGTCTGCTCAGGAGTAAGCCAACACACCTAGCAAGAGACAAAAGACAGTTCTTCCGTGAGCAGTGGGGTACTTTACCTGGATGTGTGCAGAGTACGTGGTCTTGACAGCCGGGGTGTGAAAGCCAGGGAAAAGGGACCTGTTGAGCACAGGAAAGCCAGAGGTGTAAAGAAACGGCTTCTCCTTCTGGGCAGTTTGATAAGAATCCAGAAAGGAGATCTATAAGAGGAGGTACAGGATCAAGCTGTCATTTCTGTTCTGCCTTCAGTTGCTATTAGCCAACAAGCACTAGAATCTGCATACAACCCAAGTACTCTAACACAAAGTTCCCTGGGATTTCCCAGCATGGGATGTTCCAGATCTTCAGGTTTTCAAGAGAGCACCTATGAACGATTTCTAAGATGTGCACAGTCAGCACTCACCAATGTGCAGCCCTTGGACTTCTTCAAGGTGTACATTAATGTAATCAGGACTGGGCAGAAGTCCAAAGAAATAAAGGCATTCTCTTCTTCTTACAACCAGGCTTAATGCAGGTATTAGGTTTTACAAAGCGGTGAGGAAAACCGATTACGTGGTTTGTGAAATGCTAAATCCAAAAATTATCCAAGGAAATGTATCAGTGCAATTATAGGGGGGTGGGGGGCGGGAATCAGATCATGGCTGTAGGTGGAAGTCCTAACTCTTTCCTCCATGTAGCTTTCCTGCTCTAAATGCCTCCCAGGCTCCTATTTTTCTCTGTGGTGCAAGCATACAAGGACCATAATGGGTATAAAACAAATAGGAGGTAGAGAGGTTGATTCAGATTGCGGAGATGGATCAGCAAAGAGGGTTAAACCCCCTTCACCTGCACTAAGCCTCAGGCTTGATTCCTACCCCCACCATCCTGATGGCTCCAACATCCGAGATTCGTATTATTGGTCTCCCACATCACATTCAGTTCAACCCAGTATCCCTGAGAATTGGGAGAACATGCTCACTGACAGCTTTGCAGTTCACAAAATCCATCCAGAGTAAAACCACATCCCTCTTCTGGTTTTGTGCTCAAAATATAGACTGGAATATTCACTTCACTGAAGATACATTTCAAAGCAGGGGAGAGGGGGCTTCACTGTTACTTACAAGTACAAAAGGCTGTTTAAAATGCATTAAGATGTAAGAACAGGTCTACCAATCCACTCACCATGGGGAGGGTTTAGCATTCTCATCATGAGTGTGGCACCCTACAATACTCTTGTTCAGTACTACTGACTGCATGGAACTGTAAGCAATTACACTGAGAGTCCTCCCTTCCATTAATGTGAGCTGATTTCCCCGCACAAGTGGAGACTTCCGCTAAATTTTACTGTCTGGGGGATGCCAAACACCAGGCTAAATTCAGCAGGCTTGGAGATGGCTGGGATTGAACCTGGACCCTTCTGCTTGCAAGGCTGAGCTACGTCCCATAAGGAATGTCCATAGGCAGTAAGTAACATCCCACACGGAAGGACAAGAGTAAGAAAGGCAAGTTCACTTCCTTTCCCTTGCCAAAGCTCCTGAATAATGAGGGAAAGGGACAATTATGAAAATCAGAATCGGTGGTGCAATAGCAGAGCAATGGCATCACTGCAGCCCAGGCACACCTAGGCATGCCTTTAGCTTTGGAAAGCAGCCCATGAAGATCTAAGGAAGGAAAAACTTATGATACTGAGGGCAGCACGCCTGAGCATGTGCAGAGTGTATATTTCCCAAGTCCTGAGCTACTGCTGCCAGCAAACCTCTCTCCCCATTAAGAGGAAGGGCTTTCGGGTCCAAAGGCGGAACTTGAACCTTGCACGCTTCCCGCCCTCGGCTGGGGGAAGGGATCGGGGCAGATCCGCGCGCCCTCCGGCTCCGCCCGCCTCTCTCCCCGACTCACCCCGGGCCCCGCTCCGGCTCGGTAGGCGATCTCCAGCACCACCGTGTCCCCGCACGTCAGAGGCTCCGGCAGGGTGACGTGCAGCGCCGAGCCGTAGCTGGCGAACGGGCGGCTCTGGAAGGCGAGCGGCCTCAGCGCGCCTGGCTGCGGGCCCTGCCCTTCGCCGCAGCGGCTCCCCGGCGGCGCCAGCCCGGCGCCTTCCACCTCGACGCTGGGGTGCGAGTCCAGCACCACCTCGCTGGCGCGGTCCCGCAGGCATGTCAGCTCCAGGCGGACGCAGCCTTGCAAGTGCCCCGAGCCGGCCGGCCCGAAGTGCGCGCTCAGCGCCAGGTGCAGGTGCCGGAGCTGGAAGGAGTCCGCGCTGCAAGCCGACGCCGCGTCCCGGGCCGCCGCCATCGCCGAGAAAGAGGCCAGCCCAAGCGGCGGAAAGGCGGACGAGGCTCAGCCCACGGGGCGGAGCGAGCAGAGCGCTTTCAAAGCGCCCGGCGGGCCGCGCTCGCGTCGGGTCTGTTGCCCGCAGACCGGATTTCTCGGCTCCTTTGGGGGGCGCTGCCCTTCTCTCTTGTTGAAAACAGGCAGCGGGAAGCTTTCAATGGGTCACGTTCTGCTGTGTTTTAGAATGGCTGGGGCAGCCAAGTCAGATGGGCGGGATACAAAGAATAAATTATTATTATGGGTTTTTATTTCTTTTTCATTGATCTGTATATCCTACTGACTTTTCGCAGCTAAATTCAAAATCAATAAACATTTCAAAAAAGTAGTGACAGTGACAGCTGTTGCTTTGAAGAAAGCCCAACTATTGCAGTACTACTAATAATTATAGAGTAGTGGGCAGAAGCCTAGCCCCTCTTTCCAAGTAGTAAAAGCAAAGATGTAATTTACATGTACGCTCAAGCTTCTATCTTATGTGGAAAAATAAGCAGACAGGAGGACGCAAAGCCAAGCCAATACTGTAGGTGTTTGGCCTGGTGAAAGAAGGTGTGTCTGGGGAGGTGTGGCCTGCAGGGATAGAGGCGGGGCCTGGAAGGACATATTTGGGTTCAGGCCTGATGTTCCTTATCGCTGACCTACGTATGGACAGCGAAACACACACACACACACACACACACACACACACACACACACACACACACACAGTGCTTTCTTCCTAAAAAAATATGTTTAGGGGTACTCTCATTCTGACTCAAGAAAACCACCATTTTATAGTTCAAATCGGGGGAAATAAATACAGTAAATGGACAAAAGTACAAAGATTCTCAAAATGTTTAGGGGTATGCGTACCCCTGTGCCCCCCCCAAAAAAGCACTGTGTGTGTGTGTGTGTGCGCGCGCGCGCGCGCGCGTACAGCACCTAGTGATTCTAGGTGCTTTATCAATATAATGCATGATTTCATGTTTTTACCTATTTGAAAAAATAATTACGTTTCATAAATTACTAACCTTACGTAGCAGGCATGTGGAACCTTTGGCCCGCCAGATATTGCTGAACTACAACTCCCATCAGCCCCAGCGAGCATGGCCAATGGCCAGGGATAATGGGAGATGTAGTCAAGTAACAGCTGGCTGTTTTAAGGTTCCCCACATCTGCTATATGGTAACTGTTCCAAGGATTAGGTGAAGTATTGGAAAGCAACAGAGATACAACAGAGCCAGGAAGGCGTTCCGGTTAGAGTGTTAGAGCAGGATCTGGGAGATCAGGGTTCTAATCCCCACTTAGTCTTGAAGCTCACTGGGTGACCTTGAACTAGTTGCTGTCTCTCAGATTAATTTACCCAGCCTTGGAGATTAAACGTTACTCATTTATTTTAAATTTTTTTTTATTTGTCACATTTTGGATACTTGGAGATAAAATTAGATAGACAAGATTTCTTTCTTTCATTTACAACTCATAAAAACCTGAAAAGGTTTAATGCAGCAGAGTATCTGTGAGGGGGCTGCACTTTTGGGAACCCCCCCCCCCAAATTACCAGCATTTGAACAAAGTCCTTTAGGACTCTGAAGAGGGTGGGGCCTTGCCCCTAACCCATGAAACCTGGAAATAGAGTTGATAAACAATGGGCAGCTTTAGAATTGTGATTTTCCTCTTAGTTTCCTTAATCCCCAAGATCTTCCTGACATAGTTCTGGACATTAACATGGAGCTGTGGAGCCGTGGCAGAAAATGTCTCCACAGCCAGCGCCTGGTAAGTCTCTGAGGCTCTCACCCTGGGCAGGGTGCACTTCTGCTTTCCTTGAAATCATGCACAGAATGACTCATCAGCAAAGTAGTGTTCAGCTGCCTGCATCGCCCAGCAACTTCCTACAAAGCAGGCTAGGAATTTTTTCTCCAAAACCCACAGTAAGAAATCCTCATCCGTCACACATTCCTCTTTAACATGCAGCAGGTGAGATCATGCTTATCCAACTTCCAGTACACAGAAGCATTCAGAATGATTTAATTGGGAGGTACTTTCATTGTTAAAAGAGGGATATTGCAACTTTTGGAACGCGGGTGGCGCTGTGGGTAAAAGCCTCAGCGCCTAGGGCTTGCCGATCGAAAGGTCGGAGGTTCGAATCCCTGCGGCGGGGTGCGCTCCCGTTGTTCGGTCCCAGCGCCTGCCAACCTAGCAGTTCGAAAGCACTCCCGGGTGCAAGTAGATAAATAGGGACCGCTTACTAGCGGAAAGGTAAACGGCGTTTCCGTGTGCAGCTCTGGCTCGCCAGAGCAGCGATGTCACGCTGGCCACGTGACCCGGAAGTGTCTCCGGACAGTGCTGGCCCCCAGCCTCTTGAGTGAGATGGGCGCACAACCCTAGAGTCTGTCAAGACTGGCCCGTACGGGCAGGGGTACCTTTACCTTTTATTGCAACTCTTAGAAGCACCTAAGCTTCTGGGACGTGTGTGGCCCTGTGGGTTACACCACAGAGCCTAGGGCTTGCCAATCAGAAGGTCAATGGTTCGAATGCCTGCAACGGGGTGAGCTCCCGTTGCTCGGTCCCTGCTCCTGCCAACCTAGCAGTTCGAAAGCACGTCAAAGTCAAAGTGCAAGTAGATAAATAGGTACTGCTCCGGCGGGAAGGTAAACGGCGTTTCCATGCACTGCTCTGGTTCGCCAGAAGCGGTTTAGTCATGCTGGCTACATGACCCGGAAGCTGTACGCCGGCTCCCTCGGCCAATAAAGCGAGATGAGCGTCGCAACCCCAGAGTCAGTCACAACTTGACCTAAAGGGTCAGGGGTCCCTTTACCTTTAAGAGATGCTTCTAGAGATCCTATCATCACTGGCCACACAGGGGTCAGCAAACTATTTCAGCAGGGGGCCGGTCCACTGTCCCTCAGACCTTGTGGCGGGCCGGTCTATATTTGGGGGGGGGGGGAATGAACGAATTCCTGTGCCCCATAAATAACCCAGAGATTAATTTAACATAAAAGCACACATTCTGCTCATGTAAAAACACCAGGCAGGCCCCGCAAATAACCCAGAGATACATTTTAAATAAAAGGACACATTCTACTGATGTAAAAACAAGCTGATTCCTGGACCGTCTGTGGGCCGCATTTAGAAGACAATTGGGCTAAATCCTTCCCCCGGGCCTTAGTTTGCCTACCCATGCACCAGCTGGTGTTGAAGTTATTTAATGTTACATAAAATGGTCCATAATTGTAATTGTGTTGTATTTTAAGTTACTGTGAAACATGTATGATGAAGGCTTGTATTTTTCCATTGCAAAGATGGGGTGGGCTAGGTTTCATGACTGAGTCATGGGTTTTTGGATAGAATTTCAGAGTGTTTACTTAGGTTAATGAAGTAGCCCTCTTCACTCAGAGTCATGAGTTGTTTTGCAAGCAGACACAGATCTCCTCTGGGCATTGCCCAACATGCAAGCAAGCCAGAAACAGAGGAGGACAGAGTTCATTTTGATTTTAAGGTGAAAAGCGCTGGTTTTGGGCAAAGATACGTTCTAGAGCATTATACTGGGATCAGTATATGTAAGAAGAGAAATGTATAACTGAGAAAATTGTATTGTTTATTTTTTTGTAACATTTAAATCAAGTTTCTGTAAGCTTTAAAACTTGATTCTTTTTTATATATTTATGATTTTATTGAGATTATCGTAAATTAAAGTAAAGAAGAAAAAAGAAAGAATAGAATGGGGAGAAAATGCATTAAAAACATTTTAAAAGACAGAGGAAAGCAGCAATAACAAAATAACCATAAAATAAAATTAAACAAAACTATATGGTATATATGTAGATGGATAAACTTACTGTTTCCCACAAATATATGTCAATCCATGTGTCTCTATGGTTTTGACAAATACATTCCAAATATCATTAAATTTGTCCATGCCTAATCTTTGTCTGAAGGCGATCATGAGTTGCAAGTTCCAGCTCAATGCTTACATCTCATACCTCACCTAATTCAGCCCTGAACTCCTGTAAAGAAAGTTACTCTCACACACATACACACACACAAATGTAAGTGTTCTGTTCTGGTTGCCAAGCAACTCGCAGAGCTTCAACTATTCTCTTTTGTTTCCAACAAGTTACTACGGCTTCAAGGCTGAATATATCTATTGAAAGCTAAAATGTTCCAACTGCACTACTTGACTTTTAAAAGTCTAGAGTAGAATAAAGAGGTTTGATTTTTTTAAAAAAGCATCATAAATGAATATATCATAAGCATAAATGGCAAAGTTAAGCCCACCGTACCTGGAGACAGGCAGTCAGGCCGTGTATCCATAGCAGTGACCAGAGGAGGAATGACAGCTGGGACGAGTACAGAGGGATTAAATGCCATGGTCCATCTGCAGCAGCACAACTGGACACCTTCATCTGCCCCAGCTGCAACAAAACATGTCTCTCCCGCATCGGTCTCTACAGCCACAGCAGACGCTGCAAACTTCCAGTGGTTCAACTTCACTCCTGAAGACAAACACTTCCATTGTCTCCCAAGACAGATGGATGCCAGCAACAAATGTCTCTAACAAACATTAACTTGCCAGGTTGCCAAATACGCAAGTTGGCCCTAGATCAGGGTTGACAACTTACTAAAACCATGTTTAACATGATTGCGTCTTTTATAGCAAATTCCATACCTAAACTATCTGCTGTGTGACAAAATGTTTTCTTTTGCCTGTCCTGAATATCCCACCATTCAACTTTGGTGGTTGACCCCAATACCTAGTACAGTGGTACCTCGGGTTAAGTACTTAATTCGTTCCGGAGGTCCGTTCTTAACCTGAAGCAACACTTTAGCTAATGGGGCTTCCTGCTGCTGCTGCGCCGCCGGAGCATGATTTCTGTTCTCATCCTGAAGCAAAGTTCTTAACCCGAGGTACTATTTCTGGGTTAGCAGAGTCTGTAACCTGAAGAGTATGTAACCTGAGGTACCACTGTATTATTTGTATGAGAGAGGTAAATGCTTTTCTGTCTACCTTCTCCACACTGCATAATTTTATACATCTCCCTTATGTTCCCTCACTCACCGTATTTTTCGCTCTATAAGACGCACCAGACCACAAGACGCACCTAGTTTTTGGAGGAGGAAAACAATAAAAAAAATATTCTGAATCTCAGAAGCCAGAACAGCAAGAGGTGCAATGAAAGCAGCAATCCCTCTTCCTGTTCTGGCTTCTGGGATAACTGCGCAGCCTGCATTCCCTCCATAAGACGCACACACATTTCCCCTTACTTTTTTGGGGGGGAGTGAGTCTTATAGAGCAAAAAATATGGTACTTGCATTTTTTCGAAACCTGATAGCCTCAAACATTATAATATTTCCTCACGTAGTAGAAGCATATAATGCTTCCAGCCCTTTGATCATTTTGGTGGTCATTTTCTGCACCTTTTCCAGCTCTGAAATATATTGGTGTTATGGGTTGTTGTTGGTTTGTTTTTTTTTAAAGTGTGGCAGCCAGAAGTGAATGCACAGTCTTCCAAGTGTGATCTTTTCATAGATTTGCATTATGATATTGGCAGGTTTTTTTGCTTTGATCACTAGCAGGTCCTTTTCACTGCAACTGCGCACGGAGGACGTTTTCCTAAATTTAACTGAGCTCTCCACCACAAACCCAAAGATCTCTTTCCCGGCCAGTCACCGCCAGCTGAGATCCCATCAGTCTTTAGGTGAAGTTAGGATTAGTTTGCCGCAGAGTAGGTTCTAATCTTCGAAAGAAGAGGGTGGAAATATATATGGCTGAAATCTTAACCATTTCTACTCCCAAGTAACCCCCACTGAATTCAAAGGGGTTTACTCAAAGGGAAGCCGAGTGAGGATTATTATTATTATTATTATTATTATTATTATTATTATTAATACCCCGCCCATCTGGCTGGGTTTCCCCAGCCACTCTGGATGGCTTCCAACCAAATCTTAAAAACAATACAGCGTCAACCTCAGTGTCTAGGCTGAATGATGTGGGTGGAGATGCTCCTTCAGGATTTCAGCCTGTGCCACCCTTAAAAGTTTCTGCAGCCAGTTTGCACCCTCTCCCCCAACAACCAAGTTGTGACTACTGCATTTAGCATAGGCTGCCAGCAGATGTCACTGTAACCACACCTTGAGTTGTTCTAGGGAAGGGATCATTCCGCCTCTCTCTTATTTGCTGGAGTCAGCAGAGACCACATTATGGTGATGAATGAGGTGCATCTGGTTTAGATATCAAGGCTCATCCCCCCCCCCCATCTCATTTGTGGCCTTTGCTGTTCTCTTGCTTTTATTATTAAACTGTTGGTTTATATTTTCTCTATCAAAGGTAGAAGAATATGAAGCGGAAGGTCTAACAAAGCAGGAAGTCCACACTCCTGCTTCCTGCCTTTGGATTTGAAAAGGTGGTATTTCCTAGTGGTCAATCCAGGGATGGCAAAACTGTGGCCTTGAAGATATTGCTGGGCTTCAATGCTGATCGCCCCTGGAGGCAAGGTGGGGCTGGTGAGGATCTAACCATATCTGGAGGGCTATAGGTTAGCCACTGTGTGTAACAAAAGTGAGGCATCATGATCTAGACGGAGGTGATTTAACTGTATTCACACTCTGTAACAACAGGGATCAAGGCCATGGGCCTATCTAGTCGAGCATCCTGTTCCCACAGTGGCCAATCAGGTGCCTGCAGGAAACTCACAAGGAAACACTTTCCACTTCACTTCTGAGGGGGAGCGGGCATGTTGTGCAATTGTGACAAATAAACTTAAATTGCATGGAATGTGGAATGTGACTGAATCCCACTTGGAAATGGAGACAGCCTGCGAGTGCCCAAAGAGTCGGGAAAGGCAAGATCTGAGCGTCAGGAGTCAGAGGCTCCTGTTTACTCTGTGTCCAGTGCTCTCCCACTGGTGGTTTGGGAAGTCATGTACATGCAACATGAGCCACAATCCACATTTATCCTACTACAAAATACGATGTGTTGCTGTGTCCTCTCTCCCAAACAGTGGGCAACTTAGATACACATCAAACCGTGCTGATGTGCACAGCTACATGCAACTGTGGTTTGAAATGCAGCACATAAAAAACAACCTCACTTATTTTAAGCTGATCGCGTGCACACAGTCAGGGAACAGGAAACCAATAGTCCAGTCTGATAATATCATTGAAGCTCAATCGCAGAGGAAACAAACTTTGCCTGTGGGCTGAGATTAGCCAGTTCTCATGCCATTGCAGTCACCGTTTAATCAGAGCCTGGGCCAAGCCCCTCTGCCTACTTTTAAAGCCAGAGCTCAGCTCTAAATATGTGAAGCAGTGCCCCTGAGCATGTGCAGAGTGCACCTCCTTTCCCACTGAGTGCATCTTCATCTTAAATTCAGGGGAAGGACTTCTGGGTCAAAGGGTATGGTATTCAGGAAGGCAGAGAATCATAGAATTGTAGGGTTGGGAAGGGATCCTGAGGGTCATCTAGTCCAACCCCTGGCAATGCATACATCTTTTGCCCAATTTGAACCTTGAACTCACAACCCTGAGATTAAGAATCTCGTACTTACCCTGTATTTTTATCATGTGTATCGCCCTGAGAGCTTGTGAGGAAGGGCGGTATATAAATTGAATAAACAAATAATAAAATAAATAATGCTCTGCCGACTGAGCTACCCCAGATATTTGTGTCTCCTTAAAATAAATGAATAAATCACTTACGGTCATGTGGTACCTGGAATGCTTAACCTGAAGTGGGTGAGCCTGCAGTGCGGCACAGCAGCTGCTTCCCTGGTCAGGAAATGTCAGGTCTGACATTCAGAAACAGGCAGTGTTGGCTGGGGTCCTTTGGGACTGGTAGGGTGGAATGCAGGGAGACCAACAGTAGGGGGAGCCAGGGATAAAGACAGATGGAGTCAACTATTTCTAGCTTTGTCCTCATCCTCTGACCTTCTGAGTTTTACAAGGGCAACACTTAGACTAGGGAAGAGGATGCTGACAGCTGGGGCCGCCCCATAGGCTGGTTGTGAGTATGAAGGCAGGCAGATGGGGGCTGGCTGAAGGCAGACTGAGACTGGGGAGGCAGCACCCCAGTCATCCTAAACTAAAGCATTCACCATGGATTATGTCCTCCTGAGTGTGATTTTGTTGTTGTTTAGTCATTTAGTCGTGTCTGACTCTTTGTGACCCCATGGACCAGAGCCCTCCAGGCACTCCTGTTTTCCACTGCCTTCCGCAGTTTGGTCAAACTCATATTAGTAGCGTCGAGAACACCGTCCAACCATCTCGTTCTCTGTCGTCCCCTTCTCCTTGTGCCCTCAATCTTTCCCAACACCAGGGTCTTTTCCAGGGAGTCTTCTCTTCTCATGAGGTGGCCAAAGTATTGGAGCCTCAGCTTCACGATCTGTCCTTCCAGTGAGCACTCAGGGCTGATTTCCTTCAGAATGGAGAGGTTTGATCTTCTTGCAGTCCATGGGACTCTCAAGAGTCTCCTCCAGCACCATAATTCAAAAGCATCAATTCTCTGGCGATCAGCCTTCTTTATGGTCAGCTCTCACTTCCATACATCACTACTGGGAAAACCATAGCTTTAACTATACGGACCTTTGTTGGCAAGGTGATGTCTCTGCTTTTTAAGATGCTGTCTAGGTTTGTCATTGCTTTTCTCCCAAGAAGCAGGTGTCTTTTAATTTTGTGACTTCTGTCACCATCTGCAGTGATCATGGAGTCCAAGAAAGTAAAATCTCTCGCTGCCTCCATTTCTTCCCCTTCTATTTGCCAGGAGGTGAGGGGACCAGACCTGAGTGTGTCCTGGCCAAATTTTAGCCAGATGTTGTGGCTTTAGTGGATGGAAGATTTGACTCTAACCCAGGGGTTGGCAAGGTTTACCAGGCATGGGCCGGATCACTCCTGTGGAGATCCTCCGTGGGCTGGACCAGCACAGTGCAATGCCAGAAATCATGTCTGTGCATGTCTGCGGCACCGGAAATCACTTCTGCGCATGCCCAGATGCCAAAAATCATGCCTGCGCAGAAGCAATTTCCGGTATCTGGGCATGTACAGAAGCAATTTCTGGAGCCGCAGAAGAGTCCCCGCACTGCGCTGCGACGGTTTAGCAGAGCTCGCAGGGACTCACCAAGCGGGCGGCTTGGTTCAGGGCCAGCTCATGGGCCGGTTAAACGGCCTCCATGGGCTGCTTCTGGCCCATGGGCCTTAGGTTGCCGACCCCTGCTCTAACCATCAGCACCTGTGTTGCCAGTCCTGTTTGGTTCAGTTGCAGGATCCATAGCTAAGACATGGGACTCTCAGCGTTGGAACAGCATTAAGGGCTCCCTGTCGGGCAGATCAGGGAGCATGTGGGCTGCATGCTATGACACAATGGGACCCTTGTGCTCCTCGTGTGGTGGGTGAAAGGTCAATGCTGAATTCTGATGCAGAGATGGGAACAGAGTTTCTCTGAGAGCAGTGAGAGTCTTGCATCTGTCACCAAATAGGGGATGGGCTCCTTAAAGAAAAGCAATGCAGGAATCTCAACTAAGTCATCCATGAGGGATGGCTATCCAACCTCTGCTGAAAAACCTCCAAGGAAGGAGATCTCACCACCTCCCAAGGGAGTCCATTCCACTGTCAAACAGCTCTTGCTGTCAGAAAGTTTAGTGGGAATCTCCTTTCTCATAAGTTGAAGTTCCTTTCTCTCAACTTTGCACTGGACTAGCAGTAATGTTGGTCAATAAACTGAGATGGCACAGTTGACTCAAGGGGTCACCAAGCACTGCTGACCAAATGCTCACTCCCCAATCTCCTACTATTTACTCCTTGCAAGCTCTGGTGTATATACTGCTGCAAAGGCGGAAGGCTACAAAAAAACCACTGACTGTATGGAGCTTTCTTTTCTGAACTCATCTGGCCTCTGTTTTGGCAGTACCTGTGCTAAACGACTTTTAAACAAGTCAGACTTCAGTATGAGTGAGTGGACCCTCTTCTGGAACTGTCAGATTGCTTGGCCAGGGCTTGAATGCCATTGGCTAAATTGCTTGGTATGTGAAGACAACTTGGGGATTATAGAATATGGGTTGGGAAGATGCAGAGAAATGATCAAGGTTGGCTTAGCAGCTGTCCACTACAATCCAGCAAGGATGCAGACTAAATCTAGAATCCTATGTGTGCTTACTTGTGAGTAAAGTACACAGTAGGAATTAATTCTGATTAGATATCTGGAGGTTACGCATCTGGCAACAAGCCACCATCACCTGAGAAGCTGCTAGCATCATACATCCCTCAGTTAATTAATAGACAAATCCTTTTTTTTACACCAGGTTGCAGCATGCAGATTTTTCCAGCAGTGTACCAGGGGAGTTCTGCTGGCATGCCATTCTGTTGGCATAACTTCCATCTCCTTCAGCGAAGAAGCAGAAGACCACTTCCTCAGCCACTGTAATTCTAGTACTATATAGGATTGCACCCTAAATGCCCAAATCATAAAGGGAATTTGGGACAAGTTGTTACTGAACTAGCTTCCTCCCAGGAGAAATGTATAAAGATGGGCATCAGACTGTTGCTTCTGAATCAGATCCCAGGCATGGCCAACGTCAAGGGAGCAATCATATGGCTAAAATGAAACTGAATGGAGGTTCTCAAACACCATCTGCAGGCCTGCCAACTTGTTTAACTTGTTTTTAAGCCTTTGATTTGAAATGTTGTGATTTTAAGGTTTTTATTGTTTTTAATTTGTTTTTAGTGCAAGTCACCTTGAGTTACCTTGCAGAAAAAGGGGCCAACAAATACAATAATAAAATGTTTTGCCAATTAACTCTGCTGGCTTTTAAAGGATCTTTAGTCAATATATTAGGGGGAAGATATTTTTATTTGAACAGGATAGGAAAACCTCCTCCAACAGCAACAACCAAAAGCCCTCAAACAGTAAACCTTCTTACAATGATAAATAACCCGAAAGGAACTGTCCCCCCCCCCCCGACCTTCACCCTCATACACCAGCTCCAACCCTGAGAAGCCTCAACAGAATTTGGTCTATCACCCTCTTCCCCCTGACCACATTGCCCTGTACTATTTATACGGTACCTGCCTCAACCAGGTGGGGCTGGATAGCTCCACAGCCGCCACCTGTGGCTCCTAATCAGGGCAATGAAGCCCCAGCTGGGCCACCCTTGAAGGCAGCAGTGCTCCTGCAAGGACTCACAGGAAGGGTTGGCTGCATAAGGCCAAGCCTACACCTCCTCGGTTTTCCTTCCACATTTTCTACTACATAGGCATAGTAATAATAATTCTCATTATGCCAAGGACTGCTGCCACAAAACACCTCGCCTTCAGCACTCTCACAATGCACGTTGATTCCACTATTCTTCTGTGACTCAGCAAGGTAAGGCACCAACTCCCTTGCATTCTGTCTCTTTGCTTACTGAATTAGGGTCATTCTTAGTTCAAAAGCACATGGATGTACGAACCATGTGCACCTATATAAGCACCCAGTGCTTTTTTTCTAAAAAAAAATGTTTAGAAGTACTGTCATTTTCCTACTCATATTGAAATACTGCCCCTCAATTAGGCCAAACTTAGATTCACAAAATGTTTAGGGGTATGTGTACACCTGCGTACCCCACCAAAAAAGAGGACTGTAAGTAGCCTCAGGAGAGGATCAAACAACTGGTAGGTTATTTGGCAATGTAAGAACTAATTTCTAAGTGCTATATTCAGATAACCTGCCAGGTTCTTTATCTGGTGCTTCTTTTCTCTAAAACTAGCCTTGCTAGTGACCTTGTTGAAATTCTGACAGCATAGTGACAACAAGGGCTCAGATGGATGATCATCTGGTCCAGAACTCTTGCTGTTGCATGCAAAGTGCCAGTAGCTTCATCCTGATCAAGGAAAGTGTGGATCATGGCTATTAATGGTGAAAAGATTTGGGCTGGAGGACCTTGACTATGGAGCTAACGCTGAGAGACAGACAGTGGTACACGCTGTATCTTGAACACATACTGATGAGAGTATGTTCCATATAGTGTTGTCCCAGTTGTCAGGAATTCAGAGGCAAGGAATACAATGGAGTATGGTAGCTAGAATGTGGTGGGAAGAATGGCCTTCCTGCCAAAACATTGGAAGCTGTGTTGTACAGGATCATGCTTATTGGCCCATTTAGGCAGCAGTTTTCCATGGTCTTATAGGGATGTGGGTGGCGCTGTGGGTAAAAAGCCTCAGCGCCTAGGGCTTGCCGATCGAAAGGTCGGCGGTTCAAATCCCCGCGGCGGGGTGCGCTCCTGTTGCTCGGTCCCAGCGCCTGCCAACCTAGCAGTTCGAAAGCACCTCCGGGTGCTAGTAGATAAATAGGGACCGCTTACTAGCGGGAAGGTAAACGGCGTTTCTGTGTACGGCTCTGGCTCGCCAGAGCAGCGATGTCACGCTGGCCACGTGACCCGGGCCTCTTGAGTGAGATGAGCGCACAACCCTAGAGTCTGTCAAGACTGGCCCGTACGGGCAGGGGTACCTTTACCTTTACCTTTACATTTCCATGGTCTTAGGCAGAAAGTCTCCTACAGCAGGCTTCCTCGACCTCGGCCCTCCAGATGTTTTTGGCCTACAACTCCCATGATCCCTAGCTAGCAGGACCAGTGGTCAGGGATGCTGGGAATTGTAGTCTCAAAACATCTGGAGGGCCGAGGTTGAGGAAGCCTTTCCTATAGACTCTTGTAGTGAGGGCTGGGGGGCATGTTGTATCCTTCAACAGAAGCACAACCTCAAATGATGACATCTGGAATACACCTAAAGAGTAAACACCGTGTCCTTGTTTTGCAAGCAACTGATTATCTGACCGTAGGAAGTCTGGAGAGCAGCATCCAGGCCCATTCAAATGGGTGGGTATTGCACAAGAGCAGGATTGTGGTCTTGTGCAGGCTCTGTTCATTCGAGAGATGTTTTCACAGGAGAAATCCTTGCCAGACTATATTCCTTGATAAGCGGAAGGGAGTGGTGTCACTTGGAATTTTTCTTCTTCTACATCTTGGGCTGATACTGCTCCCTTCTCTGCTGTTTTCCGACCTAAGGACTTTCCCAGACAACCAGTTGCTTGCAAAATAAGAGCATCATCTGTGCTCTTTTATGGTAAGGTATCCAAATGCCTTTCTTCAACTTTGCTTAAGATTATGGAATAGACCCATTTCGCCAGCACTCAGGACTGTCAATATTTTGTTGCTGGGGAAATGCTGGTTTTTTCTCCAGATAGAGTGCATTCATTGGGATTGGGATTATTGTGTGCAATGTGGCTGTGTAACTGTCCCCAACACCTTTGGGAGGGTGCCTATGCTGTGAATGATTATGGAGGGCACAACTGCACACAACCCCACCCTGAAATGAATCATTGTGGCCCTTTCTTTTACTTGAATAAAAACAGAGGCATGATTCGACTAGAGCTGAAGTCCGGTTATTTTTGAAGGTGACTTAAGAATAGGGTGAAAGGTGGTGGGTTCCATGGGCATAGCCAGATTTATGGAGGACACTCACCTGTCATCACCCTCTGTCTGGCTCAGCCGGCTTGACAGTTGCATTGCTAGAATGCACCACAACCTCATCCAACTGATCCCAGCGAGCAATTAAATTTCAAATATTCTGATTATTTATACTTTTTATTTATTTACTTGATTTAGGTGGGGCAGCTGCCCCCTGCCCCCCTGGCTACGCCCATGATGGGCTCCTACACCAAGCTCTCCCAACTTGGTGCCCCTGAGATGCCTTGGACTACTGGCATGGTATGTGGTCAGGGATGATAGGAGCTGTAGCCCAAGAGGGCACCAGGCTGGAGTTGTTTTTGTTGTTGTTGTTGTCTATTGCATTTATATCCCACCTTTTTCCTCAAAGGAGCTCAAGGTGGCATACATGATTCTTCCCCTCCTCATTTAATCTCAGCAAAAACCCTGTTATGTACTGAAGCTCTCACCCCAGGCCAGCAGGGGGATACTGTAGATAGTTTTCACTCAGGTCCACATATGCAAATAAGGAATTGAAAGTGACGTTCAGTGATTGGATAGTTACAGAAAGTTGTTACTGTTGCGTTCTAGTGGAGCTCTATATAAGCAGGCTGGCTGAACCCTTCAGTTCAGTTCAGTTCAGTTCAGTGTCTGTGAATAAACAAGAGCTGTTTGAAGAATCGCTGTGTCATCTGATATGTTCACCCACAACTTAAACTCTGTGAAGAAGGTGAAGCAGAGGGGCAGTGACTGGCCCAAGGTCACCCAGGGTTGGCCCCACTGGCTCTTGGGAAGGCTGGGACACTGACAAAGAGCTTTTCCTGACCTTGCCTTGAGAATTTGTTGGTGCATTCATTGGCTGACTGATATATTAATATTTTCTAACCCACCTTTTGGCAAAACCAGGTCTTCTGTCTGCTTTTGTGCAGTAAGCCTAGCTGGGAAATGGGGAAGGACGCGTCTCTTTCTTCGCGGCTTCCCCTCCTCTGGCAAGGCCACTGTGGAGAGCCCGCCCCCTTGTCACTTTCAGGCCGCGAGTTCCTGCTAAGGCGCTTCTGCAGACTTCGGATGTGCGGAAGCCCGGAGAAGAGAGCCTGTCAATCTCACGTCCTAGCTTTTGACAACAGAAGGAAACTTAGCAATGCTTCCTTTAGGACAGGAAAGGAAAAACGGGGCGCATTTAAGTCCCCTCCCCGCTCTGTTTTTATTTATTTATTAAACGGAGCTTTACGATCGTTTCCTTGGAGCAAACTAGGTACCCCCCTTTCAGGAGGTTTAGTGAGGGACTTGGCGAGGGTCGGGCAAAGGAAATGATGTGGTTCTTGCGCGGGGGGTGGGGAGGTGTTTGTGTCACCATTCGCAAGATCCTAAGGATAAGCCCTCCTTCCTTCCTTCCTGATCTAAGGGAGCGAGAGTATGTGCGCGTGTCAGTCACATATTTTTTTTAACGAGATCTTCTGGATAAACTGGGAATCTAAGCTCGCCACGGCGCACCACGCCCGTCCCTCTCCGAACCATTGTTGTCATTTAGTGAAGGAAGCCAACAGCTGGAGCAGAGATTTCCTGCCTCCCCTCTGCCCCCCCCCCAACCGTATCGGGGAGAAAAAGGAGAAAAACGCAGGCGAGGGGCTGGTCCAAAGACCTTGGCAGGGGGATCCCCAGACCCACCCACCCACGCAGGCCTACGAGGGGCAGGCAGCTGTCATCAGGAGGACACCCCCCCTCGCCCCAAGACTAAAGGGTTTTCTCAGGCTCCTTTTCTCGATGAGGAAGCCTGGCGCTGGACTAAGCAGCTCGCCAGAGCCTTTGAGTTTCTGGAGAAAGCATCAGGGGACGGGGGGAAAGGAAAGAGAAAAGGCAGCGCGTGTGTGCGCGCTGGTGTGTCACGTCACGACCGCCTGGCACCCTCCCTCTCTCCCTCCCTCTCTCCCTCCCTCCTTCTCAGACACCGCATAAAGAGCTGGCTGGCGTGTGCCGGAGGGGCACCGAGGGCCCACGTGACCGCCCCTCCCAGTCGGCATCCCCGGGGATCGGCACTTTGTTCAGGATGCTGCCGCTCGCCGCCCCCATTGTGGACTGAAGATCTTGGGCATCGCCGACGCGGAGGGGGCTGGGCGAGAAAGGCCGGCTGGCTGCTGGAGGGGGGGGCACCCTTCGCCGTCCCGACGGGGCGCTCGCTGGACTAAAAGGGGGGCGAGGGAGGGGGCGTCGGAGGGGGGTGCTGGGTGAGGACTGGCGGCGGATCTTCTTCTCCCCAAGGCAAAGGAGGGAGCCGAGGCGATGGGCGAAGCGCAGACCGCCTAGTAGGGTAAGTGGCTGACTTGGACGCGTGCGCCCAGCCCCGCGTGGATGCTTGTTTTGGGTGGGTGTCTGCGTGTGTGGTCCTCCGGGTTGGGGGTGGCCCCGCGAGGGAACCCCTCTGCTGCTGTGTCCCTCGGAGGCCAGCAGGATGCTCTCCAGCCGAGGCATCCAGCCCAGCCCACGGCAGCTCCGCGGAGAGCCTGGCAAGGAGGGGCTGTGCCGGATCCTGGTACATTCTGTTCGGCGGCGCTTGCCAAGCGGACGGAGGTCCAGGCGGGCTGCTTGGCGGGGCTGCTGCATCCCAGCTGCGCCTCCGAGGGCAGCGTGTCTGCTCCGCGAGACGGTGACTCAGCCTAAGGTCAGCGATGGGTGGGAATTGGGCTGGGAGGGCGGCCCCCCTGCTCTGTCCCGTCCAGGCTGGCAGAACTTGAGAGCACGAGGACGAGCCCGACTAACTTCTGGAAGATTAGGAGACTCGCAAACTCAGGCTGAGCGGTGGCTGGTGCCCGTCGGGGCTGGAGGGAGGGAGGGAGACTAACCAACAGCGGAGCTGGAGCCAATGGCAGGTCGAGCCAACTAATCCTCGCTTTGTCCTACCCCCTGCTGAGTCCGACAAGGGGACGGAGACCGAGGAGGAGGAGGAGGAGGAGGAAGCAGCTGACAGGCTGGCAACCCCCGGACAGCCTGCAGGTTAGAAGACGGGCAAGCGAGGGGTAACTAATGGAGCAGTACACCAGCCGCCCAGATCAACCGGCATCCACTGCTGAGGATGCAATCCTAAAATATACGCAGGCTGGTGTTATAGCATCATAGAACTGTAGAGCTGGAAGAGACCCCAATCGTCCTTTAACCCAACGACCTGCAATGCAGGAATCACAGCGAACCGCGCTGACGTGGGCACAAGCCCCACGGAATTTAGGAGGACTTCCTCCTGAGTAGGCTTCGTTAGGCTGGCCACCTTATTATGATCAGACGCAGACAAGCTGCCTATATGGGCTGCCCCCCTTACCAAACTCTGAGTGCTTTCCATCACCTGCGAATCCTCCTTGCCTCCGCCCCTTCTCTCCTGTGTGTATTTGACACTTTCCCCACTCCTGGCTACCCAGTTGTGTCACTCAACAATTTTATTTTGGGCTTGGGCTGCCACACAGGAAAAGCCACGTGGATGTGCAGGAGGGGAGGCTGAGCAGAGAGAAGCCCCCTGGTTCAGCACGGGAGACAGACTTCTGCTTCTGTCTTTGACGAATCCCCACCCACCTCTCATGCCAAGGGGGGTGCTGGGATTTACTAACTTGATTTACTAAATCAAGACTGGATAGGATTTTATCAGTTATAGCTGCTTTTTCGGCAAAGGTAACTTGGGACATCACATCAGAGCAAGTGGCACCAAGATGCTCAAGGTGGAGTACATAATTTCCCCCCTCCCAATTTTATCTTCACAACACCCCTGTGAGGTTGGTTGGGTTGGAAGATGGCAACTGGCCACAGGTCACCCCAATCAGCTTCTTAGCTTATCTGTGGGTTTGAACCCTAGTCTCCTGGTCCAAGTTGGCATCTAGTCACTCCACTCTACTGTCTTTACACTGCACCACATTGGCTCTGCTGCAGTTCTATACATAAAGTTTTTAGATCCAATGACAGGAAAGTTCAATATGTCTGCAGTGAATGCATGTGTCGGAAAGATGAACTCATAGCCAGGGATCTGAGACTGACTGTACAGATTGTCACATATTGTAAGCTGTGCTATTAAGAAAGTTCCTCCTCCCGCAGCACATAGTTAAACTACTGGTTCTTGTAAGAGGCAGTGATGTGCACCAACTTGGTGAAAGGGGATTAGAGAAACATGTGGAGGATATGTGACCACTAGCCACAATGATCTCCGTCTGCTGTTGGAGGCAGGCTCTCACATTATTATGGCATTTAGTCTCCTGCAATGTGAACAGCAGGATCATGTAGTTCTGCCCCACAAGGAGGTTTCAGACTTCGCCCCACCTCACTTTGTGCAGAAATCCCTGCTCTTTTCACAATGCATGCACAACAAAGATCTGTTGCTGTTTATTTGTAACATCCCAAACCCCTCCAGACAATGAGTCTCGTGTGCCAGTGTGGCATCCCCAGTCCTAAACACAGAGTGAGCTCAGCTTACAGCCTCCCTTTTTCATCATCAGCTCTACAGGCCAAGAGGATATGAGCTTAAAGCTGGCTTGGCTGATGCTCTCTCTCTGTGTGTGTATTGTCAGAGGCTCCTGAGCATGACACAGGGGAGAAGTCATTTCTGGTAATAGTCTACCAGGAAATAGGCCAAATGGTCATTGGGCTGGGCTGTGGGCGCTAAAGGGGAGGAAGGAGAGTCTGTGTAATCATCAAACGGTATTCCAATTCCTGAGGAAGCTGATAAATCATAAGGAACAAGCGTGGCTAACAATGAACGCGGCTCATTCTTCCTTTGGAAATCAGGCTCCCTGTGTTTTGTTTCGGTTTTGTTATGGTATGTGTGTGTGCGTGTTTTACCGCTAGTTTGCTCTGAGCTGGGTTAAGCGGCTTTAGCAAAAAAATGTGGGTTTTGTTGCTGTTGTTACATACATAACAGATACACACCATGCCTCTGATAACAGGCTGCTGTACAGACACACTAAGCAAGAGGCAGTCTGGTCTTCAGAAAATTCAAGGATCCGCATCTAGGAAGCACAGACAAAGAGAAGTAAAACAGCAGGGAGGAGGGGAGCAATGTGTGTCCAAGGACCACCCAGCAGAGGACCAAGCGCTTTTTGCCTCTTACAGCCAAGCTGGCACGCACCCCTACACACACCCCACCTGGACCAGAAAGACCCGAAGCTTAATCTTCCAAACCTTGATCATTCTTAGCAGTGAGACATTTGAATTCATTGTTATTAAAATGATCTCTCTTGTTTCTCCAAGCCTGCTGTATTAATTATTTGGATTGCTGGTGACATTGTTGCTGTAATTCGTCCGGAGCCTGCCGGGATAGGGTTGGCAATATATAAATGATGACACGGCTCTCCTTTTATGAAAAAGGGCCGCAAGGTTTATTTGCTCACATTTGCCTAGCCGGGTGAAGCCTTGAAAAGCACAGCAGATGCAACACAATAACCCTTGTTTGTTGAGTGGCAGGCTGGAGGTGGCAACAGCTTGGCACAGCTCCCTAAAGGGAGTGCCCCCTTCCTGCTGCCATGGCTCTTCGGCGAATATCACTCCTGTTGTGCTTGGCTTTTAGCTTGTTTCTGAGCAGATCTTCCTGCCACAGTTTCATCCCGGTGGTCACCTGGGCTTCTTTTGGAACATTTGCTTGGGGAGAAAGGAGAATCTTGGGAGGTTAATTTATGGGAAGTTCAGATGCATATTGAATAGGCTGGTTCTATGTCGGTTGCAGCAGGAAGCTGAATTCAGGCTCAGCGTTTTCATTTCTCAGCTGGGCAAACAGAGGCTTGGAATCCTCCCTTTGCCTTCTCCAAGCTGGCCTTTCCACCATGCCGCTGCCAGCAGGAAACCTTGGCAACGCTGCTCTTTGGATCCTTTGGGTGAGCCTGTTCTATTGATGGGAATGTTGAGAACGGCCGTCTCAGGTTAGAACCAGAATGAGGAAGACCAAGCCATTGGTGGCACTGCAGGGGTGATGGCTCACAGACATCAAGAGATCAAGGGGGTTAAGTCACATGGCCAAATTGGCATGTGAAATGTTGAGTGAGTAGGCTGGAGTTGGAGCTGGCCATTGTGTCAGAGCAGCTTTGCTGTATCCTCAGCTCCCAGCTTGGTTTGCACTGCACGGGGTCAGGGCTGCCATGCCTCTCCTGTAACCTTTGAGGTGGGGCAGAGTGAGCTGAGCCTCTGGGGGAAATGCAGTGCTCTTCCACTCAACTCACATCCGGGCTTTTTGGCTTGGTCGTGAATTTGTGCAATAGGAAAAGATCTAAATGGTGCAAGCAAACATTTGAGAAAGGATCTCTAGATGTTTTGAACCTGAGCGATAGAGCGCCTAATTCTCAGGCAGAAGGTCACGGGTTCAATCACCGGCATCTTCAGGCTGGGCCAGGAATGTCCCCTGTCCCTGGAATGTCCCTGGCAAACCAGTGTCAGTCAGAGATGACAAAAATGGTCAGACTCAGTATAAGGCAAGTAGAAACCCACCCAACTCTGCTGAGATTAAGGCATAGATGATGAAGAATGTTGCAGGAAGCTTTTCCCACTCTGGTGGGGGAGATGTAGCCAGAGCGGGGAAATTGGCTGATTCAGCTCAGAGGAGAGATCAGCATTTGCTGCCCCAAGAGCTGCTTTCTCCGCTATTGATTATCTTGCATTGGAGGCCTCAGAAGGTAAGCAAGCTCATTAGGCCTGCCTAAGCAACACAGAAAGAGGCTGTCTGTTTTAAGTTGGCAAAAACCAGAGGCAGATTCCTGGAAGAGGACCCTGAGAAAGCTAAATGATGTTCCATATTGGACCAGCTCATCAGCCAAGACTTTCTAGCTCTTATTTTAGCCTGGGGCATTGATTCCCAAATGAGGAGTCTGGCCCCATCAGGCAATCATGGGAGACTGTCAGCAATGAGTGCCTGAAATGATGGAGGATAATAGGCTAAATGAGGAGGGAATTGATGTATTGGCAAGAAGGAAATGTTGAACAGGTGGAGTCCTCAGTACAGTTAAACATTTTAGTAGCAATGGGAAATTTGTTCTATGGAATCTGTAGGGTTGGAGAATCTCTGCTGTTTAGAAGACCTTCAAGCTGGTGTTGACTTGCTTTCTACTGCCCACTTCCAAGACCAGACCCAGGGGGAGGGAATGGCAGTCTGATCGTATGTCACCAAGTTAGCTGCTACAGTGTAGGCAGAAGTTGGTTCTGCTGTCTGAAGCTAATATAAAGACATAAAACAGGTATAAACAGAGAACTCCTGGATGCCAACATCCAGGTTTGGGGCAAGTACTCTCTGGTGAGAGAACACCAGCAGAGATTTAAAATCACAAAACATGCAGCAAAGTAAAGTGTGGAAATATAGGCTGTTAGACCTTTAAAATATGCTCTTGTAAGTTCCTTCCAAAGTTCCTCTCTTCCCCAGGCATTGAAAAAGACAACATGTTTGGTAAGTTAAAAACGGTTTACTCACAAACTCTCCAAAGGTCAGATTCATACACCATTCAGAAAATGCAGGCAGTAAAACTTGGCTTAGTTACAATGGCGAAAGTTCCTAAATTAGTATAGAAACTCAAGAGAGGCTTGTTAGAGCCATGTGGTCTGAGCTTGGATCAACCAGCTCAGACCTCTTCACACACTGAGTTTCTCAGGTAGACTTGATTAACTTCCTCCCAAGGTGATGTTGAGTGACTTTATGGCATTAACCCCTTCCTGCATCAAATGAACTTACGCCTGTTGGACCTATGAAGCTGGTTATCCCCACAGATCTCAGGGGTGTGTGAGTGTTTCCAAAAACACATACAGTATAAATAAAAAAATAAAAGTAATGACATTTCAATCCATATGAAAAGTCAAATAAAATTATTTTTGGGGGGGTCAGGTTTTAAAGGGGATTAT
This sequence comes from Podarcis muralis, assembly GCF_964188315.1. Classification (NCBI taxonomy): domain Eukaryota; kingdom Metazoa; phylum Chordata; class Lepidosauria; order Squamata; family Lacertidae; genus Podarcis; species Podarcis muralis. The sequence goes on along the minus strand of NC_135659.1, from coordinate 69,307,813 downwards.
TTGACAGGGACGCGGGTGGCACTATGGGTTAAACCACAGAGCCTAGGACTTGCCAGTCAGAAGGTTGGTGATTCGAATCCCATGACGGGGTGAGCTCCCGTTGCTCGGTCCCTGCTCCTGCCAACCTAGCAGTTCGAAAGCACATCAAAGTGCAAGTAGATAAATAGGTACCGCTCCGGCGGGAAGGTAAACGGCATTTCTGTGCGCTGCTCTGGTTCGTCAGAAGCGGCTTAGTCATGCTGGCCACATGACCCGGAAGCTGTACGCCGGCTCCCTCTGCCAATAAAGCGAGATGAGTGCCGCAACCCCAGAGTCGGTCACGACTGGACCTAATGGTCAGGGGTCCCTTTACCTTACTATTTGGTTAGCTAAAAAAGGTGGTGTTGGTTTAAAAATGTTGAGAAACACTGCTGTAGATAATGAGCTAGATGGACTTTTGGTCTAACTCAATATAAGGCAAATTCCTGTGTAAAGAGCTGGGGAAAAGACTGAACTCAAACCTACTCCAGCTGAGATTGTTCCTCTTGGAAGGTGTCCCATAGGAGAAACCAGGTGCCTGGGTGGGATCTTTGTTTACAGCTGACATCAAAGCCTGGTGTGTGGCAGGAATCTCTGCCATGGAACCGATTCAGGATATCCTGGGGTTGGCCTGTAACAAACACAGCACCAGGCCGACCCAGAGTGCTCCTCTAATAGCTACTGGGGCCCTTGCCCTCTTGTCTGAGCAGCAGGCCCTGGCTGCAGGAGATAGGCTTATAAATAGACTGCAGAGATCCCGTATTTTTCCTGTTGAACAACAGCCACCCCTGCTGTGGGCAGCAAGGCAGGAAAAAGGTGTTTCCTCGTGGCAAGGTCTGCCGTGGGACCTGATGGGGCCTCTCTCTGGGTGCCAGATGGGGCAAGATAAGAGCAGAAGGGAGATGAGGTTTCAACCACGAACACCCCAGCATCTGCTTGGGGCTTCAGCACTTTGTCACCGAGTCCTGTGGGACAGCCAGAGCCTCTGCTTCCCCAAGAAGTAAGTGCTTGAGACCAGATATCTCCTGTCTGCCCTTGGGCCAAACAAGACTTCCCATCCCAGATGGCCCCAGCATCTGCCTGCTGTATCCATACGCTGTTGCTTATTGGCCTACAGGCTGCCGGGAAGAAGAGCATTGCAGCCGACTCCGGTAAGCAACTTGGTAAGACACACAGCTGCTCGCCCTGCCTCCTCTTTGCTTTGTCATCTGCTTGCAACTGCTGCTGGCATTTTTTATTCATAGGCACAGAGGCAGCTTCCTTATATACAGTGTCAAGATGGCTTGGTCCATCTAGGATCGTTTAGAGATGAATGAGCAGTGGCTCTTCAGGAAAAGAACGTTCCCAGCCCTCTCTGGAGAGTGAAACTGGGAGGGACCCTTTGCATGCAAGGCAAACAGGGTGTCTCATGTATTTCTTCACTCACCCCTGAGCCAGAGTTCTGAGAATATCCATGAACATAAAGGCAGCTTTTAAAAGCCACCCTCCTTGGTTCTCTGTGGGGAAGAATCCTTCCATGAGAGATGAGTGTTTCTTTTAAAAAAATTATATATATATAAAAAATTAATCATTCCCAATTTTTGCTCAATGCAGATTTAGTTGTTGTTTCTTCATGGAGTTGATGTTGTGCTTTGCAGGGTGGGGGGGAGCCCTGTAGCTTTATTTTAGCGACTGCTTAAGGTAGGAAAGAGGCGCACCAGGAGGGGTTGGATGGGGGTAGTTGCTGGGGGCTCCCCTGCATGGTTATCTCTGCTTGGTAAGTCTGCTTTTAATTATGACAATGCCTTAAAAGAGGCACACGTGTTGAAGGAATTACTGTCAGAGTCCTGTGGTATTAGGAGGCAGCACTTTTGTTGTTGTTGTTGTAGCAGGGATTTTGCGGATCCATGCCTCACCTTGTCAGATGCAATAAATACCATATTGGCCCAAATATAAACTGCACCTTTAAAATTCATGGGGGGGGGGGGAGAGAGAGACAATACAGTGGTACCTCGGGTTAAGTACTTAATTGTTCTGGAGGTCCGTACTTAACCTGAAGCACCACTTTAGCTAATGGGGCCTCCTGCTGCCACCGCGCCGCCGGAGCCCAATTTCTGTTCTCATCCTGAAGCAAAGTTCTTAACCTGGATCACTATTTCTGGGTTAGCGGAGTCTGTAACCTGAAGCATATGTAACTTGAGGTACCACTGTACCTGAATATAAGCCGCTCCCTTAAAATTCCGCAGGTACTCACACCCAGTTCCATTTTACCGTATGTCTGTTTCAGCAGCGATATTGTAAAAGCCTATTTTTGTAAGGTCACGAATTTATGTCGCACTTTAACCCCAGAGCCATTCACGACTGGACTTAACTATCAGGGGTCCTTTACCTTTACCTTTTAACTTTTCACGGTCGGAATTTGGGAAAAAAGTGAGGCTTATATTCACGCCAATAGGGTAACTGGAGAAATCTCTCCCTCCCATCTCCCTCCAACACTTCTTCACCTTCTCCACCTTATTATCCCCCACACACACTTTTACAAAAACACACACACATCCAGTAGCTGTGATGAATGACATTAAGTGGCTGATCCTGTAACAGTCATGAAAAAGGAAACATGACAAATTAGGATTCAAATAAGTTTTCAGCACTGCAAATTAAAGGACACCTTTGTTTAAGTTTCTGTTATCTTATTTAGCTTTGCTGTGTGTATCGGCAGTGTAGAATTTTGGGCTTAAAAACAAACACCTGATATAATCTGTCCTGTGCAGAAGCGTAGGTTGCAATCCTGACAACAACATCTGCTTGAAAAGGAGCAATTCCTACTGAGTTCAGTGCGACTTACTCTCAGGTAAGTGGAGTTAGGAATGCAAACTAAGGCATCATGCCACCCACAGCCATTTTCCTAAATGGATTTTACTTAAATGTAGTGAAAACTATGTACTCTACGCAGACTTGCTGTCTGTTCCTTATTACAAGGAATGGTTCCATGTAAGGGAATCTAATTTGTTGGACACACTACACAATGCATAAAGCTAATTTAAAACATTTCATTGCCAGTATATTCTAAAACAGTGTTTGCCATACATTGTTATGTGCACCAGCCTTCTCTAAGCTGGTGCCCTCTAGGACCACAACTACCATCAGCTCCAGTCAGAATGGTCAGTGGGCATGAATGATGGGGTGTTCAGGCAAGCAACACCTGTGGATTATCTGGTTGTTGGGTTGAGATGGGAATCTGAAGCTATTGCCTGAGGAATCCTGGCTAAGTCTGATGGTCAAAGGCAGAATCTCTTTTTCTTCTTTCTTTTGCCAAATCATTTTTATTGATTTTCCAAATTTTAATTAATCAACCACAATTAAAACAAATTTAATACATCCCCCCAAAATTGGCTTCTCACACTCTTTTCTCAATGTGCCCATAATTTCCTCTTGTTGCTGCATTGTTTTCCAACGTTCTCTTCCCTATAGTTCACATTCTATTCCCTATAATTAACCATATGTATGTATGTGTGTACTAGGGACGCGGGTGGCGCTGTGGGTAAAAGCCTCAGTGCCTAGGGCTTGCCGATCGAAAGGTCGGCGGTTCAAATCCCCGCGGCGGGGTGCGCTCCCATTGTTCGGTCCCAGCGCCTGCCAACCTAGCAGTTCGAAAGCACCCCTGGGTGCAAGTAGATAAATAGGGACCGCTTACGGGAAGGTAAACGGCGTTTCCGTGTGCGGCTCTGGCTCGCCAGAGCAGCGATGTCACGCTGGCCACGTGACCCGGAAGTGTCTCTGGACAGCGCTGGCCCCCGGCCTCTTGAGTGAGATGGGCGCTCAACCCTAGAGTCTGTCAAGACTGGCCCGTACAGGCAGGGGTACCTTTACATGTATGTGTGTATACATATATATATATATGCATCAGCTATCCATCCGCTGAGGCAAATGCAGAATTTCCATGTTTCAAACCCAAGCAACTCCTGCTGTTTGGAGATCCACTGCAATATTTCCTTTTGACTTTGCTTCTCTTGCCGGAGAGTCGCAAGAGCTGGCTGAATGGCAGGAGAAAGCCTATCTCATTTCACTGACGGGGCATTATCTCACAGGATGATTACTATGACATGGCGGCTTCTTTAATGTATTTACATTAATTAAACCAGGCTAATTTGAAAGTGAGAATGTCGGCTACAGCATTGTACAGTACTGTATACCCAAACCCTTTGTCTGTAGCTTCCCTGCAATTCCTGAGAGGAGCCAGCAGGAGGAGCAAGTAACTCACTTTAAATCCAAGCCCAGCCCTTCCCTTTCCTCCCTAAGTTTACAATTCAGCTGAGCATCTCTTTCAGCCAGTCGTCTCCCTCAGCAGTTAGTGAATTAAATGCAGCCGGTTGAGAGATTTGGGAGGTGGCTCCGAGATGGGCAGAATCTCCCGGGACTTGGCAAGTGAGCTGGATCAATGGATGATACACTGGAGCTAGCATAATCATGCATATTCTTTGAAAAGCGATGGAGATGCTCTGGGTGAGCCAGACAAGGTAGGGAGCAGCTGGGTAACTTAGCAACAGAGACCCTGCACTGACCATTTTCACAAAGTATGCTGTCTGAGCCCAAATTTCCGAGAGGATGAGGAAGTCCTATGATGTGGGCCCTTTCTCTAGGGCCTGCCAGTCATCAACATAAAGCTGGATCACCCACTAGTCACCAGTTTAGCCCAGTGGAGGGAATAGTATCTCACTGGTTCATCACATGCTGAGCACACAGGCAACCCGGTTTTGTTTTTATTCTTTTTGCATTTATATCCTACCTTTTTCTCCAGGGATCTCAAGGTAGTGTCCATGGCTTCCTCCCTCCACATTTAATCCCCACAACAACCCTGTGAGGTAGGATAGGCAGAGAGGCAATGATTAGCGCCCAAGGTCACCTAGTGAGCTTCATGGCCAAGTGGGGATTTGAACCCTGCTCTCCCGGGTCCTAGTCCAACGCTCTAACCACTACGCCACACTGGTTCAATTGGTGGCATCTCTAGATAGGGCTTGGAAATATTCCTGTCTGAGTTCTTGCTGGGCAGGACTGAGCTAAATGGGCCAACTGACTGCTCTCAGCATAAGGCAACTTCTTACGTATCTAAGACTGGATTCAGACAGATGTGTTTTTGCCCAAAGTGTTGACTGGCAGCTAGCAAGTGGCAGGTGGAAATACCTGGCGCTAGGTTGTCGAATGAGTATTTTGAGAAATGCACTCTGCAAGCAATATCTATGGAGTCTACTAGTTTTTCATAGCTCATCCCGCCAGAAAGCAGATGTTGGTTCACCCTACAATTCTATGTAATTTTTTCCTGTGAGTGAATCCCATTAAGTTCACTGGGACGAACTTCCAAATAAGATTCCCATTGCATGTTTCTAACATTGAAGGATTGGGCTGCATTGCTAACCATGGAAAGAACGCCCTATGCAGAATTAGGCATACTTATCTCCACGGATTTCAGCTGGTTTGAGCACCTCCAACCCCAGCCCTGCATAGTTAGAAGGCTACAACCCTATTCTCAATTACTGGGACATATGTCTGAGTAAACATGTATGTTGCACACAGCCAGGCTGTAAATCTAATTTCAAGGGGATTTAAGCAAATCCTCTGAATTGTTCCCTGTGAGCTTTTCAGAAAACACCTGTGTAACTCTTTGGGGAAGTATATTTCAAATCCTCCTAGAGACAACTGTAAGAAATACTCGCAATTGATTTTGCAGTTCAGTGCATGTCCAGGGTTCAAGTTCAGTTCATATAGAAGGATTTTTCGTGTAAACTGATAGGATAGGCTAAGTTATATCTGTGTTAAATGAATGATGATTTCATGGCTACGATTTCATTGCACTGCACAATGTCAAAACAGCTCTCCTTCTTAGGAGCAGTCTTGCAAGCTGTGTTTAGGCAAACGTAGTTTGAGAGCGGCATTTTAAAAAGGAACGGTAGGCAGACAGGCAGGCAACCAGGAAATTGAAACATTCTTTTCTTCATCCAGAGGCAGGAGAGTTGCATACTGAGCATGATCCAGGCTGGCTTGTCTGGAGGTAGATGATGCTTAAAAGCCAATTCCCCTAAAGTAACAATGAGCTTTTCCCCAACACAATGCATAAAATGGGAGACAGGCTTCAGGGACTGTGGTGGGGGTAACAACAACAACAACAACAACAACAACAACAACAATGGTAGTAATAATAAATTAATTTATATGTCACCCATCTGACTAGGTTGCCCCAGCCGCTCTGGGCAGCTTCCAACAGTTTAAATAACTCTGTCCTCTCTTCACTTTTGTTAAATTCTTGGTAGTACCACCATCATCACAGTATACAAGACATTGCAGAATGCCTGTTTGACCCCCCTTGCAGTGAAATCAAATGGCTCAGGTACAACTCAGTTTCTGTAAAACCAGGGATGGGGAACCTGTGGTTTTCCAGATATTGCAGGACTACAACTCCCATCATCCCTGAACATTAGTCACGTTAGTTGGGGCTGATGGGAGTTGTAGTCCCCCCCCAAAAAAAAATTCTGACAGGCATTAGATTTGAGGGAGGTTGTCCTAAGCGATGTGATTGGTTGCTTCAGCAAATGTCTTCCCTCCTTGGAGGAATGCATGCAGCTGCAGTGCAGAAATGTTTGAAATGGCTTTGCCTGGACCGGCTGGATTGCATGGGATGAACTGTCAAGTAGGGTTGATAGCTGCAGTCTAGAGATGGATGCTCTTTGCATTCCTCAGCGAAACCAGAGAGTCAGCACCTGCTGCTTCCACTTCACGTTTGACTCCGTCCTTTCAATTTACACCCTACCCACTGTTGCTCCACAACTGAAGAAAGCCCTAGGGAAGGATCTGAGACTGGGACCATGCCTGCAGCTGAATGAGGGGGCAAAATAGATGGAATTCCTTAAGACGACAAGTGTAGCGTTGGTGGCAGGTGCCCAGGGGGACTAGCAAGGTGGAAAGCCCAACAGTAGGTGGAGGCAGAGCCAAGGACAGGCAGAGCCAACTCAGGCTAGTTTTGCCCCCATCCTCCTCCATGCCAAGCTATAGAAGGATAACACAGAGACTAAAGAGGAGGAAGCTGACAGCCAAGGCTGGATATAAGCAAGAAAATAGGCAGGGGAAGGATGGTGAGGCAGTGCCCCATTTGCCCTAATAGATGGAAGTGGAAGAATATCCTTTCCCAATGTTAAATTTCTATGCAAAGAGAAAGCTAGCATGTTGCAAGCCAGCCCCTTTGCCTGTCATGGTAGTTTTCTGTTTTGGGGGAATTGTTAACATAGGGAAGAGCATTTTAAAGGTGATCTTCTACCTGCTGTGAAGCTGCCTGTTTCGGCCATCTTGTTCTGCTGCACACATGGTTTGAGCCTAAGAGAGAAGGAGTGAGGGCTGAAGGAAGGAGAGCTGGGCATGGCCTAAAGCAGGGACCGGGGACCAATGACCCTCCAGATGTGGATAGACTCCAGCCTCTCTGAGCCCCAGCGAGTAGGGATGATGCAAGTGGGAATTTGGGGGGGCTGCAGTTTCCTAGAGCTAGAAGGGTGAGGAAAGCTGGAGCCTATATATTTGGTTGGAAAGAACTGGCTGCGTCTTTGACTACAGGTCTCCATTAGAGACTGATAGTGTGCATTGCTTCAAAAATAAATCTTGCCGTGTTTAATGAAGCCGGTTCCCTAATAAGTGCATTTGGAAATGCAGCCTTAACATGGCATGACAAGAACAGGAGTGCCCTTCCAACAGCAACGCAACACACCCATCTTTTCAGGCAGCACTTGGCTAGTTCACTAGCATGACCAGATGAAAAAGGAAATGGGGATCTTGCGCTTTCCATTTTTGCAAGACAAACTGCACCTGTTGGATTTCCCTCTTCTACACAACTCTGAAAGGGGCACAAGTCATTTCCTCTTTTTCGCCTGGTCACCCTTCAGCTCTCTTAAAGCTCTGGGTGCTCTTTCTTTCTTTTGTATTACAATAAAAAAAACAACATATCTCATTAATGTGAACAATAAACTCAGAAACATGTAAATAATATATAGCTCTGGGTGCTTTGACATGAGATGAGACAGCTCTATAGCTCATTTTCAATGAAAGCCAGCATTTGTGTTTGAAGTCTGGGGAGTGAGAGGGGAGCTGGTTGTTTTCTGAAGATGTCAGGGCCTGGATGTGTCAAGTAATGGTTCTCCTTGCTTCCCCTGTTCAAGTCATAGGAACCTGCAGTGAACTGTTTTGTCAAGGGCTGATATGCAGGTATTATTTGCAGGAGGAAATTACAGCAAGGAAATAATAAATACTATATGGTGCATTGAAAATAATGCAAATGCAATATATTTGCACATACCTGGTCAAGGAGGTAGTGAAATTTACATGGAGAATAAATGCCCACCAGAATTGAGTAAGCTGACGGACTGTAGCCATGGACCTATGACTAGGGAGGTGGACAGGCTCGTCAACTAACTCCTAGGTGCAGACCACTGGAAGACCTCCCAAAATTGGGGTGATCAGATGAGACCAAGAAAAGGGCTCCCAAACTTTTGCTGTTGTCCAGAAGAGAGAATTTCAGCATGATGGGGCTACTCTCAAATGAGCATAGATACTTTTAAAAATTACAACAGACCCAAACAGCTGCTGTTCTAAAAAGCAAGGGCGGAGGAACCCTCTCCGGCACCCAGGGTGGGACGGTACAGTCGGCGTGCGAGTGGCAGCCCATACGGACACCTGTATGGATAGCGCGCATGAGCAGCAGCCCATACGGATGCCATGCAAGAGGCAATCTGTATGGATGATGCACGCGAGAGGCGCCCATACTGACTGCGCATGCACCCTCGGCCACTCTATAGCTGGGGGGAGGCAGTGGGCCATCTTGTCACCCCCCCAAGTGATACCTGGGGCGACCCGCCCCCACCTTCGTACGCCCCTGCTGAAAAGCAAGTGAAATTAATTCCTTTCTGACTTTAGTGTGGATGTGAAATGCGGAGGCACAAGCAGCAAGGAAGGAACTCTGATGAGATGGAAGAATGGGGCAGTGGGGTTGCATAAAATGGGGTTGGGGGCCACAGGTGAACCCACCTATGTCCCATAAGTGTATAGAAAATACTTGTTTGTAGATATCAGGCCAGCAAAATGTGGGGCTTTACATATTTTTTATTTTATTTTAAAGGAAGCCAGCGCTGTCCCCAGCAGATGGCAGCACCATTTTAGAATAAATCCCCTTCAGGACAAATCTCTCTCTGAACTGCAGTAACGAAGCATCTGTGTGAGGGAGCCTTCTGTTTTCAAACACCAGGACTTGTGAGCTTTCGATTCTTCTGGTGGTCGTTTATGCACTAGGTAAAAGCTCTCCAAAAAGTCAGGAATGCAAACACCCTTTAACTGCGTTGCCAACATAATTAGCTGAGCTTGAATCCGGGCGAGACAGAGGCACTGTGAGTGAGCGGTTCCTGTCTCTGAGAAATTGGTCAGGTGAGCTGTGTGCCCTGAAAGGGGCTGCACTCCCCTGAAGAGGCAGGCAGGCAGTCTGAGGGGACTTCTGGACCCTCAGCTCTGTCACTGGTGTGGAAGTGCCTTTTGCCATCTATGCCTGGTATGAGAGCTACAATTGTTCCTGGACTGGGAGAGACTGACCACAGTAGTTCAGGCACTGGTGACTTCCAGACTGGATTCCTGCAAAGCCCTCTCTCTGGTGCTTTCCTTGCAGTTGATCCAGAATCTGTAGTTAGTGCAGATGTCTGCAGCACAGTTGCTGACAGAAATGAGACCTGTCAGCATGTAACACCTCTGCTCAGAGAACTGCACAGCTTGCCAATTGGTTTAACAGGCCAAGGTTTTGCTGTTGGTATACAAATCCCTTAACAGCTTGGGACCAGTTTGCTTGCGGGATCCCTTTGCCCCAAAAGTGCCCACTCAGCCACTTCGATCTGCAGAAGGGCATATGCAACATAATACTTGCTCTACACTTGTAACAAACCATTCTTTCAGTGGGGCAGCAATTACGGGTATCCTTTGGAACTCCCTGTCTATTGAAATAAGGCAGGTGCCTTTGCTGAATTCTTTTCAGCATCTGCTTAAAATTTTTTAGCTTAGGCAAGCCTATCGAACATGTAGATGTTGACATGTTTTACTCTCTTTTTAGTTTGCTGCTCATTTTAATTATTTTTTAATACTTCTAATTACCGGTACTTGTTTTTAACTGTTTTTTTTAAAAATGGATTTGGATAGTTCTTATAAACCTCTTAGAGTTTTTGTTCCAATCCAGTGGTATATAATTTTGTTAAACAAATGACTAAATAAATTGGATAATATTCCTGGCCTCTCCAGACTTCCTTTCAGTTGTGCACTCATGATTATTTGTGCTCCCGTTGCTGTTTGGGTGGTCCCACATGATTCTACATTTAAACGCTTTTTGCACCTGCAAGTTTTCAGCTGGTCATATTGCTTTATTTCCAATCAGTGCATATCATGTGACTGCTGAAATCCCGTAATGTTTCAGACCACAGATGTTCTGGGCTTTTTGTGTGTTTCCTGCTTTTGTTCTGCTACAGCCCCTCTGGACAGCAATAGTTGTGATAGCATTGGGGGAAGCATCACACTACAAATGCATTATTATTGTGTCAAACAAACATTGCCAAATAAAGCACCAGTCTGGAGGGGCCCTTAGTTGCATGTCAATTTCCAAATATATCTATTTAAGGTTCAGGGAAGTTCAGCATTGCCTGACACTTAGGATGCAACTGATTTGGAGGCAGAGTGGTTCTGAAACAGTCTGGAGGTTGCTTTTTCAGTTTCGTTTATTTTTTCTTTATGAAAAATATATTTTAGCTGCTTGGCTATTCTGATTTTTTAAACAAACAAACCCCACATATAAAACTGCATGCAATATAGAAAACAAAATATTGACAGAAGGGCTTGTAAATGTCACCAAGCATGCACACACCAGGTCAGTTATGCTTGATCTACTTCTGATCCTTTAATAATTCACATGTCCTCATAAAATGCCCACTGTGTTTTTCCGAGAACATGGCCTGCTATGCTTTCAGATTTCCTCAGGAAAAGAGACTTAGAGCCATCTTACATTGCAGTCTCGTTCTGCGCATATATGAACACAGTCAAACCAATCCTGAATTAATTCTCTCAGGCTTAGCTTGTAACTTACTCCTGCCAAGTAGTAGGGAAGATTTTTTATACATCTGGGTGTTCATTTTGAGGGCTAGGCTATGGGGCTTTGACCCACAGGTCCAGCCTTGGCTGCACCACTGCACTTGATCCCCTTTCCCTGAAGATGCCAGGAACTGAACTCAGGACTTTCTGCATACAAGCATGCAAATAATTTGCTCTTGTCACTGAACTGTGGTCCCTTGCCCATTATGCAATTTTTCCAAGGCATCCCAGAAAAGAGTTAATCTCAGAGGGAGATGGTCACTGTTACTTGCAGGACAGGAGCTAGCAGGCAGTGTGCCTTCCTTGTTGTGATAACCCTTCTAAAGCAAACCCAGTAGGAGGTTCCTTTCTCTTGCTGATCCCTAACCCTCTTCACCATATGTATCCCAAAGCATGGAGCAACGTTGCCCTTGAATGCCTTGAGCAGCCTTTATTAATTAATCTGCTCAATTCAACAGGACTAATTCTACCAAAACCCATATCAAAGTGCTAGAGTAAGCCGCCTCTTCAACGCTGCTAGCAAATTCCTCGGTCATCTGGTAGGTCATTTCAACTTTCAAATGTCTACATCAATTGAAAAGTGAGAGTTTCCTTCCTGTCTGAATGTTGCTGATGTTGACTCCCTCCTATTGCCTCTTGCTTAGTCTCTGTTTGCAAGGTCAAAACACCTTGATGCATCCGCTGTATCTTGGGTTGCCTAGGAGCACAATGACCCGTATTGTAGCATTGATACCTATGACTGTCTCTACCCAGCAAATTTGTACAGCTCCTCATTAAATCACCTTTAGATTTCCTGCTCCATAAAGTGAAGCAGATTAAGCACCTTCAGCACTTTGCAACAGGTTGAGGGGGGGGGGCAGGTTTGGCATCTGAATTGATTGTCTGGATTTTCTCTGAAATGCCTCTCCTGGCTCAGCAACTGCTTTATAAGGCATAGATTCCAGAACTGGAAAATGACATTGGACTAGTGATCTTACTGGCAGTTCAGAAAGAAGTAGCTAGTCCTGATCCCACTTGATTCTTCAGCATGTTGTTCAAAATTATGCACCCCACTTGCTAACTATGACAGGATCTGTATACCAGGCAAATCATGTAATCACTAGCAACCTTGTACCTGGCATTGCTCAGGAATTCTAAGAACAAAAATATTTTTAAAAAATCAATTCCATTTTAAAAGGTTCAGTCCGCCATCTTATTTCAAAATGGTGTCCAGTTGTATCCAAAAATAGATGAAAACCTGCTCCTTGATGTCAGGAATCATAGTACAGGATTTGGTTAAAATCGGTGCAGTTTTGAAAGGTTAAGGGTTGTATCCAACAAACTTCTACTCAGAGTACACCCATTGAAATAAATGAGCCTAAAATAGGCACATTGATTAATTTCAGTGTTGAACACGGTTGAACACCATCATCGCTGATCATTGGCCACGTTAGCTGGTTTTGTTAGAGTTCAGTAACATTGGGAGGGTTGTTGTCTTAGTGTCTGTTCTTATTACCAGCGCAATGATGGATAACTTACACTGATGGCAGAGTTCAGCATCTTGAGAATCAATCCCACCACCACCAACCACCCAAAAACCAAACCCAAAGCAAAGTTCCAGTTGTTTGAACATGCTCATCAAAGCTGTGTGGCTGTTGCCTGGTAAAGTCCCAAAATATAGACTTTGTCATATGGGTGAAGGCAGGGCATCACTGCAGCCACGGACAGGAAGTCCCTTGACTGAATATAGCACATGACATCATGGGCTGTCCTTGGAGTTCGCTAGATGACATCACGATAGACCGCTGCCTCAGGAGAGCGAGGAAAATTCTTAGGGATGACTCACATCCTGGCCAGCACTTCTTTAATCTCCTACCTTCGGGCAGGAGATACAGAAGTATAGTCAGCTGCACCAACAGGTTAAAGAACAGTTTTAATCCGTGGGCTGTTGGGCTGGCTGCTGAATGGGAAAAAATAGTGGTGTAATTGACTTCCGACAAGCACACAGAGTGCAAACAAGACTGAGTGTATGTGGGGGGGGGGGGGACTCATTTAATTTCACTGTACACAGGTGGTGTAGTGACAATAAAGGTTCGTTATTATTATGTCTCTCTATGAAAAGCAGCATTGTGCAAATGTATTTGATTTGCCTGGCATATCAGTTTCTGCTTATGACTCTCTCTCCCTCTGGCTGTGTTAAGTGCAGGGCATGCACATCGGGTAGATGAGAGCCTGCAGAATATGGGGCAACGTTACTTTAACCCCTATCACTGTGGTTTGGGGAATTTTTTTTATCTACCCCAGAGCTTTTCGACTCCCCTTTCAGCGTCCATGTTGACCTCCTTTTGACTTCCTTCTCTAGCCGCTGAGGACAAAGGCACCCTGTGCCTGACTCTTCCATAATTGTTCTTCTTCAGGCGTTGGTGAGACCTTTATCAAGACTGCCAAGATGTGTCATCTAGGATTAAAAGGGATTCTGGTGCATGGCCGAGGTCTCTCTCTGTGCTCAGGAAGAAGCAGTAATTTAGAACATTTCTTCCTCTCCCCCTCCACTGTCCCCAGGGTCTCTGCTTCCTCAAGAGGCACTTTGAGAAGCCTTCATTCCTTGCTTGGTAAAACCTAAGACACTCTGAATCTCTGACCTTTTCTTATCAAAGTATTCAGCAGCCCACTGGAAAGTCTGATTTCCATTTGCTGTTGCTTTTCTTCTGGCCTCGGTCTTCATCGTCCAAAGGCTCCCTTTCTGCACGCCCCCCCCCCCCCGGTGCCTTACAATCTGTCCACAGCTCATTGAAGCCTTTATCCTTCAGGCATGCATGCATGCACAGCACCAACCCAAGCTGAAGGCCACAAAGTTAATTTGAGCAGGGAACGCTGCATTTCAGCCAGAGGGAGCAACGAGGGGCTGGCATTAATGGCTTTGAAATGATGGATCACCACTTTGGAAATGTAGGAAGGGAGAGCAAACGGGAGGAGGAGTTGCACGCTATTGGCATGGATGCTGCAGAGCAGGGGGTGGGAGAGACCAATTTGTATATACTCTTCTTTCTACCCTCGGTAAAATGAGGGTCTTCAAAGCAGATCCACACCTTGTGGGGCCTCAGGGATTTCGGAGAGGAACACAGGAAGCCGAATATACCAGGCCAGTCTATTTGTCCACCTGGTCTAGGATCATCTTCTCTGGCTGGCAGTATATCTCCAGGGCCTCAGGCAGAGGGACTTCAGCATCACTAGCTAACCAGGCCTATTGTTTTAGTTTGCAACCAAAAATGCCCTAAAAAGTGCTTTTCTCAAGGCTGCAATCTTGTGCGGCTCACGTGACTCACATGGGAGTGCATCCCTGGAAGATGACATCGTGGTTCCCCCCCCCCCATGTTGCATTGGAGGGTATGCAAAATCAATCAATCAATCAATCAATCAGGATCACTGTTGCTAGTTGCTGTTCCTACCCAGCAGTTAGGCAGCATTGCACAATGTTTCCAGTTAACAAGGAACAGAAAGACTTTGCAGAAATGTCAGTGGCTGGTGGGGCCAAGATCTTACGGCTTTGCCTAGGCTGCTGCTGCTCTTCTTCTTCCTGCAATGACAGTGCAAGAGCCCATTTGCACAGCAGCAATGGACAAGTCTTAAGTGTATTCCACGGGATGAAACTGGCTCCAGTCCAAGAATTCTGATTTGCGTGGTTTAAGAATCACAGTCGCTGTTGTGCCTCCTTTCCACTCTTAGTGCCTGCATTATTAAAAGAACACAGAAACATTGAAAACTGTCCAGGGGAAAGATAGATGCAAGTATTACCAGAAGACTGGAAACAAGCCTGACATTAGAAGCACCATGATAGACCTTCGGAAGTAGCTTGTGACTGGCTTCCTGCATGTGCCTCAAAAAAGTACGTCCATCTTCATCAACCTGGTGGATCCCAGATGTTGTGGATCACAATTCCCATCAGCCTCAGCCAGCACAATACTGTTGCCTGGGGCTGGTGAGAGAGGCAGTGCCCAGTGTCTGGAGGGCACCAGGTTTTCCAGGGCTGCCTTCTGAGCAAAGCTTTTTGCTGGACAGGCTCTTAGGCAAGCCCTGTGTCCATGCTCTGTCCCTTCTCTGCTTTATTGCTGGTTCCATTGTGGACTTGCTGCTTGGCAACTGTGGTTTGATGTCATTACCTACATGGATACCAATAGCTCTAGCTGGAATAACCCTCTGAGCAGGATTCGCATGGATTCAGATAGGCAAGAGCTGTATGAACAGGGCTGCTTTAAATGCTCACCATACCCCAACTATGATGGAGGCAGAGTTGCCAGGTGAAAAAGAAGACAGGGCATTTGCACCTTCAATAGCGTAGCTTAATATGACACAGCTATTACAGATGCCAAAGCCCTCTCCTGTTTTTTTATCTGGTTATCCTAGCATGCAGGCTGGTGCAAAAATCATGCCTCTCCACTCTGGCTTGGAGTGGCTAGGAGCATGCCCTCCTGGTCTGCTCTGCTCCTTCACTGCTCTGGGCAGCTAGGCTAGGCATGCAGACTCCTCTCTAGGTGAAGTACCTAACTTGAGAGAAGCCATCCTTAGAGCAGTGGTAGCCAATGTGATGCTATCCAGACATTTTGAAATACAACTCCCATAGCTTCAGCTGGCGTGGTCAATGAACAGGGATGATGGGAGTTGTAGTCCAGTTCACCACATTGGCTCTCCCTACAATAGAGCTTAGAGCTGTGATATTGGCCAACCTTCCCTCTTCTCTATTGCAAACCTTCCTTCACTTTGGAGAAGGGCTGATCTGATAGGATACCCTACCAAAAGAAAAGGAGGGGAGTATTATTGATTCATCTGGGTCAATTTGAACTTTGAAATGTGAGACTGCAGATGGATGCTTTCCTTGTCACGCCTTAATGCTGGCCTTGTTACACACCCTTAACTTCTAAAAATAATTCCTGAAGTGGCTCCGAAGGACTTAATGTATTTAGCGCTCAATTTCTAAAATAAAAGGACACTTAGATCTGCCCACCAGCTAGCTCCACTTCTTCGACCTGGAGGCCATTCTTCATAGTGTGTAGGCTGCTTGCCATTAGTGGTGAGATAAAAGGTGTCTGCATAGTATATATCCATCGTTTCACAGCAATAGATCCAGATTTCTGGGTCCCTAGATATTTGCTTTGTTTATGAATATGGGATTCTTAAAAACATCCTTTCAGCAATCTTCCATTATATTTCCATTACATGTTATCTATCAAATAGGGCCTATAATAGCCTGTTAGTTTCTCTTTTACATAATGGTAGTTTGCCGCACTTACGTGTTAACCACACTGTTCTAATCTGATTCAGCAACTTCTGGTGTCTGTTTCCGTTCCTCTTCAGAGATGATCTGTTGCCTGCACTTTGTGTCCCTATCAGTTGTTTGTCAGCATTTGAGTTTGACCACAGCAGTTATTTTATGCTACTTTAAAAGTAGACCAGACTTTCAGCAAGACTTTGCACGCAAGGCTTTATATATCAGAAACCTGAAAGCAGCTAGGTTGACAATAGATGTAAGATTTTAAGAGAGGCAGAGATGATTTAATGATCCTTTTGTTGCCCTTAAAATGCAGAAACATTGCCCTCACCCCTAAGTCTTCAGACACTAGAAACTGATTCTGTGGGTTTTCATGTTGCACTCAGATTGAGCAAAAGAAAAGCCAATTCCTCATTCACTGCTGATGGGATGGGTGCTTGCTTTATTTACTTGCATATGAAATAGTCCTATGCATGCTTACCCAGAAACTAAGTCCCACTGTGGTCACTGGAGCTTACTTGAAGGAAAGTGTGCATAGGATTGCAGCCTTCCTTGCTTATTAGTTGCTTTTCTAAAACAGATTACTCCAGGGTGACTTACAAAAACGAGCCCCAAAGTAACCGCAACAATACACACAGTAAAAACAAAAGCAAGCAAGTGACTTTAAAGGGCTAATAAAATAGCAATAATAATCAGTATTAAAATATTGCAATAAGAGAGCCAGTGTGGTGTAGTGGTTAAGAGCGGTAGACTCCTAATCTGGGGAACCGGGTTCGCGTCTCCGCTCCTCCACATGCAGCTGCTGGGTGACCTTGGGCCAGTCACACTTCTTTGAAGTCTCTCAGCCCCACTCACCTCACAGAGTGTTTGTTGTGGGGGAGGAAGGGAAAGGAGAATGTTAGCCGCTTTGAGACTCCTTAAAGGGAATGAAAGGCGGGATATCAAATCCAAACTCTTCTTCTTCTTCTTCTGCAAAATCTATCACCAGAGAGGCAATTAGTCTAGGGCAGGGGTCAGCAAACCTTTTCAGCAGGGGGCCAGTCCACTGTCCCTCAGACCTTGTTGGGGGCCAGACTATATTTTTTGGGGGAAATGAACGAATTCCTGTGCCCCACAAATAACCCAGAGATGCATTTTAAATAAAAGGATACATTCTACTCATGTAAAAACACGCTGATTCCCAGACCGTCCGTGGGCCAGATTTAGAAGGCGATTGGGCCGGATCCGGCCCACGGGCCTTAGTTTGCCTACCCATGGTCTGGGGATCTGCAGTGCCTCAAATATTTCTGTGCTCTTTCTGCTTCAAACTGTGCTTTGGGTTTCAAGCTGCTCTGTATAAAATGAATATCTTTGTTCCTCATTCATTATAATGGGAAATCTAAAAAAGGACTAAAAGCTTCCCCCTTTGTGGCCAAAGTGGATGAAATTTAGGGGCACTGGATCCCTTCCAGGGCGGATTGAGCCTGCCAATCTGCAGACAAAATTGCCTTGTAATTTGGGGTACAAACAAAACTGGTGCATACCCCCCCCTTCTGAATAAATTTGCTCTCTGTGACTTCCTCCAGGTAGGAGATCAGCTGCAGAATTTTGCACCAGCTGTAATTTCCAGGCTGTCTTCAAGAACAGAGCCACATAGAGTACATTACAATAATCCAGACTGCAGAGCGCCCATGATGTCTCCAACACCTCCCCATAAACCCTGGAACAGGGGTTGTTGTCTTTTTGGAAGGTAGGATAAAATGAGGGGTGACCAACAAGCCTAAATAAATACTTATTTTATTAATTGTTTAACAACCATTGGAAAAACTATATAAAATGTTACTATACAAGCACCTCGTAAGAGCCAGAATAAAGAATTAAAGGCCTAGAAAACAGAGGCCGCTACCCATTAACTACCACCCCTATATGTGTGTGTGTGTTTTATTCTGCCTTGTTTCTTGGGGCTTATTCAAAGTCAGAGGTGCATGCCGCCATATTCTGTGTGTACACCATTCTGTATTTCCTTGCTACTCCAAGCCTTGTTTCTATAGTCATAGTGGGGTCACAGCTATGGGGGATGTTTGATGAGCACTTGCACTCTCAAATTTATCAGTGCACCACTATTATTCCTGCACCGAGAATGCTGAAATAGTCCGGATCTACTGTATGTTCTGAGTCTATTCAAAATACTGGTTTTAACCATTAGAGCCCTGAATGGCATAGAACCAGTGCAGTTTAAGAAATACCTTCACCCATTTATTCCCATCTAGACTTTTCTCCAGGATGTCCTACCTAGTGCAGGAAGAAGGGGGTGTTTTAGGTTGGAATACTGCTCTCCCAAGAGCCTAAGCTATTGTGAAGACATTTCTGTTCTCCTTGTCTTTTTAATTGCCTTTTTAAGTGTCATTTCATTGTGTTGGATCTTGTATGAACATTGTCCCTGTGGGCTATCTATCTATCTATATCTATCTATCTATCTATCTGTCTATCTATCTATCTATCTATCTATCTATCATCTATCTGTCTGTCTGTCTGTCTGTGTCTATCTATCTATCATCTATCATCTATCTATCTATCATCTATCTATCTATCTATCTATCTATCTATCTATCATCTATATCTATCTATCTATCTATCTATCTATCTATCTATCTATCTATCTATCTATCATCTATCTATCTATCTATCTATCTATCTATCTATCTATCTATCATCTCTATCTATCTATCATCTATCTATCTATAATTGCTAAGATTTTATGGTTCTATTGCTTTCAACATGCTGCGAACCATGTAGAGGATGCAGCCTGGTAGGCAATATTATAAAAAGTATGACTAACTAGTAAATAGGGCAGTTTTGAGAACTCTGTGCATCCTGGTGGCCGTAACCCACCTGTATTGCAATTGGCAAACACTAATCAAGCGCTTTTATTCAGTTCCAAACATACATCTGGATGTAACCAGACATGTGTGGCTTTGTAGACACAATGTTGCAGCTGTGTTTATTAAGTCAGCCACTGGGAAAAGCTTCCTTGTTGTGATAAATGAATACTGCACATTTGGGGGAGTATTAGCATAAATCTACCTAGAGACAACTTTGGAGCAAAGGAGCCAGCGCTGAAATGTGCAAACCTTAACCTTGGGATTGCAACAAAACCACAGCGTTGTTACCTATTAAGACGGCTCCTGAGGTTTAAGGAGAAGGTTTCCTCTTGAACTGGCCGGGTTGTGAAAGCGAGAGAGGTCATTTTTCAATCTCTTGCAAATACAAATTCAAACCGTGGATACAGATTTGGATGCATGATGCAGAAATAGTTTTGCAGGATGCACAGCACTGGCCTTCAACTGGGTCATTCAGCGATTTAAAATGGGTCACCCCTGTGACATTTCCATAATTTTGTATTCCTTTAAGTGAAGGTAAGAGCTTGAGAGAGAGCAAGGAGAAGGAGGAAATAGGGAAAAGGAGGAAACAGAGAGTGAGACAGACATATATGGTAAAATACTGATGACTGTTAGACATCCTGTGTTTCAAGAAGTCTACCTTATGATCCTCCCCACCCTCTTTGTTATGAGAATTTAATTTACGTACCACACTGGCTTATCTGTGCTGTGATCACCTGAATAGTTTTGGATGCCCCCACAGGCTGTCTGGGTTAATGAGGTTGCATTCTGTTTGAGCATAGGGGGAACGAAATGACTATTCAGAGAAAGCTTTGCATTCATCAGACTTTCAGAGTTTGAACAAGCAGATAAAAAGCATTTGTGGTCCAGTTCATAATACCCACTCAGCTTTGCAAAAACAGATGTTGAGCATTCAGTTGTATGTTGCTGATTCATCTGCACAGGCTTCTCCTTTGTTATTCATTATCCATTCACTTCTTTGTTCATTCTGTGAGTGGCTCTCTTTGATTTTACATAAGTCATTGATTGGTTAGCCGGTAACCCTTGATGAATGCCGAGTAACAAATCACTAGCTGAACTGGCAAATGCTGGGCTGAAGAGCAGCAAAAATGCCAAAGTGCCTGATTCAGCAGAGGCGGCACATGGATCACAGATTTGAGCCTGGGGTTCAAATGCAAGAAATGGCAAATTCATCACAAGTATTTGTTTCAGCTCTAATCTCAACTAAGGCAGCAACCTCAGAGCCTTTCCTCTCTGTGTTGATTCACATGACATGCTGCACGGGTGGCCTCTTAAAACCAGGATCAAATGATGGCTACCGTATTTTGTGTGAGTAACTGTGTCATGTGTGGCAAATTCAGCAATGTGACCATAAATCAGAAAAAGAAGGCGTTGTGATATGATAGGTTGTTTTTTTAATAAATCACTGGAATCACAGGGAGCTGCTCATACAAACCTCCTACCATGCAATACAACCTCCATACATTCAAGGTTTAAGTAGTTACACCCACAGGAAGTTTAATAATAATAATAATAATAATAATAATAATAATAATAATAATCTTCTTTATATGCTGTCCACCTGACTGGGTTGCCCCAGCCAGTCTGGGCTGCTTCCAACAAAGTATTAAAACACAGTATTTGCATGTGCAAATCAGGTCTCAGGTAGAATAATCAGGAACAGGAGGGGAAATACAAATTTGTAGTTCTATGAATGCACTTCATGACTGACTGGAAGGTGGTTGTGGTTGTTTATGTAGCACCATCACTCTTTATGGTGCTGTACAGCAGGGTGGAGGGCACCGTAATATAAATATGCAAGATGGGCCAGTGGAAAAATGGTATCGTGCATCCAATTCTTTTAAAATATTTTTATCATGCTTTCCCCAAATAGCCCCAAATACTTCACATACCTTATCACAGTACTCCTTATAAACCTATCCTCTAGACCAGGCAACTTCAACCTTTTCAGACCCAGGACCCACTTTTAATCCAAACATGCATTTGGGACCCATTTCTTAATCCTTTACCATATTTTTGCATGGTGGTAGTGCTCCTGTCATGACCCACCTTGGATCAGGCCATGACTCACGAGTGGGTCCTAGAGGATCCTAGAGCCTTCCAGATGTTGTTGTAGCTGAGAGATAGTAGCTTGTCTAAAACCACCCCATGAATTTATAGCTGACTTCAGTTTTGAAATCAGGACCTTCAATCTCATGCTGCAAACCCCTGAGCTAAACAGACTTGGATCTTGCTGCTTCTGCCCCAGTATCATTCAGCTAGACCGGTTTGCACCAACCACAAGATTGGGTTCAGACTCTGATTTGGTGCTTCAGAAAATAGCCTGCCCCAGGCTCCATAGCCTGCCTAATTTAGCTTATGGTCCATTCAAGTCTTTGTTCTCCCCCCATTCACAATTGGGAAATCAAAAATCAGCTATCATTTTTCTCCCTTTGAAAGAAGTGGATACAATTTTCAGGCATAGTAGCTGCTCCAGAGAGAACAAAGCCTGCCAAATTACAGACAAATAACCCCAGGTGACTTTGTGCTAGGCAACTTCAAATTCTTGTTTAGAAAAGTAAACATCTACACGTTCTTTATTTTGATGCAGAATTGGATGAAATTTACAGGCAAAATCAGCCCTTCTAAGGGCATTCATACTACCAAATTTCAGAAGGACAGATTAAGTGATTTTCTCATAAGAGCAGCTGCTACAGTTGGGGGGGGGGTGTATAAAAGGAATCACTTAATCACCCCAAGCATTTTCTGAGCAATTGGTCTGAAATTGTAGACGCGAGAGAGGTGCCTCTGGGTAAGAAATCTGCCAAATTGCAGACAAATAGGTCCAGGAGCTTTTGTGCTAAGCACCTTATGCTAAGTTGATTGTGGGGAGAACTAAAATGGATTTGCTTTCTGGGTAAAATAATTCACTCTGATTACAAGCCTGACCTGTCAGTCACAACAGAGCTTTCCCTCCACCCTCTCCCCACTCGCGTGTTTTCACCGTCACCCCACCCTGGCATTATTCCATTTATAGCAAGATTAGGAGCCTTTAGTAGACAACTGTCTGCAGCATTTCTTAAAAGGTCTGGGTTGCCATGCAGCCACAAAGAGCCCCACTGACCACCGCATACAGATTCCACTTCATCTCTGACAAACCCAGAATTCTTCTGAAACACCCCAGTTTAGCTCAGGACTCAGGATTAGACCAAATCCAATGCACACTCCTATATTTAACCTCACACTGGAGGTACACTGGATGTAACTGCAGTGTATGTAGGTGCAGGAAGAAAATGTTAACAGCTTTAGGGCATATTTCTGTGACAGCCTTTCCCCCCTGAGGGGCTGGTTCCTACATATAGATAAGTGGTGGGTTGTACATTTGCAAATTGTAGCCTTTCTCTTCAAAATAGATGTCCATATGGAGCCCAGTCCTTAGGTATATTTCAAAGAGAAGAGTGGTAATTTGTACATGCAATTACCCTGCATGACTGTCATGTTCAGCATGGATTTGGCATTCAAGTATGTTTTCTGGATGGCTCTTAACATTGTTGGTGTAATTTTAAAGGGGTTAATTGTAGACTGGGGACAGCTCTACACATAACCATGGAGGAAAGAAAACTGTCCCAGCAGCAAAGGGAGAGTTATTGGTGCAGATATAACATGCACATTTGGTCACAGGGAAGACACGTGATTTCCTTCTTCTTGCATCCTGCCCCTCTGTCAACTTTGGGGCCTAGATAATCTTTAGTCTCCAGCTCACCATTTCCCATACTGCCTTTGAGTCTCTAGAATGTTTTGGCATTATTTCATTAAACCTCATTTTCTGGGTTAGATCATGATGAGAGATAATGACTTTCCCAAGGCCACCTAGTAAGTCTCATGTTGCTTTGTTCCTGACTGTCACTCATTTAAACCTAACAATTAATCCACTTTACTGTACTGGCTAGTCATTTCATTATTTCTCAGTCTCCACGAGCAGTCTGCTGTTTATTTATTGAAAGCATCATTTGTTCTTTCAGGACAAAGTCCTCACAAGACAACCTGCAACTTTTTTTTTAAATCAATTTAAACAGCAGGCACAAAATAACAACAGAGGGACAACGCAAGGCATTGACACCACCCCAAAAAAATTGTGTTTGTACTAACAGTCTATCTCAGGCATCCTCAAACATGGCCCTCTAGCTGTTTTGGGACTACAACTCCCATCATCCCTAGCTAATAGGACCAGTGGTCAGAGATGATGGGAACTATAGTCCCCAAACAGCTGGAAGGCTGAGTTTGGGGATGCCTGGTCTATCTGATCTTCCTTGGTGATGGACCAGAGGTCAGGGTCTCTCAGGCTGATGTGGAAGCCCAGGCAGATTCACATTGTAATTCTTCCAATACCCTGGTCCCAAAACTGTTTAGAGTTCTTAAAATCTAGACCAGCACTGAAGCTATGAGCTCCAAAATGAACTGGTAACCAATGTAGGATTGGTGTAATGTTGGAGCCATCTAGCCCCTACTAGCATCCTACTGGTCTCATTTTGTAATGGTTGAAGCTTCTGAACTGTCTTTAAAGGCTGCCTCACACAGAGAGCACGGATATACTTGTCTAGTCTGGTTATACATGGAGGCTGGCTTTCTGAAAGGGTGTGGGCCTCATCTACAACTCTGTACTCTTCTTGGCAAAGATAGTCCTTGTAGATTGTGGCATGTGGCAAGAATGTCAATTGGTCTGTGTTTGGGAATGCATGAATGGCATTTCCTGCTCATTGTGCTTACTCCTACACCAGTGGTTTTGCCTGTTTATCTTGATGCAATGCCCACAGCTACATTGACCAATTCTTTCCAAATATGCCAGTAAAACCATTGCAGCAGCAGGTGTGCAGCTATGTATGCCTATTTTTCAGAATAACAGATGGGGGGTTTAAAACTTTTAATATATATTTCTGTTAATATGTATGTAACTCCCTGTAAAAATGACTTTTAGAGAACTACAAATCCAGCTGTACAGGCTTTGGAGGAGTTATTTGTTTTGTTTAACCAGAACCTCTTACAGTATTGTTGTTCCTGAAGAAGGCACACAGCATTGCCGGCTTAGTCACTTCATAATTTTCTGCTGAAGCCGGCACTTTGCGTTTCGATCACCAGAGAAGGTTCTGGCAGATGCAGATTCCTGTGCAGGTGCATGGCCATCGAAAGAGCATAATATATGATACAATGAAATGTAGCCACGTAGCCTAGTTTATGGCTTTCCCACTGCATGTATGTATACCTGCACACAAGAACAGACACCATGAGCTAATGCCTTTAACAGCTCTCCAAACCATATTAATCTCTTCATGCTGCATGTTTGCCAAAGACTCTGCTGAGCCTTTCCCATTTCCAGGGTCTGAAACAGTGAAGCAGGGAGGTCTCTTTCCATTATCTCATTGTGGAGCCTACAGAGCCTAATCCAAGCACATTAAGAAGGCACCTGCTATATGTTCAAACAGAGGAAACATACACTGCTTATGTTCCCTTTACAGGCTTTGAGAAAACTCTTGTGGGCCGGATGCTGTGGTTAAGCCTTATGGCAGCTGTGGAGACATAAGCAAATGACTCAGTGGCTGTTCAGCCTGAGAGTTAACAAATGGTTATCTGCTGTCCTCCTTCCTGTTACTTTGTCCGGATTGGCTTCTCTTCTGCTTGTGGGGCCTCAGCTAGGGTTGCCATGTTTCAAAAAGTAAAAACCAGGGCACCCTGAAAGTTGCTGAGCTTTTATTTTACCTCAAAATATGTTATTCTTTGGTTTACTTGCCAAAGATCCAGGACAAACTGCCACCTTCTGAAAATTACCCCCAGATGTCACTACTTGCACCTTTGAAATCCCAATAATGTCTGGAAAATCCCAGATTTATGGCAGCCCTACCTCAGCACTCTTGACCGTGTCATGCTGGCACAACTGAGAACAAAACTAGCTAGCAGCCCCTGGACCTGCCCTAGGAAATGAGGATCTTCAGTTCCTATTTATTGAAAACAAGAAGATGATTCAATCTATTTCCACTTCTTACCAATGAAAGGGACCAGTTTCACCTGTGACAGCATAATGGCTGAGTATGACTTGCCAGAGGTGGGCTGCTGAGTTGGAAGCAGAACCAAGGATCTAAAAAGCAGTGGCTCCTGACTCCTTGGAACCAAGAAGACAAAAACTTTAAGAAAGAATGGGAAAGTTTTATCGTTTATGTAGGAGACCACTGTAAGCAGATGAAAGCATTGGCAGGATTTTAACAACACTTGTAATGTAGCAACCACTACGGATAATATGGACAGATACAAAATGTTGATTATGAAATAATATGCAGTTGAAAACGTTGACAATAAGACCCATGGAGGGGATGTGGGGAAGTCCAGAGATTCAGAGAAATCTCTACATGTGGATATTCATTTGGTATTGTTATAATTCTATGTTTGTAAAAACAAATAAAAATTAGTTTCAAAAATGAGAGAGAGAAAAGCAGTGGCTCCACAAACAAGGCTTCAAATGCTTCATTTATGTGCACAGTCCATTCAGTACAGGTATTTGACGTGGGCAGCCTGTAGCAATGCCATAGCTCTACTGATGCAAGCCATAGAACATAGCTTCAAGGGCAGGGCAACAGCAAAAGTCTGTCGCAGGTACTGGCTTAAGACTTTTCTGCACAACTGTGGAGTGTGTTTGCCTCTCCCTCCCCACTATGGAACTTCTCAGCTATTTGCCATGAACTGCTCTGAGGTCTTCCTTTAAGGGTGTGTTTTTGATAAAGGGGCATGGCATTTCTAGCACCGTGTCTGCTACACTTTTTACATGACAAAATACTATTCTTCCTTCTGCTCAGCCAATGCTACCTTTAAACACAGACACATGTGCACTGGTTTGATGAGCAACAAAGCAATCTGCTCCTCCCACACTTCTCTGTCATTCCAAGAACCTTTAGAGTTTATTATTATAATGTCTTTCCTGACCATACACTGTCCCTGCTGTGCAAAGCCAGCTCACTGAATCCTGCTTTCAAAATAAAAAATTGTGAACAGCAGGAAAGCAATCCACCCCATCTGCTATATATAGGAGCAAAACATTCGTTTGTTAATTAGCTGTATTTCTCTATTATCTTCCATCCAGTGCACTCAAAACAGTGGTTTACAATCTAACAGATACAATTCAAAAAGGGGAGAAGAGGCAAATATACAGAATAAGACACCAACTCTGACATAATGCTACATAAAACCCACTTAAAGATGAATTGGCATGGTCAGTATGGGAGACGATTCTGAGAGAGGAGGAGTCAAAAGGCAATTGGTCCTACCCAGCCTGATGGCAGTGAGTGGGGGTCGCTGTTTCACTTCTCTGGCTGATGTAGCCTGGAGGAATGGCTGCAGGTGGGCAGTTGCCATACTATAGCAGCACATCATTCTACTGGCATTGGATCAGGGCTTAGGGAAGTATTCTCAAGTATTGAGAATGTGACCCTTACATTGCCACAGCTGTATATTCAGCATATCTTCTGCATCACACTCATCTGGATGCAGTCGTCTAAGGCACTAGAAGCCCAAAGGGTTTTCTTTTGGTTTTTGTGATCCCAAATGCCACTGGAGGTGCTTATAAAAATGGTTGAAAAATACATTGCAAGGTTTGTTGGCAGTGAGCATCGGCACTGGAGAGCTGTCCAACACCAGAGCCTCCTGAAAGGCAGGGAACAACCCTAGGGAAAGAGGTGCTGCTCTTACTGTAGGGATGGACTTTGGTGACAACTGCATTCCTTTGACTTGACATCCTACTTAACAGCCAGCTGGTAGCACTTAGAAAGCCTCCTTTGCCATTCCTGGGATATGCAGATAGGTCTATGTGTCCCAGCTGAGGCTTGCTGCAGATAGGATTCTTCATTCTTAGTTCAATCACTCTATCTATTCTTCTGTCTTTAGCACATGCTACCATGCTTCTTCTGTGGCCTCAGCCCTACCCTTACACAGACTGCTTTCTCCATTTCTCCCTTAGAGCGAGAACAATACGTGTGACTTCAGCCTTGTTTTCATCCTTTAATTTCCTCGCACATGACCTTGGTCATCCATTGGCATGTTTATAATGGCAAGTCTGCTGCAAATTGGGAAGTAGAGGCTGCAAACAAGGAACTGAAAATGTGTGTCCTTGTAAGAGAGGCCAGACATTTAAAAATAAATCAGTTGGAAAGCCAGAAGTATGATATAACTGGCTGCTGTTGCCATTGCTAGAGTTGTTGCTAACACACTTTAACCTACAGAAAGGTAGAATCCCCTCCTTTTTTTCATGTGTGGTTACATGTGTAGTGGATATGTTACTCAGGTGAAACTAGACTTGATGTTAAACATGTCTTTGAATTTCATGCTTGGGATTCCCAACCTCTTTCTAAAACTGACAGCAGCCACAGAGGGCCTGCACTCTGGATCAGGAATGCAGCAGCACAGGGAAAGGGGAGGATTAATCCTTCCCCCATAGTGCATTCCTATTGAAATCCATGTCTGTGCCACAGACACACTTTGCTGCAAATAGCTGTGTTGATTTACACGCAGAGCCAGAGAAACAGAAGTTGGTGGGTAAATGCATTTTTTGGCATATCACACCAAAAGCACTGTGGGTTCACAGAGGGAGAGTAGTTGGTGTCCTGTCATCATGCTAGGAGCCTGTAGTACAGGGGATTAGTACAGGCGATTACTTACTCCTGCTGGGCATTGCTGGCATAATCTGAATGCAACTTGCCACTACTTGCAACCCGACCAAGAATCACTTCATTGGCTTCTGCTTCTGTACAGGTTTGGGCCAATGGGAACCCAAGAGTGGATTTTGGGGGAGTTTTCCAGCAGGGATACTTGCCATAAAGGGCCTCCCGTAGTCTCACCAAGTTTGTTCCTTTTGTTTGGCTTCCTGGAGGCTCCCTCAGGGCTCAGAATTCAAGAGCTTCTTTAAAAATAAGTGCCCAGACCTTAAGGAGGCAAACAAACTTTCCATTATATTCCGTTCTTCCTCTGTAAAGAGATCAGAGTTCTGTTGGCATCTGTTTGTCTCAAAATAATGGAGTGTGCCTCCAGGGATGAAGTCAAACTTCTGTGTTCGCAAGCTAGGGCAGTGTGCATGGAGGTCCTGGCTGGCCCAGATGACAAGATCCCCCTCTCAGCCTCACTGATATGGTTCAAAGGAAAGCGGAGCCAGATAATTTTTTGATTACTTTTCTGCATTAAAATGTGCATTCTGTCCTTGACCTCATTTGTATTGTTTTATTTTGAAATCTCTTAGATAATATTTTAGTTTCCTGTTAATTATGTTGCTTTGAATGTATACTTCATATTTGACTTTCTGCTGTGATGTTTTATTCTGGATTGTTTTAATTGATGTTTTAATGTAGGTTGCAAACCGCTTTGAGATTTCCCCCCTTAAAAATATAAAGCGGTATGGAAATGGAAATAATAATAATAAATAATTTTGCACTAGTAGCAGCTTCCAGACGTTCTTCCAGGGCAGTCCTAAAATAGAGTGAACGGGCCAGGCATACACATTTTAATAACTTGCCTATTTTAAAATAGAAGCCTTTCCCCAACCTCTCACCGCCCAACGTTTAATAGCAACATTTTTAGCTGCAACAAAAACTGGAAGGACAAGTGAAAAGCAATGGAATATTTATTGTCCCAACGCGTAAGAAAAGAAGCATTAGCCCATCTAAGTGCTGAATCTCAGTTCCTCCGAATTTTCCCTACGAAGCACCGGTAGGGGTCCGAATCCGAAACGCCTTGGATCTATAAATGTCTCTTCTGCTTTTCGTGGAACACCTTGCCAGCTGAAGCACTCCGGAGAACTCGAAAGCTTGTTCACTACTCTGTGCCATTTTGTGGTCCTTTGGGTCGCTCCTAATAAAGGCATTGGCTAACAATGGATTTGGGAGTTTTTTTGCCTTAAGAAATCCCCCAGATAAAAAGCACCGTGCTTTGCTTCCGCGTAACGCAGGGGGAAACCACAGCGCGGCTGTGAAACCACCAGCAGCAGCTCAATAGGTGCAGCCTCCGGGCACTCTCGCGGGTTTCTTCCCTTCCTCACACACAGTCAGCCAGGCTGCCTGGAGTGACGCCGAAGGCACGTAGGGATGCTGCGGCGCGGGCACCGAGCGCACCGAGGTGAGGCTGGCTGGCGCGCCCATTCCTACAACCACAATCCAGGTTTTCCACGCAACCTCCGCTTTCCTTCTAATTTCTTCCCTTTCCCAGCGCCGCCAGCTTCCTTAGGGAGGGATCCGGGATCGGGAAAGGAGAGAAGGGGCAGGGGGTGGAATCTAGGCGCCAGAGCCACGTGGCGCTGGAGGGACGGGGAGGGGGTTGTTCACCGCCCACTCCACCACCGTTGATGTTTCAAAGTTCAACTGAACGGTGGGTCAGGAGAGACAGGAGGCGAGTCCTTTCCTGCTCTTCTGAATCTGGAAAGTCGGATCTTCTGGTCTGGGCAGGCAGCTCCAGCAGCCCCTTTTCGGCTCCCGGTGGGAGGCTATGAGGACTTGGTGTTGTTGGTGTGTTTTGTTTTCTTTGTTTTTTGCACGGTGGTGGCAAGAGGCGCAGCAAGGTTTGTTGTTGTTGTTGTTTTTACCAGAAAGGGAAAATCAGGATTACAGGGCAAAAAATTGATAGCACTGATGTTGTGTGGACACTGTGAAAAAAGTCCATGCAGAAGGAGCACTCATCCCATAATAAACACCCACCAGGAAGCACCATTTATTGACATAATGGGCTCGTTCTGTTCTTAACTCTTGAGCTGAGGCTCCACCTGGTGTTTCAGTACTTTGTTACGCATTTCTGCCAGTCCCTGTAGTCCCAAGGCATGCACAGCTTATACTGAACACGTCTGCTGGACTAAGAGGTGAGGGACCTGTGTTTCTTCTGGACGTTGCTGCTCCCATCATCCCTGAGCATTGATTCGGCTGCCTGGGGCTGATGGAACCCAACAATATCTGGAGGATCACAGGCTCACCACCCCTGCCTTAACTGAAACCTACATATTTCCCTCCCGCAAAACATCGGTTTTGTTGGATTCAGTCCACATGCACCCCTCACAGTCATGGTATCTTGCTTCTGCCCTTCCATTCAGCCATCAATTTCTTCTGTTTAATCTCCGATTTACCTAGGGCCTCCTCTGGTAACTGAGATGGAGAATCTGAAGGTGTAATCTCAATAAATAGATACAAGGCCAGGCTTTAGTCAAGAGGGTTAAGTGCGTAATGGGATCACTGATGAGTAGCTAAGACCAATAAGAGAGGAGAGCTGAGCTATCAGGGGGAGCTCCCGTGTTTGTTTGCTGAGTTGTGATAATAATAGCTCTGCCAGGCCTTTCCTGGTCCCATCTTCCTTCTATCTCCTTTTAATAGTGCAGCCAAGAGAGAAAGGCTGTGTGAGCCTGTGTGGTTATACCCTTTGGTAGCTTCTGTACAGATGGATTTGGATAGTGTTGAGCTGAATCACAGAGTGGGGATTAGGAGGGATCTGATGTTAAGAAGGATGAAAACAGTACTTACATTGATACTATTGAGAGGTGATGGCACTAGGGCTAATGCCTCTCCTCTGGGCACCCAGGTGACATGCATGCAGTTACTCCATTGTGCTGAACAGGGTTTCACTTGATTTATAAAGGGGTACCCGCTGAAAGATGATTCCACCTTTCCCATCTGAGCTCTTGCCTAGTTGTGCCATTATATCTTTGTGCTTCCTGTGCCAATTTTTTTTTTAATCACCGAGGCAAAGCATACTTAGTATTCTGATTAAATTATACAAAGCAAATAAATGTGCATGTGTTTACTAACTACTTCACATAATTGTTTAATTAATTAAAACATAATTGTTTGAACAAACCTCTAGCTTTTAATTATTATATTGTGTTTTATTGTAAGGGCAGTGATGGTGGAGGCAACAAATGAGATCAAGCCAAGCTCCCATGTAAATGTGATGAAACCAAGCTCCTATATAGAGTCATGAGCTGTACAGTCCCTCACTTGCACCGCTTAACCCCTGCCACCCAACACATTCTCACGTTCCTCAAGCATTTTGCCTTTACTGTGGCCATGTTCAAGGGGCAACAGAGAAGCTGGAGGGTAGCATTTGGCCACTAGGCCTGAGAACATAAAAACGCAAGAGGAGCTAGCTGGATCAGGCCAATGACCCACTTTATCCTGCAGCCTGTTCTCACATTGGCCGGCTAGATGCATGTGGGAGGCCTGTGCATTGGATATAAGCACAACTGCACTCTGCCCACCTGCAGGGACCTCTGTCCCTGAATTGACGGAACTTCAAGAAAGTCAGTGTGTTCTCAACCACACGTCCAACTGCAGATCTCTCTCAATGCCAAAGTGCACCTCTGGGATGCTGCCACACCACTCTCCTAGAATATTAAGCCTTTGAGGGACTCCTGTTCTTCTAATACTCCTTATCTCTAGTTTACCCCAGAATTTGGAATTGCCTGCCCTGGGTTAACAAGGATGGGGCTGGTGTTGGGGTGCTTTTTTACTTTTTCTATGTAAACCTCATTAGACTCCATGCAGAATATGTTGACGTCCCTTTCCCATTCCTCATTCTTGAGGACAGATTCCTTTAAACGTAAGAAGAGCCCTGTTGGATCAGGCCCAATGCCCCTCTAGTCCAGCATCCTGTTCTCCTCACAATTGCCAACCAGATGCCTATGGAAGTCTGTAAGCAGGACCTGGGTGCAACATCACTTTCCCACTTGCATTTCTCAGCAAGCATTCAGAGGCGTTCTGCCTCCAGCAGCAGAGACAGAGCATCACCATTGTGGCTAGTGACCACTGATAGACACATCCTCCTTGGATTTATCTAAGCATCTTTTAAAGCCATCCTCTCTTCCAATCTGGTTATTTCTCTTTTGCTCAGAGAACATTGCCTAATATCAGCTTCTGGCCCATTGGAAGCCTTCAGAGCTGCGTTGCCAAGCAACAGGTTTGCTTCCTGCCCCATTGTGTGAAGATCATCATACATGTATTCGATCCTTTCAGGCATTTGGTCCTTTCAGCGATGAATCCAGAGCTTCTTTAAAAATAAAGCAGCTGGATTTTTTGCTTAGAATCGAGGAGTGCTTTTCTAGCAGGTCACCTCTGAGTCTCTCACCTTTTTAATATAAAGCTCTGGCTGCTTCAACAGCCTCTGCGGAGGATTCTCAAAGCTTCTGATGACACACTATGACAAAGCTAGCTTCAATTTTAAGCGTCAGCATTACTGGGAGAACAGCACCTTCTTTGTTTTAGGCCAGTATGCACTCCCACTGAGCTCTGTCTTTCTCTGCACACTGATCACACAATTGCCCATTCCCTCCTGTGCAGAAGATCTTTAAAAACAAACTGGATCATTGTCACCAGCATCCTAGTCCTTCAATTCAGAGGACGGGGTTCTTAGCTGTGGGAGGGAGCTGTTGCCAGGATGATCCCAGTAGACCCAGCCTGCAGTGTTTTCAGTTAGGCTGAGTAAGGGGGGGGGGGAGTTGTTACCTGACACCCCCACAGCAAGGCAGGCTGTAAAAACACTAGAAAACATGTAGTCTGGAAGTTAGGTACATAGGAATGTGACTCAGAACCTTGCTCCACCTAGCACAGTGTCATTTACAATGACAGTTGTCTTTTCCAGCCCTACCTGGAGATGCCAGGAATTGAGCCCATGACCTTCTGTATGCAAGGCAGATGCTCTACCACTGAGCTACAACCTTCCTCTGTAGCTGAGAGGGGATGAAGCAGCAGAACCCCTGAATATAATGAAAGAGTTTGCACTGGCTGCCAGTTTGTTTCTGGGCTCAGTTTTGTTGTTAAAACCCTAAGCAACTTGGAACCAGGGCAGGGACCGGGACCTTGTGTCCCTCCAAGTGTTGTTGGACTATAACTCCCCTGATCTGAAGAGTCACATGTTCTCCATTCCTGGACTAGGATACTTGAAGGGTGGTCTTTTCAATTAATTTTTTTCTAAAGGGTGGCTTTTCTCTGCAGGAATGTCCCTGACAGAAAACTTAACTGAAGGCCCATTTCTAGGTACCTCTGCCTCCTGAAGCCTTCTCAGCGATGGTGAAATAATGGAGTTTTCTTTCTCTAAACGCATACACCATGTTGACCTCAGTGTGATCTTTCAGTTGCCATGTGAAGTCCGTCCTGTTCATTCTGACTTGTAGTTATCTTGAGCTGATGGATGGGGTAAATTGCACAATTATGACGGGTCTAAGAACGACTTTTGTAAGTGAGGCATGACTCAGAAGCCAGCTGGTGAATAACATTCCTTTCCCTCTCACTTCCAATTTGCTAATATATTGGTTTCAGCTCATCCCTTTCCATGATTGTCATTGCTGCACGAGGAAATGAGCAAGGAGACCAGACCATTTTCTGTTTGTAGGATTTGCCTGTGCTCCTTCCCTGCCTCCCTTAGGCATCTCATGAACATGGAATTTGTGAGAGTCATGATCTTGTGAAATCCAGAGCCAGAGTTAATGTACATATGACCAGCAGCTTGATTGTACTGCAGTAATTGAGGGGGGGGATTTAGGCTTATAAATCCTGAACTCAGTTTGGTCCCTGGGGTGCTGCCTTGAAGAGTGATGAGTCTGTGGGTTGTTCACTTGGCTATTAAAGTTGCTGCCCAGACTCTGGTTCAATTGGAAGATTGTTTTCCTCCCCAAGTACCTTTCTCTGTTGATCATGCCCATGTTTGTAGAAAAAAGTTTTATGTCAGTTGTGTAACAGCAACTCCCTCTTGGTTATTCATTCTTCCTGGTGTGAGCAGGCTAGAGAGGGAGGTGGCTGCTTTGCACACATGGCTCACGTTCAGTGACTCTAGTCCAAGCCAGATCCTCATCTGGTTACACCAGGGAAATTGCATCAGTACTCATGGCGTTACTCCAGCCTGTTACTGTAGTTGCTTTATCCAAGAGTTGGATCGGAGCGGTACTTGATCCCCTGCCAAGGTTTGGGCTCTTGGCCTGAATGTGAAGCTAATATTAATGTGCTGGGGGCTGAAAGGCAGAGGAGAGTTTTGACACATCATTTCTCCTCTGCATGTGTGTGGCTTTCATAAATGCTATTTGTTTGCTCCTAACCTCAGAGAGGTGTTTCCCCACCCCCTAAAAGCCAGGCACAAATCCTGGAAAAGCTTGAAGACTTGCTTGGGATTAGGGTCACTCCAAAGACTGTTTTCGATGCCTGAGTGCCTCTTCTGCCCTCTTCTTAAAAGGTGACGCTGGAAGGAGTTAACAGGAGAGAGCCAGCCATTCCTACTCTTTTGCACCAAAAAGATGTAGGCCAAACAGATTTTTAAATGCAAGTCTCTGTGAGCCAGCACTATGGGAGTGTTGGGTTTGATGGCATGAGAACCGAGTTTAAAGCTCACTCAGTCATGAAGCTTCCTGGGTGGCCTTGGCCAAAGCACTCCCACCCTAACATGCCCCACAGGGGAGAAGACTGCCATATACTGTAACCCAAGTGGAGGCAATGTGTAGATCTAGATCTACAGGTATAAGAAGAACCCTGCTGGATCAGACAAATACCTGGGTTGTTTGTGGTAGATTAGCAAGGACTTCTGACTCACAATTGTTTTACAAAGCAGCAACTACATGATCCCCTCTCCCTACCCTAAGTTATATTGCAGAAATGAAGGAAGCTTGGATTTGGGTGCCGAAGGACTGTGAGCTCCATTCAGTTCTGGAAATGAAAACCACTGGCTGGCTCCAGAATTCCTTAACATTAAGTCTATGTCATTTGTACAAGTTTCTGATCAATGGATATATTGAGGTTCTAGGGGGAAAAGATACAGCAAGCCAAGTCCACCTAGCTCTGCACTACAACCCCCCCCCCCCACAGATATTTTTTTTTAAGGGCTTGTTCTTCCAATCCTGGGATCAGTCCTTCCTATTTTTGAGCTATACTTTCACACATCTTGTCACCACTGGTTTGCCTTCATGCTTCCTCTCCTGAGATAACATGATCTAAAATTAGACCAGAGAAGTTTCCTTATCACTGTTTGCATACAACTAATTCAGGTTCATCCAACACTTCAACATTTTGATAGCAAGATAAGTACAACACAAATGGGCAACTTCAACCAGGAGGGTGTACAGGATTTTTTTTTTTAATTGACTGACTTTGTCAGCTGAAACAAATCCTTTGTGTGGCCAGCCTTTAATGTAGTGGATGTACACATTGTGTTAGTGCATATGGAATGATGTAAGCACATTTCATGGCTGAGCTTCTGCTTAGACACTCCATCGGTATCTGATCCTTTCCCCAGATCCTTTCAGTTCTGGATTAGCTTCTTAATCCCTTTTTCCCTCCTTGACCTGGGTTCTATGAATGTTTTAGAGTTTTCACCTAGCCTCCAAGAAACCATCCCCTAGGCCCTGGCCATTTAAAAATTTTAATTTTAGTTATTTAATTTTATTTTTTTCTTTGTCACATTCCTTCCATGGACTTTCCTTCTGGGTCTGCCATGCTCCATCTTGGACTTTTATCCCTTTCCTTGCACTCCTAAGTCCTGGATGCTCTGTTGCATTCGCTGGTCTGTGACAGGATACAAAAGCTCCGAACTCCATTCACAGAATTAGCGGTTGCTGTGGTAATGGCAGCTGAATCTCATTCTAAGGTTTGCAGTCCCCTTGGGAAAGGGATTAGAAGCAGCACAAGCTCCTTGGCACCTGTCCATCTGGCAAGGCCTGAAGCCGGACCAGCTCCTAATAATTGGCAGAGTAGCTAAGTGGGCCAGAGAAGCACAACACATTTGTCAGCTGCAGAGAGAAAGAAAGAGAGAGAGAGGAAGAGAGGAAGGTTATTGCTGACTTAGCAGCCCTAAGCCATTTCTGAGCACAGCCACAGAAGACAGCACAGAAACCACTTCCTTCTGATGTTTGTTTAATTGTATTTAGATTGGCAAATTGCTGTACAGTATTCTGGGGATTCAGGGTGGATAATATCACAGGCATAGATGACTGAGGGTATTTGGTGATAGTGCTGTTGAACTTGGAAGGCACCTTATTTCCTTCTACAATGTCACAAAATTATTTCATGGGGACAGTCCTTCACTCTGCACCGAGCCACTGCTCAGTAAAGCTAACAGACATTCCCTCCATTGATATTTAGGCTATGCACACACCATACATTTAGAGCATGCCCTCCCCACCCTGAATCACGGGAACTGTAGCTAACCCTGTAGTTTCTGGCACCCTTAACAAGCAACAGTTCCCTAGGATTATTTGGGAGGAAATGTGCTTTAATAGTATGATGTGCTTGCAGTCTAAGGCACCTTTTCCACTGGCCCAGGGGGTCACCTGTTCCTGCTGGCCAAACGTTGCAAAGTGTCTGCAGGGACTCTGTGTTCTTTGGATTTTGCACTTTGCCAATCTGGTGACACAGGTAACACACCAGACAGCAAGGATGGAGGATGGAGGATGAGTGCCTGTCTTCAAGCCAGCAGGGTTGTGCTTCAAGAATCTAGAGTTTGGATTTGTCCACACCTTTGTCTGCCCCACTGCTTTCCTCTAGGGAAACCTATGGTTTACTGCTGAATCAAACCACATGACAATTGCTTTTTCCATGGATTGACATTTGGTCTGATTCAGTGACAAATATTGTGTTGTCCAGGGGAAAACTGAGAGGGGGAAGCACAGCTACTCAGGCCTGTGCCTAAAAAGCACAGGACAAGTGGAAAAGTGGACATAGCCCTTAGTCACAAAGGGGTGGAGTCGGAGAGAGCCAGAGCTTTAAAAAGCTCTCAGCCTTTGTTGGAGCGAGTTGCTTATAAAACTATCAGTGGTCCTGTACTCCAACCTTTTATGCAGGGTCCAGCATTGGACAGCCATAGAACAAAAAATCTGCCTATTACTTTGAACCCCCCAAACTGCTTGCTGTGCCCTGGACCAGTGGTGTGTTATCAGTGGACTAGGGGGACTAGGCTAGGCAAGTCCCCTAAATGTTCCTAGTAAATTAGAGTGTTAAAGTATTAAAGTCTGGCGCCTCCTTCCCAAAGCCTGGGAAGCTTCTGCCCAGCTTAGGGTGGGAGGTGTGTTGCTCAGCACATGATGTCAGGATGCCATGTGCATGACGCCCCCCCCCCATTGCCCTCACAATATCATTCATTAGACAAATGGAATACAGATCCTATGCCTAAGGCAATGTTAGCTTTTGAAAAGAGAACTCTTTTCTTGGAAAGTGCTTCCACATCAAGACAGTGCTTCTCCCTAGTCTGAGGTAAAACTGTTGAATATCTCCTCATTATAAATAACCTTCAATCAGTACAGTTAACCTGCATTACAAATAACTGTTAACTAAGATAAGCTGCTGTCACAGCAGGTTCTCATTGCTTGTTGAGGCCCGCTACAAAACAAATCTCCTTTTTTCTGTTTTGTTAATATGATTCATTATAAAAGATGCCCCCTCTGGTTTGTATCCAGTATCATTCACATAAGGACCGACTCGTCATTACATTATTATTAGGCAGAAGTTTAAAATGCCCCCAAGGTGTTTAGCAAATTTCCAGTTTCAGCAAAACAATAAACTTAATTTAAATGGTTGATTTGGCTATGCATGTTTGCTATTAAAGCCCCTCAAGCTCTGCCTCTTCGCAGGCTAGCTCTGGTTCATTCATCGCGAACTGTGTTCTGACAATGTGGGCCATGCAATTAGTGGATTGACATTTTTCCAGCAGGTGAGCCAAGCCCAGGCTTGCTGTGCAAGAGTCCCTATTAGTGCTGTGTCACACCTTTTCTAAGAGAGTGAAAGCTAGTTCATGGAGCCTACAAGGACGCAGGCTTGACCTAGATAATTGGCTCCATCCTTTGCTCTCACTCGGTCCCCTTCCAATTAGCTTTTTAAAAAGGAAGTGATTTCAGAGCGCTAATGAAAATAAATTGATCGCAGCTGTCCCACAAACCACAGGGTGGAGGAGATGACAGGGTGACAGGACGATGCCAGCCCCAGCTGAGGATGCTGGAGGAGAGATGGCATGAGAAACTGACCTCTCAAGGTATGATCAAACTTCATTGAGGTCGGAGGGTTATCACGTTGGCTGAGTCTGGTCAGAATGGAGCTACCTGGCTAACTTTATGGAGAGTGAGAACAGCAGGCCAGAATAACCAGTGAAGGTGGAAGCAGCTTGGCTGGATCGCTGAGTGAACTTGAAGTGACTTCCAAAACTCAAATAATGCACACTAAGATTGTTCTTTCCCACCCCTTCCGAGCCTAGCCAGGGAGCTAAAGAGGGATGAAATAACAGGGTTGTGCAACAAGTAGATGGCTTCACAATTTCACTCTGCCTTGAGTCCTGAATCCAGCAGGGTATGAGAGTAAGGGAAATATTTCTTACTTATATACACCAGACTGAGGGTGGCAGGTGCTGGTGAGAGAGCCCTCTGGTCCTATTTTCATCCTACTTCTGAATAAAATCCTACTACTGAATAACCCCATTATTCAGGGACGTCTTTATGGGATTAGTTTCCTTTAGATGGGGAGATGTTTATAGTGGTTTTCTCATAACATATGCATTGATACATATACAGTGGTACCTCGGGTTAAGTACTTAATTCGTTCCGGAGGTCCGTTCTTAACCTGAAACTGTTCTTAACCTGAAGCACCACTTTATCTAATGGGGCCTCCCGCTGCCACCGTGCCACAGGAGCACGATTTCTGTTCTCATCCTGAAGCAAAGTTCTTAACCCGAGGTACTATTTCTGGGTTAGCGGAGTCTGTAACCTGAAGCGTATGTAACCTGAAGCGTATGTAACCCGAGGTACCACTGTATAAGGTGGAGAGATATTGGAGGGATGCAGAAGCAAGCACCCTGGGAAAACTCATGTAGTTAGTTCTATTCCTCCCTGCCCTCCTTCCTTCAATGCTAAGCAGCTCATTAAGAGCTCTCCTTGCACATACTCTGCTCTAGTCACCCAGGGTGAAGCATTTTTAGATGCCTCTTGGGGATGCGATGTGACTCATATCCCAGGTGCTTGGAGCAGCCAACTGCCCTCCGGTGCTCATTGTCCCCCATCAATGGCCAGGCCACACTAAAGCCTGCTGTGAATCATAGAAAAGCGTAGCTCAGAACAATGTAAAGTTAGCGAGGCAGCTTGCAGAAAGCAATCTTTCTTATTATTACTCTGTTGAATGCAGTCCAGCTTCATAGTATATCAGATCATGTAAAAATAGCCATTTATTTTGTTTGTTTCAATATGCTAAGATAGCAGAAACTGCTTCTTTTCCTGCGTATGCTTCAATGCCCCAGAGAATGGGCATGGATGAAAATAGTTCCTGCCCGGCTCTGTTGATCCAGATGGGATGCTGAACTGCCCAAATGATAGGATTTCAACAGAGTGGCTGTCTTGGAATGATAAACAGCAATATTTCAAGGGACATCTTTCTTGCCCAAGGAGGAGTTCTGTGTGGCTCAGAAGCTTGCTATATCCATCCAATACCACTGAGCTAATAAAGAGCTATAACTGGAGCCAGTTGGGATCCCTGCTGGATTACCCAATAGGCAGGCTAAGCATATGCTTAGGGCACCAGCATAACAGGGGCACCAGACAAAGGAAAAAAATGTGTTTGGAAAGAATTTGACATTAGGCATCATGGGGGGGGGGCAGGTGTTTCTTAGACTTCCTTACATGACACTACACACTCTGCCCCCATTTTTTCTGTTCTGAAAAAAATTCTTATCCACCCTAAACCAGGAGGCATTCTACTAATAGAGATCAACGTAATGGAAGGAAATCAGATTCCACTCATGTGTTGTAATACATCTATGCTTTTTTGTTGTTTAAAATGATGTTATAGTTTAATATTGTTTTTGTTTTGAATTGCATATGGAGGGCAGCAAAATCTTTTCAGTGCTTAGGGCCTCTTAAAGTCTGAACCCGGCTCTCCATCAAAGCTACTGTAGGAAGATTCTGGCCTCCAAAGGCCACCATGGCACTTACTGAACCTGGAAAGGCTTTCTCTCCTTGCTTTCCAAGAGCAGGTGACCCCAGAGCACCCTCTTCTGCAAATGGGACTGAACCTATAGAAAAGATCTTGCTATTAACATAGATGATCAGCCCATTGAACATTAAAAGCATAAGAAACTAGGGTTGCCAGCATCTTTCCCTGAGGCAATTTCTTTGCCTTTTAAAGCCCTATTACAGGACAATCCACATTCTTGGTTTTTGCAGCTATTAAAAACAAAGGAGCTTTTCTCAGCAAAGACCTGCCAATCTTAGAAGAAGAGGCTCCTAATTCCTGGGTGGGTGCCTGCTTTAAATGCTAGGGGCGCTGAATGATCAAAAGGTAGAGATTTGGCACATGATTGTAGATACCAAATAGCCCAGAGGCTCACCACTGGTTGTCTTTATGGCATTTAATTCTATGCCATCACTTTCTGACGTATCAATTTCAGCAGACCAGTTTTTATAATGGAGCCCAGTATGTCCTCCATATGATAATATCGAGTAGAAAAGCTGGCCAATTGTATCTGTTAAAGCCTGCAAAGTCCATCCTGCTCTGATTCTCTAAAGTCTTCTTTCAAAATTGTTATTTGAAGCTGCATGTGTAAATGTGGTGTAAGGGGGTGGGGGCTTAACATAATTTAGTAAAGGCAGGATCATGCATATTCTCTATTGAAAAGACAAACAGTCAGCAAAACCCTGGAAGTTGGCCCAGAGAACTCACTTCCTCCCTAGGAACAGAGTGTGTTACCTATCCCAGAGGACAATTGCACTCATTTTAATACAGAGGCATGTGCACCTGTGTCTTTGAAAAACAGTGCTGAAAGTGGCCCTGAAGGACAGCAGATGGTGCCTGCAGATTGCAAAATAGGATCTGCTCCATGTATACCGTGAGCCCAGGTTTCTCCGAGTTCATTGGGATTCACTAGCTCATGGACCAGATCCAATGCATTATCCTGTGCTGCTTGGATTCATGTTATTAGATTTCATGCTAGTGGGACCAAAATGCGGGAGCCTCAGGGAAAGCTTTCACAGATACTGTTTCAGTTTTGCTCAGTGAGTTTCACATATTTATTTCTTGGCTCACAGTCACGGGTTCTTTATAAATTTGCAGACAGAACTTGGCTATTGTGTTTCATTGGGTAGACATTCAGATTAATAGCTGCCGCTATTTGAAAAACGCAAGTTCATTTTCACTTGAAATTTATTTAAACTTGACAGTTTAAAATTTCAGATTTATGCATTGCCGATAGTGTGTAAGTTGTGTTTTCCTTATAGGAACTTTGTTACTTAATTATCCCATAGTGATGTTATCATATGTCGGACCACCAAATGCAGTTGAAGGGAGAGAGAGTGAGATGGAAATGCTCATTGCGCTCTTAGTTTTGGCAAGTACAGGGGCTGGGGTACTGACACGCCTAGACTTCTAGCTGTGCAGCCTATTGTAAGATACTTGTTCATCATGCAAGGTATCACTTTATGATGTTATAGATATTTTTCATGGGGAGTTGTTCAACTCCCCCAATCATTTGGGTTGCCCCTTTGTGTCCCTTTTCCAGCTCTACAATGTCTTTTTTGAGATGTTTTCCAAGTGCAGTAGCACCATAGATTTGTACAAAGGAATTAAGATACTGACCATTTTATTTTCAATTCCATACGGAATTCTTCTTTTTCACATCTGCCACACACTGGGACAATATTTTAATTGAGTTATCCTGCATGACAACAAGATCTCTTTCTTGGTCAGGCACTGCCAACAGAACACACAAAGTCAGGGTTTTTTGCCCCAATATGAATCACCCTACACTTACAGTACTTACATTGAACCTCATCTGCCCTTTTAATTCCCTTTCATTCAGTAAAAACAAAACAAAAAAACCTTTGTGGAACTTTTTGCAATCCCTCCTTGTTTCTACCACCTTTTGTACAAATTTGGTTCCATTGGCCAAGGAGCAAATAATACAAAGAGCTGCACTGGTAAGATTGAGAAGCAGCGATAGGGAAGATGGACTGGTTAGTGGAAAACAGCAGCAATGATGTTTATACAGTACTGTATTCAGTTTTTCAGCTTTGAGAATCACCACATTTTTCCTGGCAAACATACAGGAGCAAAGGAAGTAGCCTTATAGTGAGTCAGACCAACAATCCTTCTTGCTCAGCATGATTGTCTACTGACTGGCAATAACTCTTCAAGGTTATGGACAGTTCACACTTTATGTGTTTGCTGCAGGGAGTGCTGATTTAACACCGGTGTACACCCAGCACTCATTTTTGCCGTGTAAAGAGTGGAGACGCCCTTAGAAATGTTTGCCATCCTGAGACATGCATTTCATCACTTTGCTTTTCGTATTGCAGATCATGCAAGGAACAAACAGGCATTCAAAACCTGGAAATCTACAGAGCTTAGAAGATCTGGCTATCCTCTTCATATTAGTAGGTGCTTTGCCTGCAAATCCGTTAGGTGGCTTGATAAACCTCAGCCGCAGTTGGGCTGTAGCCTTGAAGTTACCCCACAGGAGCTGTCCTTTCAGCACCACAGATGAAGGTGATCGTGGAGTCAGGGCTATTGAAAAGGGAAAGCTCACTGTTTGAGTTTAGCTTCCCCATCGCAGAGCCTGTATTACATGTTTGGACGTACTTGCATGCTATCCATCTGTTTCTTTCACCAGCTGGGAAGAAGAGAGAAGGGCTGCTGTTACTGTTGTTTGTGAACCCTTAGAAAATGCTGAGATACTTATTGCAGGCAACACATGCATCCACAGGCTCTCACTTTTCAGAATCCTTTCCCTTCTATCATTTAGCAGCTGGATGTCACTTTTGAAATATTCAAAACACCTACACTTTAGTGGCCTGTGTGTTCCTCAATTTCAGCCTCATTTCATGCTTTTTTCCTGCAGTCAAAACAAAGCAGCTCTTAACCATTTGTGTTCCAAAGACACATCGTACTGCCTGGATAGTTTCTGAATATGACAATTTATTGAAAGGCTTTTCCATGTAAAAATGGCTGGTGTGAAGCTAACTGCTTTAAGATATTGGTGGAAATGTATCTTCTGTTTCTGCATCACCCCTGCTATGTGTTCTTTTTTTAAATGACCACTTTATATATGTGATTACTTTCAGTATTTGTAAACTGCAGTACAGAACACTCAGCAATACAAGGAGCTGGAGGCAACACATTTAAAATAAGCCAGCAAACTAAATTAGCCACCACCTCCTTTCACGATGCATTATATAAATAGTTGTGCTATAAAAAGTACTTAAGTATGCCCCATGCCAGTTCCTTTTCAGTAGATCGATGGGGGAAAGTGCTTAACAAGCTTAAGCTTGCTGTTTCTTTGGAGAGAATGTTGTCCAGTGTCATGTGCTATTAGCATCCAGGTGGCTCTGGGGATTCATTTCCCCCTTGCTGTTGTGAGAGTTGCCTGTTTAAATGTTGGGGGACAGGGCGGATTGGCAAGGACAATGCCTCTTCTTGCAAACAAAAAGCAACACAAGAGCTGCTGGTGTGCTGCAGTTTTGTGGGGAAACAGAGAAGTGAAGAAAATAGCATAGAACATAGAACTAAGCTCCCTGAGTATCTCGGCTTTCTTTGTTTCTATTTTCTTTCATACAGGTTACTAGTCCTTATGGTTACAAAAGTATACATGAGCAAAGCCTGCTAAAAGCTGCCTTGCATTGGAAGATGTTTGCTTAAACCTGCCTTTACTGGGAAACAGATTAGGAGTAGCTGAAACTTTGTGGCACTTTTAAAGT
Organism: Podarcis muralis; assembly: GCF_964188315.1. NCBI lineage: Eukaryota > Metazoa > Chordata > Lepidosauria > Squamata > Lacertidae > Podarcis > Podarcis muralis. The sequence goes on along the minus strand of NC_135659.1, from coordinate 69,263,841 downwards.
TGATTACCAGGGTTGGTTGTTGTAAGGAAAAAATGGGGTCCGGGGGCGCCCTCTATGCTGCCCCCAAATCCTCAGGGAAGGGTGGAATATATGTGTGGCAGATAAATAGTAATATATGCCAGCTGCTGGAAATCCCAAACTGTGCCCCCTCCCAATTGTTAATCAAGTTTTTGTTGTTGCTGTTTTAAAAGCATATGATATACTAGCAGCCTTTTATCTGGCATTTCTTGGTAATTCTAAGAAGCCAAGATGCAGTTGTGAAATTAACATCAGTGAAGTTTGAAAGGCTTTCTGCCATTTTGATTCAAAATGTTGTTCAATTGTATCTAAACATAGATGAAACATGCTCCTTTGTCTCAGGAACCACCATACAACATTGAAAAGAGCTGTCAAAATATACAGCAAACAGATTCCTTGGCTACTTTAAAAAAAATCCTGTGAAATAAAGTTGTGTGCCTCTATCAGCTGCAAAAAAGGAAATCCACCTACTGGATTTCTACTTGTGGGGAATGACATTCAACATGATCTGTAATTCAAACCCTGCTCTTGAGTCACTGAACATTTTCGATTTCTGCAGTGCCTTGCGAGAAAAAATTGCAAGGTGGGGTCCAGTTTTCTAAAACCTCTTGTTTGGTTCTGAAATGAGGCAGAAATGCTGTGGATGAAATTGGACCAGTTTCCTGAGTGGTCCCTGCGAAGAGGCAGCAAGCATGTAGTTGTTAACGAGATCCTTTGAGGCCCTTCATCCTAGGCTGTGTTTCTTTCTGCCTCATCGACTCTCCATCATTTCCCAAATCTCAGCTAAAATCTCTCTCTCTCCCTTGTTCTCGTTCCCGGCCCTTACATTCCTAATCTCTCTCCTACTGCTATGATTTATTATTTTGTCCTTTTGCTGGAGAATCTGCACTCTGTAAGGTGGCAGAAACTTTGTTTGATATAGAAAACAGTGAAATGTAAATATGCATATTAGCTTGTTGACTCTTGTGCTCATATCAGCTCCATGCTATGCTTAATATAAATCTCCCACTATGCAGGGATAGACAACCTGTGCCAGCCTGTGCCAACCTGTGCCAACCTGTGCCAGCCATTGCTGGACTCTGGCTCCCATCAGCATCAGCCAGCATGGCCATTGGTCAAGGATGATGGAGGTTCAAGTCCAGCAATATCTGGAGGACCACAGGTTGGTCACCACTGTCCATGGGCAGCTGCCCCCCCCCCCTAAATCAAGTAAATAAAAAAAATACTTGCCCCTTCCAACATAAATCCTGGCTATGCTCCTGCCACTGTCAAAGACTCATAAGATCTTTATTGCTGAACGCTCATAGAGGAACTCCTATTATAGGCTCCTCTCTGTGATCGCACACCCTGGAATTGTCCTGCTTATTTTTTTAAGGGTGCTGAAAAGTAAATAAGGGGTTCATTCCCAATTCTTAGAAACTCAAGCTGCAGAAAATGCCATTTATGGAGCAGAAGGTTCCTGGGGTAACAGGTCAGACTGACCAAATGAAAATGGATTCAGCAGCAAATCTAGGATAATTCAAGCTTCTAAATTCTGCCATCCAGTTGTGTACACAAGTTTACAAATGTGTGGAAGAAGGATAGTCTGGTGTGGTGTGTTAGCCCTTTCTAAGATAGTAGCTGCTGGGAAAATTATAGCCATAGCCATAATTGTGTGGTCCACACTAGCATACATGCGCCCTGTCTCATGCCAGCAGAATGTTGCAAAAGACACTTTCCCTTCACTTGCCCTCTCCCTCCTTCCAACATCTTCCCTGGCTCACTCTGGGAATGTTGGCTGAAGCTGTGGTCCCTGCTGTTTGCCAGTGTGGGAACACTCCTGTTTGTTTAGATTTAGCCACTCTTTTAGAGACAGTAACACACAGAGAGACAAAATGCTTCCCAACGTATGAAAGGCAGCCAGGGCCTTTGAATAAAAAGCCATGTTCATCTAAGAAGAGCCCCGCTGGATCATATGAGAGGCCCATCTGGTCCAGCATTCTATTCTCACAATGACCAACCAGATGTCCCAAGAAGGACATAAGAGCAATAATCATCTCCTGCTCATTTTCTCCAAACAGTGATAGCCAGCCAGTGAGTTTTGTCTTAATAAGGAGTGAGCACCTGAGAAAGGCAAGTTAGTCAGCACGCCATTGTGGAAATGCATTGTCTACACAAAGTCTGGCCTCCCTTCAAGTCAGTGCTGGCCCATCCATGAGGCAGACTGATGCAGCTGCCTCAGGTGGCAAAATCTAAGGGGGCACCTCTGTGGGTGCCCCCCCCCCGCGTGAGCAGCGGCTTCCAGGTTCTGGCAAGAGCTCCACAAAATCTTACCAGAGCCTTGTGAGATTGTGCAGAGGCCTTGCACAATCTTGTGCTGCTTTTGTGAGATCTTGCCAGAACCTGGAAGCCACAGCTGCGCAACCCTGGCAAGCAAGACTTTGGCGGAAACAGCAAGGGTGTGTTTGTGATGTACACATTTCACCTAAGGCAACAAAATAGGATGGGCTGCCCCTGCTTCCAATCACTTCATCTTGGCTGGTTATTTTGGTGTGAGAGGTCTCTTCACCCTTGCATGATATTGAAATGAAAAAAATATAGGAAGGATCATGGACTGCTGCCAAGATGATCAAGGTTCATGTTAATGTTCAAGGTGAAATTAGGAATTCTGCTAATGCTGTTTCTGTGGCAATGTTGACATAGATGGAACAGGCTTCTTCCTTCGCATGTTAAATGAAAAGAGAGACGGTTGCTCCAGAACTGCCAGCTGCTGATCAGATGCAAAGTGATGGAAGAGCTTGTGTGCTCTACTTTTTTGCAGTGACGAGGATTGTTAGTGAATGGGTGTTCATTGAGGAATGTTTTGAAGGTGGCTTTGAGCTTCATGGGAACCAGGCTCGGAGGAACATTCTTCCTTCAATAAAAATGTAATTTGGCTCCTGCTACCCAAGAACAGTTGCCTGCTCCTTGTCCGTTGCCATACATGGAGCGCTCACTATTTTACTTTCATACTGGTCGTATTGGATGTCTCTTGGGAGTTTCTCGTGTTTCCCTCCTCTTGGACCAAGGCCAGTCATTCTGGAATGCTCTAGTATCCCTTTCTCAGTGGTAGAATTCTCCTGGTATAGGCGCTTGATTCCTTACAAAGAGGTGAGTTCCCAGCCCATGATGTCTGAGACCAGGTAACTCCTTGCATGGAAGAAATGCCAAAAACGGATGACCAAGAGGTCAGTGATGGCCCACCCACAGCACCTAGATGAAACCACCAGAGATATGTATTCTTAGGACTCACCCTATTCTTGTGACTATCATTTCTTTTAAGCTGTTTTTAATATTGTGTTAAGCTTTTTTTATATTGTATTTTAAAATTTCTGAGACCTGCCCTGACATTACGGTGAAGGGCAGCTAATAAATCAAAATCACCACCACCCTCAGGAAGAGAAGCTTTCCTGGCAAGCAGAAATAAAATCAATAAGACTGGTGGTTGAGCTAGGTGGGAATTCCTCTTCAGCCAGGCCTATGGCTGATTAACATTCTGTGTCCTTTTCTATGTGTTTTGAGGGGATTATTGTTTTGTTTTGTTCTTGTTTTTATTATGTATTTTGAGTTTTTATGCTGTGAAACACCCCAAGATCTTTTGGATGAAGGCATTACTTTTTTTCTTAATAAAATGTTTAGGGGTACTCTCATTTTTACACAAGAAAATAGCCTTTTTATAGTTCAAATTGGGGATAATAAATACAGTAGATGGGCAAAAGTACAAAGATTCACAAAATGTTTAGGGGTATGGGCACCTTTGCGTCCCCCCAGAAAAAAGCACTGGATGAAAGTATCAAGGCTGGATGAAGTAGGTGGAACTCTGAGGCCAGGGACATGGCTGAGACAGACCCCAATTACTATGCCAATGGAGGAGGAGGAGGACTGGGGCATGCATGCACACCTACAGAGCCATGTCTCTTGATTAGCACTGGTTACAAACAACGGCTTAGCCTAGATAAGGTACTTCATTATCTTAGGGGTTTGATGATTAAGCAGTATATAGAATTGCAGAATCATAGAACTGTAGAGTTGGATGGGAATACAAGGATAATCTAGTCCAACCCCATGCAATGCAGGAATCTTTTGCCCAGTGTTGGACTTGAACCCATGACCCTGAGATTAAAAGTCTAATGCTCTACTGACTGAGCTATTATAAATTGTGCTTAAAAATAATAATAAATCATTTTAGGAAAATTGATAGAAATTGAGAGAAAAGGTCAAATAGTCCATGGTGGTAAAGCCTTGGAAAAGTCAGAGCGGAAAGATGCTTCTAGACTGGTGGTGTTCTTTCCTTAGGGACCACAACAGATGTTTCTACAGCTATAGTAACGGAGGAACATATAGATGTTTACTTTTGTCACTAAAAGCTGCTGGGGTATGCTTTAAACTTAACACACTCTGCCATACTGCATCATAGCCCTCTATTGCTATCCCAAGACCTAACCCAAGAAGGATTTCATTTCTTCCGTTAGCAAAGGGAAAATTGTAGGCCCTGGTCCCTATCGTGATTACACATGGCGCCACTAATTCAGGAGTCTATGGTAGTCTATATAGGATTATCTTCTGTGCCATGGAACCATTGGGAGTGCATCTGAGCAGCAGCTTCCCAGTTCAGCACTTTTGCATTTAAATTAGAAGTAGAAGAAACTAGCAAGTCATGTATTGGAGAAATGCAGGTCCATTTTTATCTGATTATAGTGCCCACATGGTCTGTGCTAATCCTATGGCTACCAAGGTCTGTAGGATGGATGAAGAAGGACAGGAAGAGCATAGTGCAGAATGGAGATATCAGTGCTAACAGGAGATCTGGGCTCCAAAGGGTGGGTGTGACCTGGATGCACATCTGACCTTCAAAATGACCCTCTGGATGTGTCCTTTTACCTTGGTGGCTCAGCATTAGTAGTGCTCAGGGCTAAAGGGTGATTGTTTCTTCTGCGGGGTACTCCTTGTGGTCTCTCCAGGCATCCAGAATATCTCCTCTCCCTCCCTCTGGGCATCAGCTTGTCCTCTTCACCTAATTAAAATAACTTGAAGGGAGCACTGTGTCTCCTGGCTTCCAGCATAATCAAGTTTGTGCTGTTATTGCTCTTATCTGTAATGATTTGGATCTTGTTTGACAAATAAAGCTTTTCTTTCCATCATTTGGCTACCAGTCAGATGATCGAGAGCAGGAGGCCTTCTGTTAATTTAGCTGAATGTTGGTGCACTGCAACCCCCTGACCTTTGCAGAGAATGCAGCCGGGGTCTCTGAGACTGCTGTGCTTTTTAAAGATTAAATACACTGCCAGTCTGATTCTGCTCTGAGATTACAGTGATTCTATCAACCTGGAGGTCTTTTGTTTGTCTGCATTTTTGCATTCATTGTGCTGTATCCTCTGATGCACTCTGAAAGCCTGACCTATATTTCCCTTCTCGCGTAGTCAGGAGACATTCCAAACTAGGCCCAGCACCATATAACCCAAGAGTGTTTGGCATCTGAGTTGGCAGCTTAGTTGTAGCTGGCAGGCTGTGCGTGTGGGAGTCTCTGTTACATCACCAGAAATCCCTTCCTCCTCTCCTTTGCTCTTCCCTCCCCCTTTCATATTTTGCTGTCAGAATCTTCACAGCTCCCCTGGGAAGGAGCTACAGTTCTGAACTTCCTGGACACAGTGTCTTGGCAACATTGATCACTGGATGTGTCCCGTCCCCCCAGCTTTTTGCAGGTCTAATTCTGTGCACTGCATAGACAGTGACTGGAGTCGAGCTCACCTAGGCAGGAATGCTTTGGTTCCCAGGTGAGAGAGAGCTGGTGGATGGAAGTCCAGTATAATTAAGCAGTCACTATTAGGGACTGAGAACAATCAAGAGATCTCATCTGGCTGGAGCTGCCTTCAGGTGGAGCCTTAAATACCCTAAACAGAAGGAATTGCTTTGTTGACCAGGCAAGGCTAGAAGACCATTCAAGTTTTGCCAGTATTGTAATGGAACATTTTGAAGTGAAAACTGGATGGCGTGGATGAAGCATGGCAAAAATATTGTCAAAAGCATTTTAGAAGGCCAATAAGAGCCAGTATGAATTTTCTTTGAAACAGAGAAAGGCTTGGATGAATTTAATACATTGTTCAAAACAAAAGCAAAGCAAAGCATGCTGTCGTGGTGGTTTCCATGGCTCGCCCAGCACTTGCCAGCAGGAGCAGCTGCAAAATTCTTATCTCATTGGAGGATATTGTCTATAAAGGAGAAAACTGTGTGTATCCATCAGGGAAACACGTGTCTTCCTCTAAAGAAGGGATGAGGAAGCTGTGGTCCTTCAGATGTTGTTGGACTACAACTCCCATCACCCCCAGGCTGGGGCTGGTGGGAGCTGGAGTCCAGCAGCATCTGTAGAGCCATAAAGCTCCCCATTCCTGCTCAGATTAGCAGCTTCTGGTGTTTAACTCTGAAATGTAAAATCCTTCCCTGGTACTTGCATGGGAAAGTGTGGGTTTGTCCGTCAGCATCTAAATGTGAACCAGAAAGAAGATAAGACATGTTGCTTCAAGACCTATGATGGATTTCCTTTGACAAAGGTGGTTAAAATGAGTCAGACCCATCCTTGTGGATAAATGGGCCAGGCATAAATTCTGGACTTTATTATTATTATTATTATTATTATTATTATTATTATTATTATTATTAATACCTCACCCATCTGGCTGGGTTTCCCCAGCCACTCTGGGTGATTCCAACAAAAGATTAAAAGTACATTAAAACATCAGTCATTAAAAACTTCCCTAAATTGATTAGATATGTGTTATGTGTCATCTGCAGAGAAGAAACTGATGCAGAGATAAGTGACTCCATAGAATCCTCCACCTGCCTCTGTATCAGCCATCTCCAACTTGATGCCCTCTAGGTGTTTTGGACTACAACTCCCATCAGCCCCTGCTAGGGGCTGATGGGAGTTGTAGTCCAAAACACCTGGAGGGCACCAAGTTGTAGAAGCCTGATCTAAATGATATTGCTCTTCTATCATGATTCTTGCAGAGTGGCAGCACGTGAGGAAATGATCCAGGGAGAAATAGGGCGTCCTTGAAGTGTCATATTATTTTTGTTAAAAAAAGAAAAGAACAAGAGCAAACTTCCTCTAAGGAACTAACCCTCTTTCCTGCCCTTCCAGATGGAGCAAGCTTGGAGCCAAGTCAGCAGCTGGAAGAATAGGCTGACGGGAGGGTTTGGAGGTGGAGGGGAAATAAGCAGGGAAGGAAATTTATGTTTGAAAATTTTAAATAAAGCAGAAGAGCTTGGTTGTTAGGGAGCAACTGATGGTCTGAGAAGTGTCACAAGGGCAGCCCACGCTTGCATCAGAAAGGCTTAGTGCTGTAAATTAGCTTAGCATTGGAGAGGCTGCCTCCCTTCGCTCTGGAATAACGGCTTGGCAGGCAGTACAGGATACAGAGCGAGAGAGAGAGAGAGAGAGATGTTTAGGTCAGCAAACATCTGGTAAGAAATGGGATTTGATTTTGCATTCCTGCACGTAAGGAGCTGCAGCATGTGAGCAGTGGCTGTGTGTAGCCCCAGCTTTGGGTGAGTCTCTGTCTTCCCCCACCCTCCCCCTGTACCTTCTTCTTCCATGCTCTCCCTTCCCAGGGTAATCCACGCTGGGGCTGCAATGCAGGAAGTTTGATGAGAAGGAGCTGAAGAGCAGCAGGCTGCTGCAATGCAGGAAGTCCTGCAATATGGAGAGCCCTTCTGTTGACAGCAGCATAAGCAGCCCCCTGCAGTTGGGTTAGGCTCAAAGCAACATAGAGACCTCTGCTTCCCTCCAGAGGCAAGGGGTGGAGAGGTGGGGCTTTTGAAATGGACCTGGGGGGGGGGGGGACTCTTGTGAGAAGAAAGCGGCCTGAAACAGCACAGCTGAGAATGACAGAATACTGATTATGGGCAAGAGGTGGATGCCCTGTTGCAACAGATTGCAGCAGTTTGTGTTTTTAGGATGCATTCAAATAGCACTTTATCCCTTTCCCTGACATTTCCTTACCTGATAATTTCTTTCATTTTCCATGTCAATTGCTTCCCGGTAGGGGGTGGGGGGATCCGGTTGCAACCCCATTGACTTAGAAATTCGTGGGAGTCTTGCATTGTAATTTTCCCACAGTTTTCATGGATTACACCATGGGACGAAATTGCGGCTGTGTCCTGGCATATTCCTCCCCTCCATTTTCATGGCTGAATCATGATGGAAGGGGAGAATGCAGGAGCATAAAGGGTAGCAACTTATCCAATGTTATGCACTGTTGTGTCACACCCTGCCCACTGGTGATGGCATTTCTGGGGAAACGGCACAGTTCCACATCGCAACAGATAATGCAGGGTAAAAGGGACATTAGAAACAGAGACAGCATGCTAGTGTTATAACCTGGAAAATAAATAATCCCCACACCTGCATACACCCGTAAATTTATATCCCACTTTTCTTTTGTCATGGAAACAAAGGTGGTGTGCTTGTGGTTCCCAGGCATCCACTCATCCATGCGCTAGCCAGACCTAGATCTGCTTAGCCTCAGCAAATGGATCTCCCCATGTACCTTTGGACAGACCATCCCCTGGAACCAGATGGTGCACATCTCTCTGGAAAGTGACAGCTTTCTATGATGTGTTATCCACCACTTTGCGTTTGATAATGGGATTACTAAATGACTCTCACTCCAGCTCAAAATCTTCTGTGGAATTTATCAATGTTGGTGAAAGCGGTTATTGGTTAACTTTAGATTGTGAGCTCCTTGGTGCACCTTATTTGCCTCTTACACTTAATGATGTAAAGTTACTCCCATTTTACAGATTGGAAACAGAGACCCACAATAAGCACAAAATATGTATCACAATTTGTCTTAGAATTTTGGACAAAGAGCACTTTCCTTAAAACATTGTTTGAGGGGTGTTCCTCACCTGCCCAACAATGAACTTTTTGTGTTTGGTGTATTTTGTATCCTGTAAAATCCAGAATCTTCTTTGTTACATTTGCCACCTATAAAGACACTTCACTTTCACATCCCGTCCTCATCTCTGTTCCCAGAATATGTTGCAAACAATTGTGTTGGTGCTGCTCTGATTGACATTATATTTCCTTCCTTTAGCCTGTAAGATTCCTTCCTGTAACTGGAATCTTACATCCAGGGAGGGGCTGGGGCTGGTTGTTTGTCTTTTTCAGTGTCAAATATTTCATTCCCAGTACTCAGTTATTTTAGGGGCTTTCCCCTCTAATCCTTCCCTAATGGAATTAGCCCTCACTCAGTTTTGATAGCAGCATCAATATTCAATCAAGATTATGCAACTTAAAAAAAATTCTCTGGGGAGGAGGACTACACGACTGGTTTACTTAGGTTTTAATGTATATGTTTATATTGCTACATAGCTTATGTTGTTTAGATGTTGTGTTTTAATTTTCGTTATGTAAAAGGCTATTTTATTTTTTAAATAAAGAGACACAAAATAAATCATAATGATAGACACAAAATAAATCATAATGATATTTGCAGTTATTCTTTATGAGGATGTGAGGCTCCTTCTGAGTAGCAGCAAATCAGAACCAGCTAGAGGACATGTCAAGTTATGTGCAGGTTGTTGCTGTTTTTTGCAGCAGCACCGCCCCGCCCCGCCCCCTCCATGTTGGTGGCTCTGTTGTGGCAGATAGCAGGCATTGCAGCACCTTCACTGCTGTATATTGTTGTTAGGAGTAGGGGTGACTGGGAGAATTACAAGCAGAAGTGGGTGGTGGTGGAGGAGGAGAAAGGAAGTAACAAAAGTGATAGTGGTGCTTCTCTGAGAAGTGGTAGGTTTTTACCACTGTAATATCCCACATCCCCTGGAGTGCAGTAGCCTCACTCCAGACATTATGGGTAATCTGCCACTTGGTACTCACTGGCATACCGGGTAAAGCGTAAAAAGCAGAAGTATCAACAGCAGTGGCCATTTGGCAGCTGCTTGAGGATGCAGGTCCAGGATATGCACAGTTGCAATCCCTCCCAGCCATGCAGTTAGCAAGTCAAAAGGGCCTCTGCCGTTGGCCCTGCCAGCATGGTTCCTGTTTACAGAAACAGCATATGATCCCACCATTGAGGAGCAGTCAGTGCGACCCGAGCTTAGAATTACTTGGATTCATGCTCTGCAACATTCTGAAGATGCTAGACTGACAAGGATGTTACCTGCTGGTTCAGCTATATCGCACTTGATGCAAATTTACTGGGACCCAGGAGTCACCTAGTGGTAAAGAAAGGCTGGTGGTCTGACAACATATAAGTGAGACGATGTTATGCAGAGATTCACTCCGAGATGGGCCAATGCTGCAGCTCATTTTAAGGCACTTTCCCTACATATCTTGTTTACAGTTTTGAATTTGGGGGCATTGATGCCATTTTTCAAAACCATGTCACTTGATCTGTTAGCGAGGATAAACAAAATGTGCCTATCAAGCCAAGCTTATCAATGGATGCATGTTTTCAGCCCTGCTTGCAAAAGCATTGCAGTGTCTCCATAACAGTATTAAAGCTGCAGAGGCTGAGTTCTCTGTATTATAGGGGCTCAAAGCACTGGCCTGGGATAAAAGAGCACATTGCTTGCACAACCCCCACCCCTCCACACCAGGCTAAGCTCCACAGTGTCTATCAGAGCGTCTGCCGGGTGCTCCCGGCAGCAGGATTTCCAGTGGAGTGAAATAGTATTTTGAGCCAGCTGTGGTTGGCAGGGTTCCCGGCTTCAGCCAGAGGCTTGTAATGCAAAAGAGTTCCTAGAGCCAGGACGGGTCTCTGCGTCACATCTGTCCTGAGTTTCAGCCAGATCTGCTGGTAGTACTGCAACCAGCAAGGTTAAGAAATAGTTCATTTCATTACTCCATTACTTGAAATTACTTCTGATTTCCCCCGGTTATTTACAACATCAGAGGAATAAATGGAAGATAACAACACTGGGTCTCCATGTAGAGGAGGACACTGAAAAAATCAACCACATTATGTTGTCCACTGATGCAGGTTTTCTGGCAGTGATGCTCTCAACGGAGAACTTTAGGGCAGATGTCCAAGGTCCCCATTCAACAGAAAGAGCAGGAGGGCTCCCAATTGCAACAAAGCCAGCTTAGCACATTTTGAAGTGAAATAATACACCTCGCCAACTAAAGGGGAGTTGGGAATCAATAAAGCCCCTTTAATGCAGTTTAAATTCAACCAAATTCAAATCTTTACTTGGAAATCTTCCTTACTGAAATATGTGTAGATGTTTTAAGACACGACGCAGCTCGACAGCACACATTTCCCTTACATTGTTTAAGCTTAAAGAAGAAAATGAAAGCACCAAAGACTGCCAACATGCTAATTTTAGTACATCAAAACAATGGTTTCAAGTTGAATTAATGCTCAGTGAAAAGGGAGCTGGGGAGAGGCTTTCACTTGGCAAATCTGACGCTTAGTCCTGTAAAGCAAGACTCAGGGAATAGAGTACTGGAATAGAGAGAGAGCCTTGGCTGTGGAAGCTGTAGCCTCTGCTTAACTTCCTCTGCTTTTCTCTCCCTCAGATTGATCCTCCTTCAACCAGGCCTTGCTGATGATGAATGGAACAGCCAATGTGAACGCAGCCGGACGAAGCCATTATGCCTCCTCTATACCTGTTCCCAGAGCTGCATCCCACAGCAAGATACACACCCTGGCAGCATCGCCCAAACTGCCCCCAAGGCAGAACAGTGTGGGAGCTGTTCCCTCGCAGAGGGCATCATCACCCAGGACAGGGAAGGGGCTGGTTAGCTCGAGCAGTGGAGTGCCAAAAGGATCCAAGCAAAAGCTGGTCCCAAAGACTCCAGCAGCTGCAAGCCCTGGGCAGGAGAAATCGGAAGCGTCTGAGAGCCATGGCGGGTCAGATGGGATAGATTCCAGCCTCAGCCTGAGCATGGTGTCTGGCTGCAGCAGTCCCCGGGGGATGCAGAGGTCCAGCTCCAGAACTATTGGGGCAACTAAGAAAGCTGCTGTTCAAGCAACCGAGAGAAGCAAGGACACCACAAAACATGGGGAAGACAGTAGCAGTCGCGGTGCCAAGAAGGGTCTTGGGAAACCCAGTACAATTCCTGAACCTGCAAAAACCCCTCACCTCCCAGGAAAGAGTCCATCCTATCTCAGCTTGTATAGTGAGACTTTGTTGTCCAGGTCTTCAGAGGGATCCACCACAAAGAGGCCTCAGAGTTGTCCTGTAAAAGGTCAGTGGGTCTCAGAAGCCAATGGGAAAGGAAGTGGAACGTCTAAGCCAGAGGAAAAACCTCAGGTGATCTCACTGGACACAAGCAACCTCAATAAGGGCCCTGTGCTGCACACTGGGCCTATCAGTTTTTCCTCTGTGCCTCAACACAACCATCCCATCATGGCCACGGTAGCCCCGTTCCATTATCGGTAAGTATCAGTCTGTAAAATTATAGGCAAATGTTCCTGGAGTTGCATGTCTACACCGCAAGCTTAAAGGATGGCGGAGGTCCTGGCTTGCTTCCTTTCTACCACAGTGCTAATGAAGGTGTCATAGGAGAAAGCAATCTCCTTACACATCCTGATTGTTAAGATAAAGGTTAGCATTTCATCAGATATGCAGGATGTACAAGCCAAAGGTGGCCAAAAAAGTTTAGTAACAAGAGACCCAGCTCCCTTTTTGAGACTAGAGCTAAGTAGATAGATATAGGGCCAAATGTGTAAGACCAAAGAGATTTGAATGTAGTAAAATGTTTGCATGATTGCTTCCCTGTGCACCCAAGTCACCCAACATTTATCTTATTACTGCTCAACCATCTCGTGTTGACTTTGATGAGGCACAGTAAAAGTGTATTGAGTTTTTTAGCTCAAGGTTCATAGTGCAACAGTTGTATGACTGCTTCACCACATGCCAAGCTTAGTACAGCTTCATTCAGCTAAAATCTTAAGTATGCCAGTTGAATCATGTGGGTTGAACCACCTGGTGTCCACCAGATGTTTTGGACTACAGGTCCCATCACTCTCAGATAGCATGTCCAATGGTCAAAGGTGATAGGAGTTGTGGTCCATAACATCAGGAGATCACCAGCTTGGAGAAAGCTACCTTAGGTCAAGGAGGTTGGTGCCTCCTGGAGAAGCCACTCAACAGTCCTGTACTGATGATGCTCTGGGTGTACTAATATGGAAGGACAGGACTCAGGAGAATAATTGCAGAGAGGCAGGTAGATCAAGGTGAGGATTATAATGTACGTAGACAATTTGTGGGATAACTCATGTAGGGATTGAGGGATGAGAACGCTATTGTTCCCTCAGCCAAGCACATGCAGTTGTGGTTGCTGTTGTACAGATCAGGATTGCCATCACAGCAACACTTCATGAGAAGTGTAGAACTAAATTGTCTCATGTTCCTTTGTGTTGCGGGCTGACATGAAATAGAGCTGCTCTGCTTAGTTCATCCTAAGCATGAATTTGATCATTGACAAATTATTTAGCACTGGTTTCCCACCATCATGTTGTTCACTGTGGGTGAATCACATGTTCACTTCCAGCTACGCTTCACTCCTGAGATGGACCAGCCCAGTCTGAATGTCCCAGCTGTCCAAAGTCAAGCTTCTTGGACACTTACTGCACCCATGTTTACCAAGTAGTCTTGCACCCAGACATTGGTGAAGGCTGGCCTCACCCAGATGCCTAGATGGGATGTGTAAGAGCTGTTATGGCAGCTGTTTCTTTGTGAATGAGGGACTGAACAATGGATTGAACTATAAGGAACTGTCCATACAATTTGCTCATGTAGCCGAACATACAAGTGAGTATGTAGAGTGACTGACTTAATGCGCTTCCTCTGCCTACTAGGCGACAGGGTGAGAAAGAGAGGAGCAGCTCATCTAAAGAGGAGTCTGCATGTGAAGAGCAGCAGCCCAACCTTACTAAAGGGCCTGAACATGGATTGAGAAGTATGGGTAAGTGGGAAAACTGGAGAGATCCCTTCCTTATGAGGAAGGAAAGGCAGCCAGTGGATCAGAGTGCATGACATATGGTTGGCTGCAGAGGGAGGTGGGTCTGCTTTTATGTATCAGGTTGTAGGTGTTGGCAGCCACCTATGTAGACCTTGTTGAACAACCACATATCAGTTGATTTGCAGGGTGGGGAATAAACACAATGGAAATCCCATGCTTTCTAGACTTAAATCCAAGGTTTTGGATTTTGGGGGGAAACCACCAAAAGTTTTGGTCTGTTTCTCTTTGCTTATCTTGAGAAGATCATCATGTCCTCTGAATGAGCAAACCATTCTTCTTTAAGGGAAGAATTCAACACAGTGTTAAGGAGATGGTTCCATCAGCACAAGCATTTCTTCCCCCTTCCAAGGCTTCCACACAAGACTGAAGTCTCCCCACAGCTGCTTTTTAAAATTTTGACTTGTGAATGTCAACTGCATGACATCTGTAGTTTCACCTTAAAATGGATGACTCAGGGCAGATTATAAGGATTATGGAGGACACAGCACTGGTATTATGTCCAGTTTAAAATGTCTATCGAGTGAGTTTGAGATGCCTGTAAACCTAAAGAATCCCCCACCCAACATTGCGATGGTGATGTCTGTGGGGAAAAGTTACTATGATCACAATGTAAAACCACAAACATCTCAAATGCAATGGGTAGACCAATTCATTCATATACTTAGTATGAATGAGGGTAACCCTATGTCTGCTTTCAGACTGGTATATGGTTTGAATCAGGCTTTGAATATATTCTTGTCTGAGGATAATACTGCTATAGTTCACTTCAAACCATGGGAAATACATATCTCCTCTGTGTTGACCAGGATAATGTGATGGAGATGATTATTGGTTTCTTACATATACAATCTGTTTTATGTAATGTTATTAACGAAAGGATTGCTTAATTTTACCCTAATTTGGTAGGCGGTTAGTGGTCGTTCTTATGTATATGGACAATATGGTTCTTCTCTCACATCCTCCTAGATGTTCTCATCGGTTGCTGTCCCATCTTGGGACATCCCATTTAATGCAGGGGGAGGGTATCTGTGACCCTTCAGATGTTGCTGAACTCCAACTCCCAACAGTCCCAGCTAGTATGGCCAATGGTCAGGGATGGCGATCCAGCCATAAAACTTCCTTATTTAGAGAGCAGTGTAACAATCAGCTGTGACAAAAACCCTGTGCTGGTAATTAATAGAACCTTTTCCTCAAAGCACAAACAGGGACAATGAATGGACACTACTGTGAGGTTGTGGGGTTTAATTATGACTACAACCCTAAACAGATGTGGTGGGCAAGTTCCGCTGAACACAACAGGATTTACTTCTAAATAAAAATGTATAGCTTTGTACTGTAGGGAGTACTTCCATTGTCCTGTTAAGTGAAGGCTTACATATTAAAGATATACTGTATTTTTTGCTCTATAAGACTCACTTTTTCCCTCCTAAAAAGTAAGGGGAAATGTGTGTGCATCTTATGGAGTGAATTCAGGCTGTGCAGCTGTCCCAGAAGCCAGAACAGCAAGAGGGATTGCTGCTTTCACTGCACAGTGATCCCTCTTGCTGTTCTGGCTTCTGAGGAGCGTCTTGTGGTCTTGTGCGTCTTATAGAGCGAAAAATACGGTAATATTCTTATCACATGGGTCAATGTAAGGTGTTTTCAAGTTTGCTGTAACATTTGGAGGGAACAGGAAGCACCCAGCCTATAGGATATCCAGCATCAAAGTTATGACACAGCTTAATATGGAGCTGAAATATTGCATAATATTTAACAGCAGCACCTGTGATTGCTATGACGGTGAAAGTCAGATGCAGCGATGATGATGCAGTGGTGGTGAAAGTCACATATATCAATCTCAGTTAAAGCGAAGACCACTCTAGCAGCATTAAAATATTAGTGTAAGGTTTGTGGTCCATCATTATCATGATTGCCATTTCAGAAGCGAAATATATTGGTGAAAGTCATTGCCTGTGATTGAATAATATTAAGTGCTTCCAGGAATAGCCTCAAGTTCTAGTCTTGCATTGTTAAGCGGAGAAGCAATGTATTAAGGAGCTGAGGATGTGGATCAGTGAAAGGATTTAATTTTAAGAAAAGAATTCCCCTAAATTCATTCTCTCCTTAGAATTGGGCTCAATTATTACTAAGCGGCTCTTTCAAACTCACAGTTCAGTATTTTTGTCGATAAAATATTCCAGGACACCATACTGTTGTCAGTCACACCAGTGTATGGTTGGATCTTCCTCCTCATTTTCATTTTATGCATGACAGCCAGGGCTGGTTCATACCATTTTGCCAACCAAGTACTGGCAAAAGCAACCATACACCTTACCTGGAACATAGGATCGTGTTGTAAATATCCTGGTGTTATAGTGACATGTTAAATTGGTTGATGAAGGATTATTTATATCAATTTTGATCCTTATAGCTGAATGAAACAGCAGTTACAGTGAAGGCTCCATCAAAAATTCCTTTTTATGTTGACAAAGAATGCTTTGTATCTCAAGACTGATAGCAAGATACAGAGCAAAAGAGGATGAAGAACCAAAGTTACAGAGAACATGAATTTGCAATGTAGCAGGATAATCAATGTCCATTTTCCTAGTTTACTCCCCAAAATGTTTTGCAACATTTTGGTGTGCAGTGCACTCCAGTCTCTTTCATCTACCTATTCAGTTGATAGACAACTGGGTTGACATCCCTTCTGCAAGGGAAATTCTAGGTGGTTTCTGTGCAATAAATGTGCATTTTGTTGTGCTGTGCCCAGACATCTTTGCTCAAGAAAAACTTTACTGTTGCAGGATATTGTTTTGGTATTCCACATATTCCATACCCCGCAAGTATTCCAGAAAAAAGGGACACACAGTTTTCTGGCACAAGAGTATGGTGGCCATTTTGAGGGCTGAGATCTTGCACGATTTTGCACTGAGATCACGCCCCAAAAAGTGTTCCCCCCTGAAAAAACACAGAACCGTGATCTTGCACAGTGCCCCAAAATGCATGATTTTGGGCGCTGTGATCTCACCCGGGTCACATGACTCGTGTGAAAGCACAGACAAGAAGTTGCGTGTCCTGGTTTTTGAGACTCAATATGTTGGAGGGTATGATACATGTTCTTGGATGCAACACTCATCTTGCTCCCCACCCCTTTAAAGGAGCAAACACTGCACATGCTGTGCACTGCTTGCCCTCTGTAGCGACTGCAAGATCCTTTTAAAATTTTTGTTTTCTTTTTTAACGGGATAGTTTCATGGGATAGGTCTGAGCCATGGCATTTCACATTTTCAAATGTTAACCAACTGCCTAAATCTTTGGTGTGGATATCTCTCATGGTGTTGGTGGGGAACCGGCACGAATGTCAGTGGCCGGGCAAAATTGAGTGACTGCTTTTCCTAGGATTTGGGAGGCTGATTGCTGGGATCTGCCTCCTTCTGCATTTGCATGAAAACTTCTTGTGAGCCCAGTTCAGCAGCTCCAGAGGGGGGTGGATCATTATAGCAAGTGGCGTTACTGGGCTGCAATGGAATTAGTCCCACTAGGGTGCAGGATGCAAATCCCCCTTGGGGCCTCTCAGGAAAAGAATGGGCAGCACGTGTGCTGTTAACAGGATTATGGGCCCATTCAGGAGCTTTGCGGGAAAGGACTCCCTGGTGGGAAGAAATGGAAAGAGAGAAGTTGATTCAGCCAGATATGCTCAGTGCTTGAATTATGAGGGGTTCATAACAAAACCCCAACCTCTCATTTCTCCCCCTGTTTCCAAATATCTGAGAGGCTGTCTCCCTCCCTACAGAGCCTCTTGGGTGCTAAAATTGGCAGTGGGGGCCCTTTTAGCGGCTCTGTCACCCTCAAAAGCTCAGGGTGGTGGCAGGGGTGGTCCAGAAGAGGGCATTCTCTGGAGCAGCCCCCAAGTTATGAAACTGCTTACTTCTTTGTGCGCCTCCTCCACAAGAGGTCTGGAGAGTGGCAGCATGAGAACAGACCTTTTCTGTTTGTGGAATGCTCTCCCCCAGGGAGGTTTGGCTGGTGCCTTCATTTAGACTTGGAAAGGGATCCTTAGCTATAAGTCATAGTTGAGGATTCCATTCCCTTGGGAGATAATCAGTCAGGGGCTGCATGTTGGCAATAAGCAGGGTGGTAAATGGGGGCCTCTCCTTCTCTCTCTTTATGCAACCCCCACTTCTTCTTTCTCTCTCTTTCTGACACCTCTACTCCTTCTTCCTCCTTACTCAGCAGGCTGCTGGGAAAGAGGCAGATCGTCCTTGCCAGATGCGTTTCTCCTCTCCTCGTTTCATCATTTCACCCATTTTGGCTCACCCCTACCCCATCCAGCCTCCCACATCTGTACGAAATTAGGCTGAAGGCCACACGAGATGCCCATCCTTACTATAGATGGTCAGCACACAAAACTGCCCCCGTCTTGGGTTATCAGGATCTGACCTGCTGCCTTCGGAGGGTGTGGTGTCCTACAAACTGAAGGCACAGAGTGGAAGTGTAGTGCTCACCTGCTTTGCTAGTGCCTAGCAGAGCCTTTTCTTTTCCCGTGACTTGCGCCGCAGCAAGTAAGGATACCTTGTGCTCCAGTACGAGGATGGAGGCAGATGGATTGCCAGGCACTTATCCCGTGCTGCTAGTAACCTGACTGCTTTGACAGATGGGAGCTCTGGAGTCAGTTCCTGAGATGGTGGGTCATGTCACGACCAATGCACTGGAGGGGCGGGAGTGCCAAATCATTATTGGAGGAGCCGGCTGGGTGGGCGGGAGGGGAGAAAGGGCCGCAACGTGCCTAATGGCATGAAATGCACTAGAGGTGAAAGAGAGGGCAGATGGTGCTTTCCACAAGTGATGCCTTATATGCATTCAGCTCAAAGGCACACTGCACAATACTGTATTCCAGGTCTCCTGTGATCTCAGTGACAAGCTAGGAAGGAATGGCTGTGTGAGAGCGAGGCGGAGGGGCAGCCACACAGCTCATCATTTGCCATTAGCAATTGCAGAAGTAGGTAGTGCGGGTGGCGTCTTGTGATCCGTCGCCTATTGTTCTCTCTCCTGCTTTTCCACACAGGCCCTCCAGGCAGGAAGAGGTGGGCAAGCAATCGGTTTTAAACTGTTGTTGGTTTTTATGGATAGCGTGGTTTTTAATTATTGCATTGGGCTTTCTTTTTTATTGCAAGCCCCCCTGAATATTTTATTGAAGGCAACATAAATAAATAACACAAACAACAAATAAGTAAGATCTGGAGGCAGATTGGCTGAATGTGGAAACACAGGGAAATGCATTACGTTAAGCTAGGCCTACTGGCTCACAGACTGCAGGGGGCGCCAGCCTTTCTGGATCTATGGGCACACCTGAAAGCTTGAGAAACCGTTGTGTCTACATGACCAACACTGGAATGGCAGCCAGCTTTTTTACTGGCTGAAACAGAGTTGCTTCTCTCAAACCTAATTGCACTGGGGGACCACACCCTGCAGGCACCAGAAGAGCCGTTGCAAGTATCTGTGTGCCTGTGGGTGCATGGCTGGCAGCCCCTGTCCACACTAATGGGCAGTGCTGAGGGCAAGGTAAGCAATCGTCACCATCCACCTCAGGCTGGGGCAGAGGAAGGTCTCCTAGGGAACCCTCCAGGCACCACATGCCAGCAGTAGAGATGGCCAGAGGCGACAGCAGGCAGAGCAATGGATGTGGCTCTTACCTTTGTATGGTAAGCAACATTCCAGCCATGCACAAGCCGGAGGATTTGACACTACCACCACCCCATTTCTCCTCCATGCAGAGAAATGAGAGGCATGATCACAGTTCGAAGACACATTGCAGCCAGAGGCTTTCCAAAAACACGCAATGATGGACATGGCCTGGGAAGAGTCCCAAGGGCTGATAAAGAGGCCTGGAGGGCTGCTTGCCTTGTCTTCCATAGTCTACCCATTCCTTGGGCATTGTTTCCCATGGACTGAGAGTGCACCTTAGAATACAAAGAAATTCCAGAAAGCTTATCAGTTAGTACTGTACTGATGTTCTCTTTGCTGAAGCCCTGATAAGCTTCCATGAAGTAGCTTGCAAATTGCCACTCTGTGTAAAATTCGGGCAATGTACACATCGGTGGCTTAAAATGTAGCAAGGTCGTTTCCTCCTGCTGTGTTTCAAGTCACATTTTTACTGGTTGCTGTACACGCCAGAGGGGTCAAGGGTGCCTTCACCCGATGTGCATTACCTGATTTGTTTCTCTGTACCTGCAACCTCCCCCCCAACTCTTAGTCCTAGAAAGTGTCATCTGTGCATGTGCAACGGCTGTCTCAGATGCACGCACCTCAGCTTAACTGTGGCTTATGTTTTCAAATCGGATGGAAGCTGGTTTGAGGGAAGGTGCATCAAACAAATTTGTTTTTCAAGAAACTACAGAAAACGTATGGATTGTGGCTGACATCATGAATACTCAACTTCAGAGCACCAGCTGCAGTGTCCGAGTAAACGGCAATGTGTACACAGCCATAGGCTTCATTAATGTTAAGGTGATGCTGCTAGGCATGGGCTCTGCATTTTTTGGGGGGTAATGTTTCCTCCTCAAGGGCGGTTTAGGCACTGTCTTTGCTCTAAGGGAACGAGAGACCATGGTGGAGAGGGAGGAACCCACATGCTTCCCAGCTGCAATGTAATCTCACCCAGGAGCTCACCAGAGCTGTGTGGGGCTTGTCTCTGCTTTCCCACTCTCATTAAGACATCCGATCCCTGTGAGTCCAGGGCCAGCCGGGACCAGCTGTCCTGGACCTTGACCTGCCTGGGAGAATAGAAAGCAGGGGGTCACTGCCACATTTCTACTGCGGCTCTTCCGCAAGTTCCTGCTGTTTAATTTACTGTGGCTGGAAACTGTAGTGCTTGGCTAGGAAATAGCCTGTGTGCTTGGCCCTGTGGGTGAAACATTATCTGGCGTGACCAGGCTAGAAGGATGGGTGAGTGCAGATCTGGCATGGGAACCAGTTCCCACTCATTGGAGCTGCAGCTGCATGGTGGGGGATGGGAGAGAGGGGGTGCAGGATCTGCACTCCCCTGCACATCTATGGTTGGGTAAGGCTGAATTAAATTGGTGAGGATTGTCAAAGTTGCCTCCTGGTCCGGTGGGCAAATAGCCCTATGGCTCTCCTGCAGCAGTGATACAGTCTAGTTTCCGAGTGGATAGAGGTTTCTCTCCTGTGTGCATCATATGACATGAAATTCCCTCCCAGCCTTTAGCGACGGGGATGTGACCCAAACTGACATTATTGCAACTGTGTTCAACAAAGGCACTTGAAGCAGCGAGTTTTCAGACATGCTGCCAGCTCTTCTCCAAAGAGCTTCGCTTTCATCACAAGACCACACCATGGCGAGGAACAAAGGAAATACGAGATAAATAGGATTGCCACCTCTCCCAAGGCCAAAAACAAAACAATAGCCTTTTTGCATTTCCCCAAATAAAATAACTCACATATCCATGTTTAGAATTCCATGGCAGTCTAAATGGCACAAGGATTCTATGGCACCTTAAAAACAATCAGGTTTAAAGTGTCATAAGCTTTTGTGGGCAAGGCTAGAGGTAGCTCTGGCATTTCTGTGCTGAGTCCAAATATATGGAAGTTAAAAACATGGCAGGAGAAATCAGCTGTGAGCGGAATTTGAAGAACAGCCTGCGGGAGGAAAGGTCACCCCCCCCCCCCACCTAATTTGCTGTTTAAAATCAGAATGAGGGTGTTGTTGCCCACATTAGAATGTGGGGAGAAAAAACAAAACAAGAACCCACATGTCCAAGGTAATTCTGTGTACTGATCTGAATAGTCTCATATAATTAATTATATGTTGCAGGGCAAAGGGGTCATGGTATACTCCCATACTGCATGGCAAGTGCTTCCCCTCTATGGGGATGGATTCATCTTTTGCACAGAAATAAAAAGAAATCACACCTAGAAACTAGTGCTGCTCTGTGCTTCTCTGAGTTGACTTATCCATGTAGAATTGGCCTTTCTGGTTTTAAGGCCCTGTTATACATTATGTGGTGGCACATACAGAATGGTAATTCCATGTGGAATGGCAACTGTTTTCCTGCAGCTGATTGTCAGCTTCCTTCCAACTCCTTTTGGCCAGAACAAACACCGTTATTCCTGTAAACAGAATTTTCTGGGCATATAATTTCCACCTTTATGAGGATGTTTCTCATGAATCATTGCCCAAGCTGAGGAGAAGAGAATGGACAGTATATGGGACAAATTGATTCTGCTGCTCTCTTGAGAGAAGGCCAAGCCCTTTGCCCAGTTTGCATCCCATCAGGAGGCTGGAGCTGAAATGAACCCTCCGTTACACATGGCAAGAGGAATACAGCAGCATTGTTCCATTTCTCTAATTGTTTAATTGCTCCATTATCCTTGCTCAGCGACTGTGCATTGTGTGCAACCCTTCTTTCCACAGTCTTTTTTTTTTAAACTCTAGTTTTCCTAATTCTGACATGCAGGGAGAATCTATTCCAAAGGACACTTAGAAATGAGACAGGAGGATGCATTTAAAAATAAAATCAAAATGCAGCAGTTGAGCTCCATGGTAGATGCACTCTGACATCTAGTAATGTTATATCCACAGGGGAGTTATTTGGCAAAGATAATTAGGAAATAAAACCTCTGCACTTAATAGAAGCTGCTGCGTGCTGTATGCTGTCTACCGAAGTGTTTTACCCGCAGCCCCCATCAGGCCAATGGTTGAATCCGTGGTTTACAAAGTCATTTTTCAATGAACCATTCACAGACATTTCTTGCAGATCAGTTGTATTTTGTAGGCTGTATGCAGCTTACTGCAGCCACTGATACACTGGGAGGTTTTGCAGAGAGAGGAGGGAAGAGGGGAAATTAAGTTACATTATTCCTTATAGGAATGATGTGGAGGGAGGGGATAAATTTCCCATTCCAAATTGATTTTGTAAATTCATCAGACCTCTCCGTTCGTCTTCTTTTTTTAAATTGAATGATACTGGGGTGGCTGTTGCCAAGGTAGCAAAGGAGCTGGCTCTGAAGAAGAGAATGGGGGGATGCTCTAGGGATGTGCAAAGAATATAAAAACAGTGAGAGAGAAAGGGGAGAGGTTAGTTTATGGATCATTTTCAGCTTTCCAAGATTTCCTGTAAATTGCTCCCTTCTGTTCCCCTGCTTGTTAGGATTTGAGATATACTGCTGATTGCTGAATTTCTGCAGGTAAGCAAGTGAACATAAGTAAAACCCAAACCTCCTAAGGCTGGTATGATTTCGGGGAGTACGTCTATACCACGGACTCCACAGTGTATATTGGGGTAGAGGTGGAACGAGAAGCCTTTATTGAAGCAAACTAGAGTGTTGCCCTCTGTTAAAATTCCTACTGATAACTAAAGAGAAAATGGCTAGTTTAGACTTGAGAATTATGAGTCATTCTAACATACCGTGCACAAAGTGATGCACTGTACAAACTTTGGGATTCCCTTATTGATTTGCAGCACTCATAAGGGAAGTGAGAAATGGCATTATGGTTTCTCTGTACGGATTTCTCTGTGACTTCATAAGCTAGAGATAGGTAATGGTCCCAAAGACAGTTTGAAAAGGGGGCTGAATACTGTTTGGAGAGTGCACAATCATCTCTCTCTTGTTGTTGTTGTTGTTTAGTCGTTTAGTCGTGTCCGACTCTTCGTGACCCCATGGACCAGAGCACGCCAGGCACTTCTGTCCTCCACTGCCTCCCGCAGTTTGATCAAATTCATGCTGGTAGCTTCAAGAACACCACCCAACCATCTCATCCGCTGTCGTCCCCTTCTCCTTGAGATCTTTCCCAACATCAGGGTCTTTTCCAGGGAGTCACATCTCTCTCTTACCTCCTGGCAAAACCTAGACATCTCTAGGTTTGGGTGTCTTTCAAAAAATCCTGCAAAACATGTTTGACCACAGTGGAACAAAAGCACTGTGCACACAATAGAAGCCTCTCTCAAACCATTTCACTCTCTTTTAAAAACTATTGTCTTTCTCCTGCCTTATCTGGCAGAAGGCTAGATTCTGGATGCTACTTGAGATGTGGAATTTTTTTTTTCCTCGAGGAAGTGAAATTTATAATGTCGTTAAAGATGATTAGATCTCCTTGGTTCAAGTAGCCAAGCTGCAGGTTTTTATATCCTGTTCCTGAATAAAAAATGGGAGCTCTGGACATTCCAAATCCTTCAGGGCTTCTAAAGTGTCACAAATCTTTTTAAAAGATGGATCCAGCATACTGGAATGCCCAGTCATATACCTGGGACAGTGTGGACCACTCTTATCAAATTTGAAGGTAAAAGGAATGTATTTGTAATAAGTAGGGATGGAGGAGAAATTTGATTCAGTATGTATTTAAAGCTGTGGATTGCACTTTCAAAGAATAAATAAATAGACAAGTATGCAGTATATTGGGGGATGTGGCTTACAAAAATGTGTACACTAGTTTTAAAAAAGCATATAAAAAAGAGGTTATAAGAAGAAATTCACACTAAAATGCTGATTAATTTTCATGAAGATTTTTTTTTAATGGCAAATTGTTGAAAAATGTGGAGAACTGAATTTATGTTTGGAAAAATGAGAATCAGAGAACCAAAACCGACAGATCCTTAGCAGCAAAATACTTGTCCACATATGGGCAAGCCTTCTAAGACTCTGACCAAATGCAGACTCATGCCATTGGCATTAGCTACATTTCACCCCTGCCACCTCCCACCTAGTTTCCTTGCTTCATTTACCATCTGACCTGATGAAGACTTTCAGAGAACTTGAAAGCCTGCACAATATTTTGTGACATATTTGGTTGGCATAATACAGATTTTGGCATTTCCCCCCTAATGGGCCAGCATTGATGCCTTAATCCCCCGCCCCCCGCCCCCCGGTCCCTGCACAATGTGAAATAGTAACTGGAACGCCCTGATTAACCATGTGGGTTTGTCATAACACTACCCCTTAGTCCTGGAGTCCTTTATCCATAAAAAGGATGTGCCCCTGGCTACTTTTGTTCCTCTTCCTTAGTCTCGCATGTCTTCTGGATTCCAGTTATGCTATGCTGTGATGGAGAGCTGGTTAGCTGTCTAGGCTTTGAATAACAAAGCTGGCTTGAAATTCTTCAGTAATTGCTTTGGCTTATTCCACATTTTTTGAGGACAAGGGTGGAACTGTGGTCTAAACCACTGAGCCTAGGGCTTGCTGATTGGAAGGTCGGCAGTTCAAATCCCCACGACGACAATTCGAAAGCGCACATCAAAGTGCAAGTAGATAAATAGGTACCACTCCGGCGGGAATGTAAGCGTCAGCTCCCTCAGCCAGTAAAGCAAGATGAGCGCCGCAACCCCAGAGTCATTCACGACTGGACTTTTAACTGTCAGCGGTCCTTTACCTTTACCTTTATTCCACATTTAAGATAGGACAATGTAATGTACTATATATCTTCTTATATACCCGTGTTAAAAAATATTTATTACATTTTTAAAGCCACCCTTTAACCCTAATGGTCCCAGGGCAGTTTTTAAGTTCTTAAATAGAGTTTTTCAGTGTTTGAATGAATGGCAACAAGTTTGCTCCAGCAGACTAACACTGCTGCCCCTCTGGAAGTTGTGTGTTTTGCTTTGAGGATTTGGAAACAGTGGCCTAAAAACATACAAGGCAACAATTTTGTATATGCTTATTTGGGAGCAAGTCCCATTGAACTCACTGTGACCTAACTCCCAAGTAGATATGGTTAAAGGCTGGCCAGGAAGTCTCTGCTAATTTGATTACTATATTACTTAGACATTATTTGTTATGAAAACAGATAGGAACACACATACACACACAAAATCATACAACAGTTTTAAGTGTGCCTGTGTTTGTATTATCCAGATATCCTTTCTTAGTAAGAGTTAGGTGAGTGAGATCTGTGCTGAGTGACGCACTCTTGCCAATATTGGCTGGTTCACTTGTTTTTTTGTATTAAAAGTCACCCTGGATTGGATCTGTTCACATTACTGTGTTACTACACAGTGAAGCTGTTTCCCCCTGATGTGTTTCACAGCTCTTTCACCACTAGCTGTTCACATCAGCAGAGCTTCGTTAGTGTCAGATTCATTTCTGTTGTACACACCAGAGGACAATGACTAGGGATGTGTTCCCACTTAGGCTAGAGATGAATTAGGAACAGTTTAAGGACTCCAGTTGGTGTGAAGCTGGCTTGAGAAACAACGCTTCAAACAGTAGCATTTTATAATGAAGTACAGGATGCATATGCATTTTGGATAATTTCATGGGAACATGGATTAAAAACGCAGCACTGGGAATGCAATGAGTGCACACTAAATGGGAGTGTGAACACAGCATGAGTACGCCTGATTATCAGAAGCATATTGGCTCAATTGGGTCATTCCCTGTCCATGGCACCAATTATGAGAAAAACTTAGGTGGTTTTAAGGGATTCTCTAAAACCCAAACATCAGAAGGGGACCCCTCTAAATGATGGTGGGGGGTTTGTTTGTTTGTTTGTTTGTTTGTGACCCTGAATCAATACTCTAATTTCTTCAAGGGAGGAAACTTCTTAAGGCACAAAGAGAATCAAGTATACAAGTGCTTTTCAGCATTAAGCAACCCATCTCCTTATCTGGTCGGGTGCTGGTTCACCACACCACAGTCACATTCTTGCAGTTGAGAACTGTGTGTGCATCCACGTCTTCCCGGCCAGTGAAACTTTAAGTTAGACACAACTTATTCATTCAGTTGCAAGATCTTGGCACCCTCCCCCACTTTGCATAGCCTTGCTCTTCAGCAACCATGCAGACAGGCACATGAGGTCAGGGCAAGGTGACATCAACCAGTGCCTTCTCAAACTTGCAAGTGAATCCACCAATTGTGTTCCCTCAAGGAACTGATGCAAGAGAGCCATTTTGCTGCAAGTTGCAGGGAGCACTGCTCTTGCCTCCTCCTCCTCCTTCTATTACCTTTCACAAACTAATCATAGTATTGTTAAACATTGCAGTGCTTCTGCAATACTGCTTGTTAACATATTTTTTAAACCAGCCAGAAGTGGTTTTATAACATAATGGGAAGTGAGTTTAAAAGTGGAAGCTTCACAGCCACACCAGCAAGGAGGAAGGGGGCAGGAGGTGAGCCCAAGGTTCCCCTAGGCTTTCCCCCCACAGTGCTAAACTATGGTAGTGTTACGTATATGCAAAATGGGTATCTTTCTCTTGAACAGAAATTAGAATCATGGAATCAGAATTGGAGATTAATTTTAGACCTCTTCTTCTTCATTTACTGCATTTAAATCTTGATTGTTTGCAATGGAAATTGATTTTGCTTCCAGTCAATTTAAAGTGCCACATGTATTTATTGCTTAATTTAGATTTCTTAACCGGTGCTATTGGCAATTAAAATGCATGCCAAACACGTGCAAAACCTGAGGTGCTCAGTCAGATCAACAACTATTTACTAATCTTTGTTGTAAGAACATCTGGTTAATTAAAACTGAAAAACAACAGCAAATATTAAAATATTCAATTAGCTTTAAATTAAATATAATTAAATACCTACTTTCACTAGTGGTAGATAACTTAAGAGATTCTTTGGACTGACACAGAGGCAGAAACTCAGTCTCAGGACTGCTAAAACTTTTCCTCTTTTGGATCTCTACATTTTGGTCACTGGGGTGTTTGGTGTTTCATCAATTGCTAGCTGAAGCTTTAAGCAATAGGCGGCCTGATTAGTTCCTTCCCGCTCTCCAAATCCTAGTTCCCGTGATCCCCAGTGGAGTGATCTAAAAGCCACAGAAAAGTTGAGTCTTGAGTTCTCGGCCTGAAGCAATTTTTGTCTCTCTCCCACCCTGCCCCAACATGATAATGTCCTCTAATGCGATATATCCTGTCTGTTGCCATGGGATCCTGTGAGGTCACCAGATAGAGCTAATTGCCCCCTCCCACAGGAAGGATAATTAGCCAAAAAAGAGAGACTATAATCAGAGCCCACTTCCTTTTACTTTATTTTGTTGGAATTCTGTGGATGATGGAACAGCATTCAGGCAGGCTCCAGTCCCTAGGGCATGACTGGGGATGGGGTGGAGAAGGGCAGTTCAGGCTATTATCTTCTGGGTGGGTGGTGTGCCTGTTTTATCACTGCTTGGCTTTAAACCAGACATTGTTATGGCCAGACTTCAATTCTGATTGTGTTGCACAGGTGAACAACATGTTTTATTGGAAGCATCCCACTGTGTTCAATGGATCTTACTCTGAAACAACTCCCAAACAAATATGCTAGGATCACAGCCTAGTGTTCCCTGAAACAGGGAGCTGAGTTTCTTGTGCCTGAAACCCAGTCACTCCACAGTCTATGAAAGGGCTCCAGGGCTAAGAAAAACCCTTTCTAGAAATCAGATGCATTACCTTTGATCCTCTCATTGGAGGTGGTCATTTTTACAACTGAAGAGCACATTATTTTGAAAGCAGGAATTGCTGGATCAAAATGACAAAACTTCAAGGTCTGCTACTTAGACCAGAGATAGGGAGATTGTGGCCAGATCTTGTTGGATTTTAAGGAAGGGCCATAGCTCAGTGGTAGAGCATCTGCACTGCAAGCAGAAGGTCTCAGGCTCAATTCATGACATCTCCAGGGAGGGTTGGGAAAGACACCATGCAAGAAACCCTGGAGAGCTGCTGCCAGTCAATGCAGTCAACACTGAACTAGGTGGACCAATGGGCTGGATCACTATAATGCAGCTTCCTCTGTTCCACAACTCAAATAATCCCTGACCATGGGCCATGCAGGCTGGGGCTCATGGGAACTGGAGTCCAACATCATCTGGAGTTCCTTAGGTCCTTTTAAAAAAGTTTTAAAAGTTCTAGGAACAGGAAACTTTCCCCATATAATCTTGCCTGCTAAGGGACCCCTGTTCATTGCAGAGGTTGTGCAGCATGTTCTATGTTAGGATGAAGAGCCCGTTCATGCAGTCCTGGCTGAGCTCATCACTCTCAGTGAACTCAGGGTGACTAGAAGGCAACCTGACCCTCTACACTGAAGAGGGGTACACTGCAGCAGTGAGCAGGCTCTCAGGACATTGCCCATCACTGCTGATCAAAGAACCTTGGATAAGGTTTCATGAAAGTAAAGTAGGACTCTCTGAGTTCAGTTCCCAGTTCCTCTAGTAGCATATGGTAAACTTAAGCCAAATAAATCAATAGTTTATAAGAAACTATTTTTTCCAAGACAGAGTCATTGATTCACATTGTGTAGACACCAGAAGTGCAAAATTCCAGTTGCCCAGTTGCCAATGGCTTGTTTAAAACCAAAAGGCGAAATGGTCATTCTGGTTACTGAGTTACCTTTGCTCCTGGTACCTGTCTGCTAGTTGATCAAGGTATGTCCCCTTCCTCCTCTGCTACTACTCAGGCACTGCTACACGTAAGCAGCATTCTCTCATCAGCCAGGATGCCTGAGATGTTATGTTTTGAAATATTTTTAATTTCCCCTGTTATGAGAAAGAACATCACAGGAGCTACTTACGTGACCAGGAACATTGCAAAATCTTTTGTTTTTACTTTCAGATCAGGGAATACCGGTGTAAGGTCTTCTTTCAGAAATGGCAATGAGCTACATATTTTTATTTTATCCCCTAACCAGAGCATTCTGCCTTCTACCTGCTCCTGGGCACAAATGTAAAATGTGGTCTGCATGCAGAGATGGCAAAGTTACATCTTGTTTCAGAAGGTCAGTGAAGCAAGGGACTCAGACACAGGTCTGCTATCAAAACCAGCAAACTAGCATCACATTCCCCTCTACACTCCTCATACTGAGGGGTCATTGAGCTATGTGTTTCACTGCCTCCTGATTCATTTCACAGGATGCTGCTGGTGGAGGCAAGGAAATAGTGTAATTACATCCCAAAACAATGTAAGGCATATGACATGTGATGAAGGCAACAAGAGAAACCTAACACAGTGCTGCTATTTGAATTTCTATAACATGTAGTGTTGTGTGTGTGGTGGGGAGAAGGGTCAATGAAAGCTTATATGCCGTTATAAATGAGTTTATCTTCTGCAAGAGTCTTTGCTGTAACAGACTAACACAGCCACCCTTCTGGAAGTTCTTCGAATGTGTAGTTCTGCCCTGAACATCACTCTCTTCCTGCTAACTGATGAATTATGGCTCTCCTCTCTCTTTGCTTTCTCAGATCTCAATGCCTGCCAAGAAAACTGCAGCTTTTGCAAAAAGAGATATATGGCAGTAATTATTAAGCATAGAAATTAATTTATGAAATGTTTGCTTTGCGTCATGTATTATATGAGTGCATAATATGGATTTGCTGGCATTTAATACTCCTGGCGTTTGCTGGCATGTAATGCTATTGTAGAACTCGGGAGTAGGGGTAACTGGAGCCAAAGCTCTCTGCTATGGGCTTCTGAAAAGAGAAAAGATCCAAAGACTGGTTGTTGAGCTTTCTATGGAATCTGCTGCTCTAAGAGGTTGAGATCAGTTTTCCGTAGAGTGGGCCTACAATACAAAGGACAGTCCTCTGCTTGAAGGACTCCTCTATTGGAATGGTTGTCTTGTTATTAACTTCAGTTAATGGCTATTTAACCATACGAAAGGAGAGAAAGGGTTCTGAAATTGCCCACGGACAGGATAGCATACAGGTTACCTGCTCAGTTTTCCAACCATGGTGAGATGTATTGAGTTGTATCCAATGAAACAGTTCCACTAGGACAAGAGGTTTTACCTGCCTCTCCCTTCATTCCCCCCCCCCCAATCTGCTCTGGGTGTTTCCCCAACCCTTCAGAGCAAAATTATAGGGTGCACAGGGGGTGTGCAGGGAGAAGGTGAGGAAGTTCCATTGCACAGTCTTTGTGCTAGTTGAACTGTTTGATTGCACTGCATTTTTATTTAAATTACAGTAGTTATTTCTAAATTTGCACCTACACATATAAATTAGCACATGCAAATTATATGCGAATCTGCATTGTCCTTTTGGGGATGATGTGCAAGTGTGGCCACTCTGCTTTTGGGAATTTAGAAATGAATAGTCCTGTTAGCATCTCAAGCTTTATTCTTCTGAACGCAGGTAGTATTTGGCCTTGGGACTTTATTCTGCATTGGACTGGCTAGTTCTGTTTCCAAAAGGAAACCGAGTACGGTAACTTCCAATCTTCAGGATAGATGTGGCATTTCACACTTCACTTGCTGAGTGGGAAACCACCTGATCTGCTCTCTGCATTTCTTGCCTCTGAAGGGCTCTCAAAATGAAGTGCCAAGCTGCTGAAACAGCCGTTTCACCCCACATTCTCCACCCAGGCAAGCAATCATTTCATCTGAGGGAGGTGACGATTTCTCAGCTTTTCAAATGCAAGCAGAAGGTAGCACAACAAACCACTGAGTGATCCAGTACCTCTGCTCAGTGGACAACAGGTGCAATGAGTAGATTTCAAAGCTGCACTCTTGCAATCGTACAGGCATTTCAGTTTGCCAGGTGGAATAACCCCCCTTCTCTTCCCCCTGCCCCCCTGTTCTGAGGGTTCTCCTGAATCGTACCAGGACAATTTTTGTCCTTCCAGTGATGAAACTGGTTAGGTGAATCGCACCCAAAGTTTGCAGCTAATCAGAGGGTGCTCATGGGGGCACTCTGGGCATGAGCATTTCCCTAGGAGGACAAGTGAGGGGATGTTGAACACTGTATATGATCTGCAGGTCAAGGCCATCATGGTGCAGTGGTGAAAATTCATACAACCATTGCTTTACCAGTTGTGGTGCTCTGAGACCAGCAAGACTAGAGACAGAGAAGTCTAGGGATGTGCCAGGGGAAAGCTTGGATGTGCTAAACCCAGGCCCCCCTCACTTCCTTAGCCCTGGAAACAGCAAAAAAGCATGCCATTAATGTCAGTTGGAGGGGTGAATTTGAAAGATTGTGGGGGGGGGTCACTGGAAAATCTCCCCCAATTTCAGTCCTGGCTGGTTTGAGCTGCAGGGATTAGGGAGTGGTGGTTTCTCCTCCACAGAATCGACCACCACCACCTTAAAGATTGCTCAGTGAATAAAGTAAATCTCCATAGGACTCACTTTGAGGAAAGTGGGCATAAGCTTGCAGCCTTAACATGATAGCTGTAGACAAAGGCGACAGAGGCACACAGAAGCAGCAGCTGAGTCCAGCTGTCTAAGAAGGGAGCTGCAGGGATGATGTGGAATCATTACTATGGAGATGAGCTTCTGTCTGTACCCTTAGACAAAAGCCACAGGCATTTGGCTTTAATTCAGCCAGGCCTCCCAATCCTGCTCCAGTTTCTGGGAGGAATGGATGCCTCAGTGTTGGAACTGGGATTTGTACTAGCGTGCAGGGATAGAATCTTCATGATTGCATCTCCCTCAGTATCAGTGCATAGGACTGGGCCATTAGTCTGTGGTCCTAAGCACAAAGAAACTAATTTGAGAAAAACAGCTGTATTTTTGGCAGCAAAAGGACAAAGATTGGTCTACTTTCAAACTAACTAGTTGTGATCTGAGAGATCTGCTTTGTTTGTTTGTTGTCTTAAGCTTATATCAGCTATCCCAAGGGCAGGGTGCTTAAGTATTTCTTACTGCACCAGTTCCTCCCCCCTCCCCGCCTATGCAAGCTTATGAGGGATGCAATTTAAATCAAGAAAATTGAGCGGAGGACAAAGGTTAGCTCCTCTGCTATTACTGTGGCCCTGATCCACTCCCACCCGATTGCTGCTTTTAGTGTTGGGTGAGGAAACATGCAGGAGTTGCTGTTCACAGATATCCTGCACCAATTCTGGAACTTTTGTAGGTGGGACTCTGTTTCTATCTTGCATTAGTCAGTAGAATAAGTAGGTGGTGGGAACTTGTGACAATGGTTTATAAGGCAAGCGTGGGGAAATTTTTTGGTTAGATCTTTACCTCTCCACCCCCATGGACCACCTTAGACACAAAGATGTCAGCTGATTAAATGTTTCCATTATTTAGTGGTGTGGAAACTGTGCTGAGGACAACAGTTTAGGGAGCCACAAATGACCACACAGAACATGGCAGATGATAGGGGTATCAACAAATAGGGAAGGTTTAGTACCTGGGTTGGCATGGGCACAAAAGGACCTACAGGACTGATGCTGGCATCAGCTTATTTTTGAGACATTTTATATTTGTTGGGTGTCCATCCAGGCCTGTACATAGTTACAGATGCTCGTTTTATTATTATTACTTTCAGAATACACTACCTTTTTCCTACAAAAAAAAGTTGTTTATTTCCTGTAGTCATTATAGTACTATGATTCACAATGCAAAATTATACCTGCTGGAGCATTTTCTTCAGAGTTGGCAAAAAATAGGGGTTTTGTGGGATTTCTTTTTTGCTTTAACATATCAGGAATGTAGAAGCACTTGTAAAGCATGGGACAGAGAAACAAAGAGAAATGTTAATCATAAGAACTGAGTTATATACATGGTCATCTGATCTTACGTGTGAGAAAGGAGTTTCATGCTGCAGCTCTACAGAACAGTGTCTTCAGATTCTTTAGGTTCCTGCTCACCCTATGATAAGCCATCTCTCCTCCTCATATTGCACATGTCCTGAAGGCAAAGTTCTCTTTCTGAATAGCTATAGCTCAAGTCAAACCCCAGCACCAGCCCACATAGTCTGAATAACATGGATGAGACATTAACATCTCCAAGTCACTGTCTGTTCCCTGCTGAGATAACAGGGCCTGCCCTATTTTATCTTAATTGGTTGGGAATTTGAGGACTGGTTTCGGCTGACCAGCAATGCTGTAGTGACTCAGGACTGAGTGGCTACTTCCTCTCAGAGCAGTTTGCTTTATGGATGTCTGTGGCACCTACCATGAGTAGCCTGGCTGAGTCTTACCTGGCTTTAGGCCACAAGATACACACTATTTCTTCACTTTAGGATCCCTGAAAGTATTTATTTAACAGATTTCTATATCATTTAATAAAAACAACAACCACCCAACACCTCTAAGTGGCTTAAAATAAAAATTGAAAATATTCATTAAAACATACTGGTGATTTTCTCAGAATAGATTGCTCTCTGCACTAGAACTTCTTTTTCCACCAGGCTGGGCTAGTTATGATTGGACACACAGAACTATTTAAGAATAAGAAGAGACTGGCCCACAAATGTATGGTCTTAATCCTGCTACTCAGGGATCTTTGTGTTCTCAGCTCAGTAGTACTATAATTTACAATGAAGCTGCAATCCTTTGAATTTTGATTTGTAAAGACATTCCACTGCAATCGTCGGGTTCAACTGACAAGTTGAATCTGACAAAGTAGATGTTAGTCCACAAGCATTTATGCCATAATACATTTAGGGGTGCTACAATGTTCTTTGTTGTCTTAAGTATCTTTGGAGCAGAGTGTTAGTACAAGCAGTGAAGAAAGCAAAGAGCTCTGTGGTCTGAGGGCTCATAATACTAAATAATGCTGAAACACCTAACATCAGTTGCTAGTAATACTATAGCACTACTAATAGTGCTATAGCAGTCAAAGTACTCCACACACATTATCTCAGTAATCCTTAACAACAAAAGGGAGGTCAACAGCATTATTATCCCATTGGAAAGAAAATACCTTACCTAGAACCAATGACATAGGCAATATTTGAACTGGGGATTTCATGGCTCATGGTTAATTCTCTTTGGCACTAGGGTACACTAGTTCTCACTGTAAGTTGGAGGAGGCTGGGGGATGTCCACGAGACCTAAAAAAACCCTCCTGATTATTGCTGGATATTTGGAGCACGTTCACTGACTACAGGTTCATTTCTGAGCATAGCTCAAAGTGTCCGTTATCTTTAAGAGCCTAGACAGTTTGGGAGCAGGGTGCCTAAATAATGCTTTCTTCCCAGCCTCTAGTATGGCTGATGAGAATGTAAGAGAGAGCCTTTTCTGTTGTTGCACCAGGGCATATAACTCTCTGCTATGAGAGATTCTAGCCCCTACTTAGTTGGTCTTTTGTTGCCAGCTAAAGTTTTTGTTTTGTTTTGGCAGGTTCCTGCTCCATCTTTATTGTATTTTAAATATGTGCTGCTTGGTTTGCACTTTTTCGGACCTGTTTTACGAATTGTTTTAAAATTAAGGTTAGGTGCCTGGAGCATCCTTCAGGCCAGTCTCATTAAGTCCTGACCAGCATTCAGGGATTATGGAAGTTGTAGTTAAACAGCCTCTGAAGTACCACAAGTCCCCCACCCCCGCTTAGGCAGTGGAAGAGTGGGATACAAACTGTATAATAAATAAGCTAGTTTCAGCACAAGAGATCCCTGCAAACTGCAAGTTCAGTGTAGCTAGCACACTTCCATGTTTTCATGTGTTTGCAGTGTTGCACCCTCTTTTTTCTTGTGTGTGTTATAGTTTGTGTTTCATATTGGAGCATGGAACTGAAAGTGGCAGGTTTATTATGTGCTGCCTTGGCTAGTGCCACACATAGATGTGGTAGCAGGAATTATTAATATCAGCCTCTTGTGGAAATGGGTTTGGTTTGGATCACTGCACAGAGACAGCAGCCTGATACCACTATCTGTTCTATATGTGAAAGCTGATAATCTTTCTGCACAGGCAAGGGCTGTTCTTCTGTCAGTGCTAAGCAGTGGGAGCTCAGATTCCTGAATTCTTTTTCTGGGCTTGCCACTGACCCTTTCTGAGTAGCTGTTGAACCTTTTCCATGGTGACATGGGACAAGGAAGGCTGTTTCATGCTCTGCTGAATTCATACATGGAAGCTCCTTCAGAATAAGAAATGGCAAGATTCTCTTTTGTGGTGTCATCGTGTCAAGTGATGAATATGTGTGTATATTGCTATGTGTATGCATGCTGGGAAACTAATTGGCTGTGGTATATCCAACACATTCACACCATGTCTTGGGTCTTGTCCAGTATATGGTGCATTTTGTAATAGGAAGTGATTCCTGTGTAATTGCAAGGGAAGGAAAGAACTGATTTGCATGCAAAGCCTGATGGGCACCCCAAAGAAAACCTAAGTCAAGGCTCAACAGGGCTTTCCTACTTTCAATGCCAAGGTTTGTTCTTGCATGACCAAGCAGTGCACTTAAGCATGTGTAGATTGCTTTGTCTTCAGCACTAGTCACTCCCAGGTGGTGAGTTTTCGGGAGAACGGGTTCCAGAACAGAAGGGGCTGCAGTCTTGAAAATGGGAACCTTTTCAGTACCCTTTTATGCCAAATACGTTTTGATGGACAAGCGATTGCCCCCATTCCCCATACAACTGAACTGGCAACCAATTTTGTTCCTCAATTCTGGCAACAAAGGCAGCTTCCATCGCAGGACCTGAGGACTAAGATGAGCTAGATTAGGAGTCTCAAGGGGAGCAGGAGAGGGGCTGGCCCAACTCCCACTCACTCTCTCAGCATCCTCAGCCTGAGGCAACTGCTTCACTCCGCCTAATGGCAGAGCTCTGCTTCTGGGGCTCTCGGGGAGGAGGACAGGAGATTTCCATGCATGGATCTCTGGTGGGCCCAAAATGGCCCCAGGGTCAGGGGTGCCAACTTGAATAAAATATTGGGACGATAAGCCCCACCCCACATAATCACATGGCACGGTGCACGCACACAATTTGAATGGCAATGCCTATCGACTTTTGGGGGGTGGTCCCCCCAATATTTTATGGGGCGGGGCAAAGGGATCTCAGCCCCAAGGAGTTGGCTCCTGTGCCCCAGGGGGTCTGTCAGATGACTCTCCCCCCTGTGGGGGCTGGCTGCTGGAGTGCCTTGCCACGACGTCTCCCCCTTCCCCGCCTATGCCTGCCTTCCGCTGTCGAAAGCGCCCTGCTCTCCCTCGGCGCCTCTCAAGCGCGGAGGCAGGCAAGGCTCCGCGAGTGCGCGCGCACGCGTACTTACTCGCCGATGTCCACACGCGCACACACACCCTCACGCACAATTACACACGCCTCCTCCCGAGCCAGAAATAGCCTCGCGCGCGTCTCGCGCCCCCACTCCACTCCCTTTCTCTGCCGAGCCGGCAGCATCTCGCAGGCGGGCAGGGAGGGCCCGTTTTTTTGTTCGCCTTGCCTCTCGCTTCGCTTCCCCCCTCAGTTTCCCCAGCGGCGCTGGAGGAGATAGGAGGGGCCGGGCGCTCTGCGCTTCTGTGAGCGCGCGCGCGCCGGGGCGGGGAAGGTGGCACCGGCTGCTTTGATAGCGTGTGTCTCTCTTTTTTTCCTGTTTTATCCCACCTCCTCCTCCTCCTCCCTTCTCCCCCCACCCCTTTTCTCTCTCTCTCTTTCTCCCCTCCCTCCCTCCCTCTCCTCCGACCTTCCCGTTTTCCTCCTCTCCTCCTTCTTTCATTCTTTCTTCTCCCTCCGTTGCTTCAGAGGCTGGGCTTTTAAATGGTTTCCTCGCGGCGGGCGGGAAGAAGATGCTTGGCAGCGGCGGCAACAGCAACGACGTCAGGAGGCTGCAGCGCGACGCGGAGCTGAGCGGCGACGAAGGGCCCGAGGAGGCGCTGAGGGGCTACAAGAAGCAGGCGTCGTCGTCGGGCGACGGCAGCAACAAGGCCATGATGCAGAAGCGCGGCAGCGCCAAGGGCCCCGGCGGCGTGGCGGCGCCCAAGGCGCCGGCCGAGCTGAAGGTCTTCAAGGCCGGCAGCGTGGAGGGCCGAGGGCCGCTGGCCTCGAACCTGCGCAAGCAGAAGTCGCTCACCAACCTGTCCTTCCTGACGGACAGCGAGAAGAAGATGCAGCTGTACGAGCCCAAGTGGAGCGACGACATGGCCAAGGCGGCCAAGGGCTTCGGCGGCCGGAGCCTCAAAGGCGGCAAGGAGGCGCCGCCGCTCATGTCCAAGAACCTCTCGCGCTCCGAGCACTCGCTCTTCCAGGCCAAGCTGGCGCCCCCGGCCGCCGGCAACAAGCCCCCGCCGCCGCTGGCGCCGCTGCCCTCCAACCTGGGCAAGCCCAGCCGCATCCCGCGAGGGCCCTACGCCGAGGTCAAGCCCCTCAGCAAGGCGCCCGAGGCCGGCAGCGACGACCTCAAGTCGGACGACGAGATCCTCTCCAGCAAAGGCAAGGCGGCGCAGCAACAGAAGCAGCAGCAGCAGCAGCAAGCGGCCCCCCAGCCGGCCGGGAAAGGGGCGCCGGCGGAGGAGAAGGCTTTCCTGAAGGTGGATCCCGAGCTGGTGGTCACCGTGCTGGGCGATCTGGAGCAGCTGCTCTTCAGCCAGATGCTCGGTGAGTCCGTCTCTGCAGTCCCTCCCCCCTTCCCATGGATGGATGGATGGAAAGCTGCCTTGCTCGGTGAAGGTTATTGGGGAGACTTGGGTGGGAGGAGGAGTGAGCGTCCCCTCCCCAGAGGACAAGTGTCAGCCGGCGCTCTTGGTTTTGGGGTGCCTGCATGGATTGGAGGGTGACCCTCCGCAGGCTTTCCTGCTCTCTTTGCAGAGGGATGCGTTGTAGCGTTTGACTGCCTTGCCTTGTAGGGTAGAAGAGGATTTTTAAGTGTGAGGAGTAATCAAGTTCGGCTCCAAAGTAGACCACTTCAGCCTTCTTATTTTATAACTGTAAGCACTCCGGGAGGCTTTCCTATCGCCTTCTTAATTCATTCATTTATTTTTGGTTTATCCCTTGAGCATAGCAAATAGGCTGTCTTTCACATCATCCCTGCCCTCCACCCAGAAAAACCCTCCAGGCTCCCTCCAAAAGAGGCATCTCAAACCTAATTGAGCCAGCATACTAATAAATGTTAGTTAAAATCCCCCAGTTTTCTGTGCAAAGGTGAAACAGGTAGCAGAAGTGGGCAGGAGGGAAGATAAATTTCATTCTGGTTCTTTTTTTCTTTTTCTTTTGCTCAAGACACCCAGGTTAAGGGAAAGCAAGGGAAAGAGAATAATTATTATTATTATTATTATTATTATTATTATTATTATTGCATTTTAGCTTATGAAGCAGAGTAGATTTTAGTTAGCAAGGGAGAGCTGTAAGAATAGAACGAACCCAGACCTGGGGGTTCAGCAGCAATGAGTGGAGATGGAGACTGCATAAGGATGCCGTAATTGGTGTTAAAATGGATGGCACCCCCTTTACTATATTAGGGAGGAACAGTCGAAAAGGTCTATTGCTGCATATGCAGCTATGCCATGCGAGCATCCTTATGGCAAACCTGTGAAGGAGGTATGTGTGCGTGAGAGAGAGAAGCAGAAATTGTGACTGCAACATGGGCTGTCATCCATGGAGCTGAGGCAGCAAGGACTGTGAGATGCTGCAAGACAGCTGGATTGCAGGCTGTGTCTGCATTTCCCATAAGGGGGTGTGCACACAGGGCACAGAATGAGCCGTCATTGCCTTCTGGTTGCTGTTGGTGAAAGAGGGGAGTGGTCGCTAACACAGCTCCCGTGCCAGCTGCAGCTGAAATGAAAACCTGCAACATGACAGTGGGGTACATGGCAGTGAGGAAGGAAGGATGTGTCAGTGCCTCCAGAACAGACAGAGAGGAGTAGACCCTGTTTGGTTACTAGGGAGATCTGCATAGGAGCAGCAGTTGCTAGCGCTTCAGTTCTGCTCTTGCTCTACTCCACCTGGAATCTCTCTATTCGAGACACCCGCCCAGGAATGGCTGCTTTGCAGATGTCATAGGCTTAAGCGTAAGGGAATACATAGCAGCACCTCCTAAGCACCAACAATTTGGTTTCCATGCAACGGCTCAGCTCGTAATAGTGAATCTCTTGCCTTGTAAATGCTTCTGTAACTGAACAGCAGGAAGATAATTCAAACAGAAGCTTCTGCGTTTAGGAACAGAAAGTCGGGAATGATGGGCACTAGATTGGCGCTTTTAGAAACTTAGGATTGTGTGAATTGCCTTCAAATGCTGCCTATATCTTGCAAAACTACCACACCCTTTGCATTGACTGCAACTGATGCTACTGGCTGAACTAAGCACAGGGCATAGATTCAGGTGCCAACAGCACTATCTATGTGGGGTGGCAGACCAGAGCTGTAATTTGAGGTTGCAGGAGCACAGGCAGGGGAGTGGTTATGGAGGAGGAGACTGGTAATTAGATGCTGTGGAATGGGAGATAAGGAACTAAGTGCTGGAATAAGGAGCTATGGGGTTGGGGCTGAAGGACTTTATGACAGGTAGAACATGGGTCTAGAATGTGGGCAGGACTCAACTGGAGTCCCAACAGC
The DNA here is from genome assembly GCF_964188315.1 of Podarcis muralis. NCBI lineage: Eukaryota > Metazoa > Chordata > Lepidosauria > Squamata > Lacertidae > Podarcis > Podarcis muralis. The sequence continues at coordinate 69,223,720 of NC_135659.1, read as the reverse complement.
ATTGTAGGGCCTGCTGCTGATTGAGGATGGTAAATGGAATATGTGTAATTAGGGCACTGTTACACATGATAGCGAAAAAAGGGCAGTACCTTAGCGAAAGAGCACATGCTTTGTATGTGAAAGGTCTCGGGTTCAACCCTTTGCATCTCCAAATAGAGCTGGGGGAAAAACGCCACCTGAAAGCCCCAGGGAATTGCTGCCACTGAATATTGACAATACTGAGCTAGATGGATGACTGCCCTTTCTGTAAGAAGGCAGCTTCCTGTTTTTCCTAAATGGAGATAATATCTCTGCAGGAAAACAGTTTATGCTCGGTTGTGTACCCCATCACATTTGAAGATGGTGTGACAATATTCATGGCAAAATTATATTTGTGCCATTTTGAAAAATGACAGTGTGCTATCTTTGTGCAGGGAAAACTATGATTTACCAGATAATGCTGGAGCAAGGGTGGAAACGGAATGCATTGCCAGCATAGAATGTAAAGATTTGTATCAGAGTTACTGGGCATTGGCAGAACTGGGGAGAGTACCATGCAAGGCTAGTGTAGCAAATATAACGGGGCATTAGAATGGGTAGCATTGGCAAATTCGTGGAAGGGAATGACGGGGAGGGCTGGCATTTGGGAATTACAAGTCTGTAAATCCATAGAGTGAAACTTCTGTGTAGTGTATCCCCCATCCCGCTCTTGGCTGTAGCAAAGACCAGGTCAGGTTTTTTAGTTTGCAAATGAATATGTTTATTAAAAATCTCAACAAAATGTGATATAGGAATTAGAGGCTTGGTTTTGCTTGTCTAGTGGGGGATGGAAGAAGCAGGTTGCTCAGCAGCTGGTTTGTGTTTCTAGTGGAAACACTTGGGCTTCCATTTCCCCAAAGCTCCCTCCAGAAAAGAGATCACACTGCAGTCTTGGCTGATAATTGACCTGCTGTCTTTATTCCTCTCCCCTCTATTCCAAGGAAGACGTAGCTTGTAAAAGCTGAACAGTGTGTAAGAACTAGTCTGGACTAGGAAAAAAGACAATTGAATGATGAAACCTGCTTTCTGCCCCTTGCTTGCACCTCCTTCTATTGCCTCACCATTGTATCATATAGAAACATGTGCACTTAGTTCCCATTTTGTAAAATGAATAATTTGGAGCTTACCTTGATCTTCAGATTCTTCATTCTGTTTACCCCCCCCCCCCAAAAAAAAACACCCACCCACCCACCACCAACAACAACACCACCTGGAGCATCCCGAGCACATATTGAATTACCTTCCATTCTTGAGCTGGATGAAGAGAGGGGAAGGATACAGGAAAGTCCTAAGAATATATAAAGAGCTATACTCTATCAGATGAGATGTATGTTTAACCCAATGCCTGCCCCTGTCAGATTTGAATGCTTCAGTTAATTTATAATTGCATGGGGTTACAACAGAGTAGTGAATTCCTTTTGCTTGTAATCTTGGAAGCATAATGCTAGGGACACCCTGAATTTGAACTTCCTATATCTGTCTTCCATCAAATTACCTAGTTCTTGGATTAAGTTATACTGCTGGCAGAGAGTCCAATGTGAACCGTGAGAAAAATATTTACTCTTGTTTCTGCTGTGTCTTGTTGAAAGAGCAGAAAACCTCTTATTTACCTCTGTCTGTCCTCTTGTGATTTTGCATATATTATTTATCCCTTATTTGGGATCCCATTTTTTAGGTTGAAGCTTTATTTTTTTATTTTTTTATTGCTTTACTTTGCATAAAAGGAATCCTATTCCTGGTAACCTTTGTTGCTCCTGTTTGTCTTTTCTAGCTTTCTCTATGTAATATAGCCAGGACTGCTTAAAAAGTGCAGTACCATATTTTTTTAAAAAATAATTCATCACATTCTGTTTGTCTTTTTGGTGACTGTAGCACATCAGTGCTGCCATTTTCAGAAAGCTCTCTGTAGCAGTTTAAGGATCGTTTAAATGAATAGCAATAGCTAATTTGATCCTGTGCGCAACCTTGTTGGGTGTTACTTTTCCTTAATGTATGTGTAACTCAGCATCTACCATCACTGAAATTTACCGTATTTTTCGCTCTATAACACGCACCAGACCATAACACGCACATAGTTTTTAGAGGAGGAAAACAAGAGGGGAAAAAAATTCTAAACGAAATAGTGGATATATGATTTTTGTGGTTCATGCTGTGGCCACAGACATGTGATCTGACAGTGAGTTTGGAGTAGCCCAATGCAAAAATCCTGAGGATCCATGTGGATCCATGCTTTGTAACCATGGAGGAGGGAAGGAAGGGGAACCATGGATCCTCTGCTCACGACTGCAGCAGATCCCCCCCGCCACCCACAGGCATTCGCTCCATAACACGCACAGACATTTCCCCTTACTTTCTAGGAGGAAAAAAGTCAGTGTTATGGTGCAAAAAATACGGTATTTGCCATTTTGTTGTGCATCCCTGTAGTGCTAGGGGAACCTGCTGAAACTCTTCACAGTGTGCTTATGATTAAACTACTTTTAATTATTTGTCATTATATGCAGATCTGTTCACACCTTTTTCCAGGTTGTTAATGAATACTTAGCAAGAGCAAGTTCCCATGCAGATCCTTGGAGACACCTCATTGTACACCTCTTTTCACTGAGATAACAGCCCATAAATTCATTCTCATTCCTTTATTTATCCAGTTGAGTGATCCAGAAAAAGACATTCCACTTTATCCTGTGACTGTTAAGGTTTTTGGGAAACTTTTCTGAGGGGACCCCACCAAAGGTTTTTTTGGAAATCAAAGAAGCGCGGGGTTAACCTTATCTACATTTTTTGCAAGATGGCCTCAATTTCTATTTGGTTAATGAGGTCTGATTCAGTGTAACACATCTCATGCCAGCAGCTAGAGATTCCCTTTGTAAGTAAAATAACAACCTGGTTTTCCACGGATGGATGGGGTGGAAGAAGATAAGAGATAATTACAGAGCAGGATTGGGGAATTATAGTTCCCATCATGTCTGACCATTAGTCTTGCCATGGGCGTAGCCAGGGGGCTGCAGGGGACAGCTGCCCCCCAAATCAAGTAAATAAATAAAAAGACTTAACTAATTGATTAATTGCATTGCAGTTAACTTGGTTCTGTCCCCCCAATATAAAGCCTGCTCCCCTAAAATAAATCCTGGTCACACCCATAAGCCTTGCTTGCTGGTGCTGATGGGAACTGGAGTCAGACAACATCCGGAGGGCCACAGGTTCCAGGCTCTTTCTCTATTTCTCTGTTGCAATTGGTAGATGTAGATCGGTATTGCTCACAGTTTATTTTGCACCTTCACTCCTTTTCATATTTCTCAGTGCTTCATTTCCTTGCCCATCCATGTTTCGGTATTATTCTTCCTGCATTTTAGCACTTCCTCCTCCTAGTACTCTGAGCAGCTCGCAAGCTGTGCTCAGTACTGATTGTGCACTTGGGCACTAGGTATGTGTCCTACCACATAGTTTCTCTTTGGGAATGGCTGGTAGCTTGGAACATGAAAAGTTAGGCAATCCCCTCCTTTCCCCATAAAATAAAGGAAGAAATAGCATGTCTCTTGGTGCAGATCACTGCATACATGATATGTGCTATGTCAGCATAAAAAAGGGAGTGAAATTCCCTCATAGTGGCAGAGGAAATCATAATGAGGGACACCCTGGGATGTTTGCCTGGACTAACACAAAAGATATCCAGGAAGTTAAATGCCTCTTCAATGAGGTTTTAATGTCAGTTCAAAGAAATCTAGACATAGGACTCTAATCAGAGAGAACTCAGAATGAAGTGCAGATTGCATCATCTGTTTGTGGTATATCCGGGTACATATTGGGTTAAAAATAGCTGTTGCAGGTGTATCCTTGGCATCAATTAGCCAGTGACTCATTTTGTATATAACCATGGTCAAGCATCTGCTATCAATGGACTACATTTCGCTTTGAAAGTGAAGAAGCACATCATAGAAATTATACACTGAAATATCAGCATGAATAGAACTATGGATTTTGACTTGTGGGTCTCATTCTTTCCCTAGTCTTTCAGCATGCTAATGGCACCACAAGAGCGCATGCCATTCGAGCAATCCCAGTGAGTTTTCAAATGTGTTAGCAACATAAAGTCTGGAAATGGAATAAATCTCTATACTTCATAGGAAGCTTGGTCACCAGGGATGCTGTTAAGAATGCTTTCCACCTTGCAGCAAAATCATTAACACACTATCAGTCATGATGCACACTATGCTTTGCCACCATGTATGCTTCTGAATACCAGTTTCTGGAAACTGTAGCAGGGAACCAACCAACCAATCATTTTATTTGTATGCTGTGTTTCCAAAGTTAAAACCATGCTCAAGGTGGCTTGCAACAATTAAAAAATTACAAACAACCAAAAGTAGTCATAAACAATAAATAAAACATCACAATGTACAAAACCAAGTCAAACAATTTCCACGTAAATCATAATAAGATCTAATATAAAGATTAAAAAATAATATCAGTAACAGCAACAACCCTCCCAAAACAATACCCCACCCCAAGAGTCTATTCAGCAGTCTTGACTTTTGCAGCTGGAGCCAGTCAGGGCCCCACCCTCCCAGTCCCTGTGAAAAAAGGCTTGCAAGGCAGAGAGCAGGTCTTCCAGGACTCACAGCCACCAGTTTTTCATTTGCTTTTAACTTTTTGAATTACTGGAATCCCTATAATTCACCAGTGGGTCTTAAATTAACAAAGAGAAAGTGCATACCCAGGATCTCTTAACAGTTAAAACATTTACTAACCATTGTTAAGTGATCCTGGGCACAAACACCTGCTTAGAAAAATAAGAAGTGCCTTGCAGAATCAGACTGTAGTACACTTACTGCTGCATTCTTTGCAAGAATCCCAGCCAGCAAATGAAAAACTGGTCAATGGCAATGAAGAACCCACAATTTCAGTCATGCTGTGTTCCTAAGTATTGTTTGCTATCTGCTTCAGTGTATGTGTTGTATGGAGAGAGTATCCCTGTGAAAGTGCACAGACATAGATACTCCAGGAGGAGATTGTGGCCAACCTGCTGGGTGGAGATACTGGCAGGGAGAGGAGTTGCTTTGTTTTTGGTTTGGACAGAGAAACTGTGGAAGCCATTACTTTGGAAGGAAGATTAGGATATTAAATACATACATACATACATACATACACACTTTTAGGGCAGTTGCACCCCCTGTAATGAAATCAGAGGCAAGAATGTTCATCTGAGGCTAACAGCGCATAAATTATGTCCATTACATCTCCTTAAGATCTCCCATTCATTGCTCATGTCAATTCTATTGGGTATCAAATTCCATTCTATATTGACCTTGTTGGATATGGCCCGTTGGGGCTTTGTTTGCAAGTTCTTCATCCGTTCTCTAGTAACCTGATATTTCCACACCATTTAACTCACTGACTTCCCAACTCTCAGAAGATTTTCTCCCAGTCTGTTTGCTTTTCTTTGTCTTTAATTTCTCTTTAAACTATTAGGTTTCTCCTTATGCCATTCTTTGCTGTGACATGGGACTGATCCAACTATTAGTATTGCGCCCCCCCCCCAACTGTATCCTAAGCTTGCTTTCTCAGAAGTTAAATGGGTTCATAGTTTTGCTGCTGCATTGTGTTTGGGACTCTACAGACCATTAGAGGTAGCACATGCCTTGCCCAAAGAGTTCATTATTTTGCATCTTGATAGTACTTGAAATAAAGCTCTTGCTATTTGATTTCAGTGGAATTTGCACCAGTGTAATGGGTTCTGGATTGGGCTGTAAAGCTTGGACCTTGTTGGATGATGGAGCTGTCAAAAGATGGCACATCCATAGCAGGAATGTAAGACACCTTGTTGTTATAAACATCTGAAAATGAGACATTGATAGGTCGATTGACCAAAACTGGAACATGTATTATGTTGTGTTCAGATGCTGAGGAACATGTGCCAATTACTTTAAGAGAAAAGAAATTCTAAGAGGAGCAGATGTTCAAAACTATCAGAGCAGGGAGCTGTAAATATAAACATGGCTGTGGTTTGGTTAGAGGGGGCTTGGCCACTCCTCCTTCACATATTTTAACCATCCTGAGATTAGGAGAAGGAGGGCTGCAAGTATCTATGCTTGCATAATTATTGCTATCACTCAATAATAGTCGAGACTTTGTAAAGAACATGTGCAAGCTTTGCTGTAGGAATCTGTCTTCATGTTTTGGTAGGGATCTCTAGAGCAGTGTTTCCCAACCTTGGGCCTCCAGCTGTTTTTGGACTACAACTCCCATCATCCCTAGCTAGCAGGACCAGTGGTCAGGGATGATGGGAATTGTAGTTCAAAAACAGCTGGAGGCCCAAGGTTGGGAAACACTGCTCTAGAGGTTGTTGCAGCAGAAACATCTGTTTTTGTAGTGACTATTTTCAACATACAAATTATATATTGCATGTCTGCTAAAGGCTGAGTTGTAAAAGCTTGTGGTATATGGGTTTGGTAGTTACATAGACAACAGATTAGTGAAGGAAGGTCAGAGCTGTAAAGGAACTGTGCATAAAAGGAAAACCTCTGTGTTCCTGTACCCTCAAGTAGGGCCACAAGTACACATATTTATGTGAATGCAAAATAGGTAACAATTATGCTTTCAATCCAGCATCTTTTGTACAAGAACCAATGTAGTTTAATGGTTTACATGGTGGACCAGGCCTGGGAGGTCCTGGGTTCAAATCACCCCTCGGCTATTGAATATATCACTTGAGTGGCCTTGGGCATGCTATACTTTTTCAGGCTAACTGACCTCCCAGGGTCGTTGTGAGACAATTTTCAGTTTTTGTGCAGCCTTTGAAATCAAACACAATTCTTTAGCTATTTATTTCTTAAAAAAACAAACAAACCAGACTGAACTGATTGCATTGCAGTCTGTATTCTTACATACCGGTATCTAATCTAGCTAACTGACTGTTCCAAGGGCAAAACAGGCTTACTTTAACTCACACATGCATGCACACGCATGCATTTCAGGGACTTGAGCACATCTTGTTGAGCACTTTACCTGTCACAACAACCTCTGTCAAGATAATTCCATCAACAGTTATTCACCAGGAAAACTAAATGGAACCTCCAGGAGGAATTCAGTGTTGCGCGATGCTGATCATTCCATCAGTGGAAGCATTACAGCTTGCCAGATGGGAACGATCCCTCTCTCCTCTCTCACATGCTGTTCTGGGGCTTCTCTTCACCCCCCAGCCAATTTTATTTTTTTTTGGGGGGGGGAAGCCCCATTGCACAAGCAGAAATCTTTGCACAGGCTTCCATTGATGGGACTCATCATGTGAGTCCTGCTCAACTTGTTCAGGCGTAGCATACATCCAACAACAGGTGTTTGTACTACAAACAGGAGGGCTGTTGCTTTAAAGGCTCGCGTGTGAGCTGCTCAGAAGCTTTGGTTGGCCACTGTTGGAAACAGAATCGAGGACTTGATAGCTCTTTGATCAAGTCAACTGTTGGTAGAGCACCAGATTCTTAATCTCAGGGTCGTGGGTTTGAGCCCCATATTAACCAAAAGATTCCTGCGTTGTAGGGGACTATATGACCGTCAGGCCCCTTTCCATCTCTCCGATTCTCTGATTCTATTACTCTTACTGTGTTCTTATATGGAAAACACGGCAGCACGGGTGCTATTCTCCTGACCTCTGGTTTGTCATGCCGATGCTGCTTGGTGTGAAGAAGAGGGTGACTCTAAAGTCTGAGTGCAAGCAGTAGATGATGTACAACTGTGGCAGTGTTTTCTGCTTGGAGTACTCCACCAGTCCTCTGTGGAGATACAGCAATTCAGGGTACCTTTACCACTGTCTGTTCAGATTTTTGTCAAGATTGGATATGGATTGCAGCCAGCCAACTGAGAGTTGAGGGACTGAGAGTCCATTTGCAAGACTGACCATTGCTAATTAATTGATTTATGAATGAATGAATGAATGAATGATCACTCTGGGAAACCTTTAATCTTAAGAGATGGCACTCCCCCCCCCCCCGCCATCACAGGAATTGATTAGAGTGGTAACCCCCCCCCCCCCGGCAGTACTTGAGTTTGGGGTTCAAAAGCGTATGTGCATCTCTACAGTAGATTAGAGATCTGTGTAATTAGAATCCAAAGTTTGGCATTATTAATACTGATATGCTATAGTCTTCAGGCACAGAATGTGAAGTATAAAATGTTAGCTTCTCTTTATGTTTCAGAATTTTGTTTTCTTTGTAAGCAGTATTGCTTCTATGGTATCTCACTCCCTTTGCCCCTCTTACTTTGTCAATGATTTCCTCATTTCCTCTGCTTTCAACTGGGCTCTGAGGGCTTTACTCTTTTTAGTGTTAACTCCACAGAACCATTGACACCAGAGTATTTCTAATAAAACCCAGAAAGCTTTGGGGAATCAGGTCATTCCTGATATGGAGAAAACTAAGGCAGGCGTGGTCCACATAAAATAAGCGCTCATGTAAAGAAGGTGGGGCCATCATTTTGGCATATAAGTTAGCAAAAGCTAGGACACGCTAGCTATAAATAACTTGTTAATTGCTTCCTGTTTTGCAAAGCATCTGGTATGGACAATGATCAGAGGAAGATGCTGATTTATTTTACCCTGGCTTGGGGTTTATAGTTCTTGGTGCACTGGGACCTTGTTCAGTTTTGTTTGTGCTTTGGCCTCCTTTACTTTTTTATAATCAGTTGAGTATAGTGATATGAAAGGCCCTATAATTATATAAAAACACAGTGGCTTGAACAGAGATGTTCTTTGAGTCATTTTTAGACCTATGATTCTATGGCTAACCACTTATTTTGTCACTAGATTGCAGGAAACCACTTCTAAGAATGTTCCTTTGAGCAAAGTCAAGATCTCTTGTACATGTTTAATTTCTTGTCATAGGCATGTTGGACACTTTTGATAATACCTTCAAACCATGTAAAATGTTGATATGAAGAAGAAGAAGAAGAGTTTGGATTTGATATCCCGCCTTTCACTCCCTTTAAGGAGTCTCAAAGCGGCTAACATTCTCCTTTCCCTTCCTCCCCCACAACAAACACTCTGTGAGGTGAGTGGGGCTGAGAGACTTCAAAGAAGTGTAACTGGCCCAAGGTCACCCAGCAGCTGCATGTGGAGGAGCGGAGACGCGAACCCGGTTCCCCAGATTACGAGACTACCGCTCTTAACCACTACACCACACTGGCTCTCACACTGGCTGATATGGGATAAAGACCCCACTTTGAGCAAAATGTGAATGATCTTAACTGAAATGGGATTCAGAATGGCACACATGGTTTCCCACTCATTTGTATCTGTACAGTCCTGTGGGCTGTGGGCTGATGTGAGTGATAATGATTTGCTTAGGGTCACCCAGTGAACTTCCTGATTGGGTGGGGCCAAGAACCTCAGTCTCTTATCTGTTTTAGTCTGTCACTCTATCCAACGTACCACTCTGGCCCTCACCCCACCCTTCCTCCAACTCCACCATGTCTTGGATAAGTGTTCCCTTGAATTATTTTCTTCCCAATCAGCTTCATGCTCAGTGATTTGAGGAATATTCATCTCAGAACTCATTAGAAGCACCCATGGAAGCACCCAGGTGGAGATGGAGGCTGCATTACCTTGAGGGATTTGTTCCAGGTCACTGCAGAACTGGTGATTATCTCTTCTTTTTAAGGTGTGCTACATAACCTTGTTAATGATGCCAACCATTTGTGACAATGCATCCTTGTGTTGATCACAGGAGTAATTCTGGCTCTAAAGAAATGTGACATCTTCCCATGCTCAGTTTCATTTCCCTGATTTCAGCTCTACTGTACTGTTTCCAGCTTCTAATTCTCCTTTGTTTTCACATGAAAATTTCAAATTATTGTGCTTCTTCCTCCTTAAGGGCAAGTTGCATGTCCTTGATGCTTTTATTTTAACTTAAAAGCAGAAATGGGGTGGTGGTGGTGAACTGGCTCGGTATAAGACAAGTGTGATGTAATTTAACTAGTTGTCTGTGACAACACAAAGACAGCTGAAGATGGGATTGGTCATGGTTCATGTTCTTTGACTTCAGCCCTGCTCGCATCATTGTCTTCCCAACCACATAGGTAATGGAGTTCTCTTTGGAGATTCCCTGTGGTGCATGGTGACATTCACACGGCAACTTTTGCTTCTTATCCTGCCGCATGGCTCTCACAGCCCGTGTTCAGACTCTTCTTATTCCTAGAAGGAAATGTCTCTTCTGTTGAAAGAAGTTGATCCTAGCACTGTCAGGAGATGGGATCTTTTGCTGGAGTAGTGCAGCTCATAAAACAGCTCTTTTCCTTGTGGCAAGGGGGAGCTCTGAAAAGGTCAGTGTTGTCCACCAGAGAGTGAGTAGAGATGCATAATCGTTCAGCATCCATATACTTTAAGGGCTTCCGGTGCGTCTTTTATACAAACAGCTAAAGAAAGAGTATTGTCATGTACTTGCAAGACATGCATGGATACAGGTGTTACCTTTGCTTAGGTTTAATTTTGAAGGAGCTCCTGGCGTCCCCCCAGCTGATTCAGACCACAGCGGCTAAGAATTTAGGAATTTAGTACTCACCAGTAGGTACTTTCTTTTCCTGCACACACATGGACTTTCCTTATTAAAATGAATGGGCTCTGTACAAAATTCAGCTCCTGGACTGTCTAGGCCTTAGTTAATAGAGTTTAGTGGACTTAAATTCAATATGGCAGGAGGCATGCTTGCAAGAGGAATAGGGATGGGGGCCAGGAGAAGCAAAATGCTTGGCAGTGGGGAGATTAAGCACACATCCTTTGCCCTCCACTTCTTACCTGCAGAGATCAGGCCACATCTTTGGATTAAGTGCCCCACACCTGGTCTAGGGTTTTTGGTCACTTCACAAGCAGTTGATTAGCAGCAGACCAATCCCCCTCTTCCTCGTCCCCAGCTGAGTGGATCAAGTTGAAGGATCCCACGGTTTATTACTAAAGAGCACACACAACAGTGTAATCAACTTTATAATGAGCTCCTCAGACTGGCAGCAGTGACAGCCATTGTGGCATTTCCTGTTCATGTCATGTTTAGCTTCTATTCCAATATCAGCTTTCATTGGGTTGTTCATTGGGCAGTCATGAGTGAACAGAAGTGCATTATGGTTTTCTTGGGCACTGGGGAAGCCAGTAAGACTGTTGTTCCCTAAAGGGATGAGAAGCTTTTAGTCTTGTAGCAGCATCAGTGTCTTGACTTTAGCAAACTATGGTCATTTCTCCTTATTTTCATATATGTAGTAAAGAAAACCTCAGGTGACTGGAGAATGGTGCATACATGTTCAAATTGTTGCTTTTCCTACTGAAACATGTAGAAGTGTCACCCCTGTTCTTTTATAGCTGCTGTTTCTTTGTGTTTCACTGAGAGAGGCAGGGACTTAAAGGGATGTGAATGATTGGATAGAGTGTGGTGTTGGTAACACCAAGGTTGCAAGTTCGATCCCTGAAAGGAGCAGTTTCATATTCCTGCGTTTCAGAGGGTTAGACTAGATTATCCTCAGGATCCCTTCCAATTACATGATTCTATCTTTTGCCTGGTATTTGTACAAAAATACAGTAGAGTCATGTGAGAACAGCCCTTGAGAGGATCAAGAAAGACAAAAATAGTGAATTTCAGATCTTAATATTGCCTAAGTACTAATTGGTTTCAAAATGTGATGGTAAAACGTGGCAGAAGTGTTAGCAACTGATATAACTTTCACAAAGGGGGAGAATATCCAGCCCTCCCATGAAACAGCACAAGAGAGTGTTGGATAGTATGCTAACTTTAGATCAGGCTATCTTGGGATATACTTTGGTTTTCACCCTTTCAAACTTTTCCAAGACAAATCAGGACAGTTGCCAACTTCATCTTGGGATTCAAGAGATGGAAGTTCTGCATCCTAAATCTGTGTTTTGCAGCTTTGTAATGCTTCCCACATGATGGCTTTAGAAAACAGATACCTTCATCTTCGATCAGTGCTGCTGGGAAAAGCCAAGAAGCATTGAATCTTGTGCCAGAATGTGTACATTTTCAAGGAATAAAAATAACCACAGTCTGATCTGATGTTTGAGAAACAGTGATGGCTAGTTTCCATGCAAAGTCACTCATCCTAACCTATGCCATTTGCAAAGAGACAAGTAGTTGCATTAATTATGAATAAACATGGGTATGCCTGCACCTGTAATGCAGCTATATCGAGGGCAGTTCACAAGTGCTTTGTTAAAATTTTATAATCTGCTTTTTCACTAACACTCTCAAGACCTTTTACACAGTCCTGCTAGAACAAGCTGGATTATAAAATAAAATAAAACTATAAAACAAGCCACTATACATATCAGAATTTGATGTAAGGAGCTAAGGGGTTTTGTAGAGCTGATATTGTTCTGGTATAATAAAGGGGGCAGAGGGACCATGCCCTCTTTCAAAAATAGTGTGCTTTTAAATTTCCAAATATGTAGCAGTCAAAGGCACTTTTATGCCCCTTTCTTGGTATAGCATATTTGGCAGCTGCAGATTATCATAATGAATGCTACAGATATCCTATTTTGTTCATAGATGGCCTATTGGCCACCTCAGAATAATCATGCCATTGAGTCTTCCTTTCTCTTTTTCCTTCTCTCTCCTGGTTGCTGTGACAGCCAGTAACCCAGTCCTGGCTGTCATGTTTCTTTATGATGATGTGTTCATGTCCACATACCCAGTTTCCTAAGTAAACGTGGCAGTCAGAACTGGAATGCTGGAAGCCAGCTTAAGCAGTAGGTGCATCAAACAGTTGACAGCCCCTCGGATGACAGGTTGGGGAGAAGTTTGACTGATGCCGATGTGTATAAGGTTAGAGAATAGGACACCTTCTGGCCAGCCATGTTCTTAGTCTGTCTGTAGAAACTGGTTGAAAGACAGTGTTGGAAACAACACAGCAGACAGCAATATGGCAAATATCTAGTGCGACTCTATTCAAGTTCTAGGCTTGTCATTGCAAATTACATAGGAGGCTGAATCTTGAAACTTCCCCAAAGCTGGGCATGTGAAGAACAGCCAACAGCATTTTGCTAGCTCTTAACAGTGCAGTTCTAAGCCTGTTTGCTCAGATATAAGTCCCACTGAATTCAGAAAGGCTTATTCTCTAGCCTAGTGTTTCCCAATATAGCCCCCTGGGGTGGGGCAGGATAGTCCAAGGGGGCCGCAGGTGAAAATTGTGTAAATGGGAGGCCACAGCATGAGGCTAGGAGGCCACAGAGGGAAGTGAGAAATGAAAAAAATAAATCTTTTTTTTTAAAAAATAAAAAAAATCCTGATTGGCTGGCTATCCACTTGGCTAATTAGAAGTGGGTAAGGGGGTGGCCCACCAGGGCCTAGCACTCCTTTTTGCCACGAGTGTTTTCTTGGAGCAGTCCTGGTTTGTTTCCAGCGGGAGAGGGTGATCGCTGAGCTTCTGTTTTGACCAGTAGAGCCCGCGATCCAGAACCCCCTGGTCAGTTAAGTGCAGTGGTGTTGTGGCAATGGATAGGGCTGGGTGAGCCAGAGCTGCTTGTTGCTGCCACCAGTGCTGGGCCCGGTGGCAGCCTGGGCCTGACTCTGCAAGGCACAGGGTGCAATCTGCTCCAGCGCTAGCGGATCAGGGCCTTTGGATGTTGCCAAGGGGCACGTCGTCCTTGCTCTGCAAGGCGTGAGGTGAAATCCACCCTGACTGAGCGGGGTTGTCTGGTGCTGCTGACATGCGTCTAGTAAATAAGAGCTCTTTCTCAAGCTCTGGGAGGAAGACCTTTCATTGCCTACAGACAGCCACCCAATCTTAAACAACTCCTAACCCACAATAATACTACAACCAGACTTAACACGGACACTGGCACCAGAGCCTGCAATAAACCCAGATGCCAACTTTGCTGCCACATACACCCGGACAACACCATTACTGGCCCCAACAACATCACACACACCATCTCTGGACTATTTAATTGCTCATCGTCTAACATTGTGTATGCCATCAAATGCCAACAGTGTCCTTCAGCTCTCTATATTGGACAAACAGGCCAAACCTTACGCCAAAGAATAAACGGACATAAATCTGACATCAAGAATCACAAGACAGAGAAACCAGTAGGAGAACACTTCAATCTCCCAGGACATTCTATACAAGATCTCAAAGTAGCTGTTTTACTACAAAGGAATTTCAGAAATAGACTGGAAAGAGAAGCTGCTGAATTGCAAATCATTACCAAACTTAAAACCATGGAGACACCTGGCCTGAATAAAGACATTGGATTCTTATCTCACTATACATGACAAAGCCATTTTTCACCTTCTCACCCCTTGCTTTTTCCTGTAAGACCTACTGCAGTCGTTAATAGTCGTCAACAGGCTCATCACAGCTATCTGCCAATCACCCATCCCCACCCTCCTCTGAGTAATACCCCTCCCCACCTTCTCACTATATAGAAGGATCTGGCAACTTCTGTTTCAGTGTATCTGAAGAAGTGTGCATGCACACGAAAGCTCATACCAAGAACTAACTTAGTTGGTCTTTAAGGTGCTACTGGAAGGAATTTTTTTTGTTTTGACTATGGCAGACCAACACGGCTACCCATCTGTAACTAGTAAATAAGTGTCTACTCAGAAGCCTCACTGAGTTTAGTGGGCCTTACTCTCTGGTAAGGGTGTGTGGGGCTATTGTATTTTATCTAGGCATGCAGCTCTCCTCTGGATAACAATATCTTTTTGCCACCTGGTCAGTGAGGTCCACTTTCTTTTTAAAATTCTCCCATTTATACAGAACTCCATGTGCACCTTTTGGACTGTATCTGTAGGTTTCCCTCTCTGTGACAAATAACTTGGGTCAAATAAGTGTTGTTTACTTTTTATAATACATGGGAGATGGATCTCCCTTGGGAGGTTCCGGACTCTCCTTCCTTGGAGGTTTCTAAGCAGCGGTTGGATGGCCATCTGTCATGGATGCTTTAGCTGAGTTTTCTACATTGTAGGGAGTTGCACTAGAAAGATGACCCTTGGGGTCCCTTCCAGCTCCATGATTCTATGTTTTTCCTCTTTAACAATATTTCATTATGTTCCTATCATTTTATGTAATTGCATTTTGTATAGATAGAACATATTTTATTTATATTTTTTATATTTACAAACAAAACATTTGAATAGTTACCTTTCTACCAGTAGGACGGGGGGGGGGCAGGCAGGCATGGGCCTAGCTAGGATTTTTGTTAGGGGGCAGGCTTTTGTTGGGGGGGAGAGAACCTCAGATTTGTATTGATTTTTTACTTATTTTATTGATTTTACTTACTTGGGGGTGCAGCTACCCCCCTGCCCCCCTAGGCTACGCGCATGGGGGGGCACAAGAAGGAAACGAAGTTTGAAGGGGGCCATGGTCGGAAACACTGCTCTAGTCAGTGTGTTTTAAGATTGCAACCCAAATGCCCTAGCATCTGAGCCATATCCTTAAAAGGGATTAGATCAGTTTCACAATCACTGGTTCATAAGAAAATTTAATTTGCCCTATGTACCATCTTTTAAGAGCTAATCCCCTTGCCCCCAGTTCTAGAGCCTATATTGGATGATTTATAGAAGCTGAGAAGGGCTACCAAGAATTTCCATTGGTTTTTATGACTTGGGACTTTTAAAACAACAAAACATTAGAAAATCTCAGTAAAGCCAGAGCTAGTGATGCAGTAGTTATCATACAATTTCAAAAAAAAACAGGTATAGAGAATCTTGTACAAAGCTCCAGGTAGAGCTTCCCTCTTCTGTAGTGAGAAAAACTTACACATCAGTGCTTTTCCCTGGTTATTTGCAAATTCATGTGGAATGCCCTTGCTAGAGAGGGATTATTATCTAAGTAGATAAAGTATAATTAGGAAACAATGGCCATGGGAGGCACAAAAGAACACCCGTCACGATTGTTGAACTCAGATAAATTATACTATTCAATGCAAGGAATTAATTAAGGTGCAACCCCATTTTATTATATTCAATGGCAGTAATTTCTGACCTGTCCTATAAAGCCCCAAGTAACAACTGGCCCAGTGCATTGATTTCATGTCATGTAGCCTGGGCAGTATAAGGCTCTGATGGGGAGGTCAGCTTTACAGTATAGGTGGGAATGAGGAGAAGGGCATTCTAGAAACTGAGGTCAAATCATATTACAGCCAATGCAGATCTACAAAACTTCTATTGATGTTATTAGGACTGCTGTAAACTTAGAATGAATTTACATGAGATCAGAATGGAGTAGGCACTGGTGAGCCTCCACTGGTGATTTCTGTCTTGAATGAAACTTAACTTTTTAATTTTATGTGTGTGTGCTTTCTCCTAAATGTGGGCACTTCACATGCTATATGATTACTGAATGTATGTGAATTTCTCCATCCCTTGATGGTGTTGGTTGTTACAACTCACAGCATGAGCTGGGAACATCATAACAGAGTTTTCCTACCCATGATCCTATTGAACAAATTTTCCTCCCAATTCCCATGACAACTGTAATTTTCCTAGCTATTCTATCAGATAGTTTAAAGCCCTGTGATAGTTTAAAGCCCTGTGAAAAACTTTTTTTCTGAGAGGCAACATGTTCCTCACAGAGCTATTTGGTATCTCACTTAGGCTGTGCCTGTGAGGTACTCTTCCAGCAGGAGAAAGAATGCAAAAAGGCTTGTCTGTGCCTTCTCCAGATTCAGCAGGAGGACCCTCGCTGATTCATTCTTTTAGCAAATGAAAAACAGTGGGTGAAGCAGCAGGGATTCCAACCAAGCCCAGAGGTCCATAGATGCTCAAATGATGGTGTTGCAGCTCATCCAGGTTTCCACACTTACATGGCACATGAAATTCCCTGAGGCCTGCAAGGCCTAACCATGGGGAGTAATTGCTTCTCTGCAGGAGTGAAGGGATGTGCTGCCTTCTATTATGAACTGTTTGGCACAATTACACAGTTTAACATTTGAGTGCTTTGGGAATCGTGACTTTCCCTACCCGCAGCTAAAGTGCCCTGGGGCTGTACAGTCACTGGTCTGTCACAATGCATCAATACAACAGCCCATTGAAAGCGCTGCTGGTGTATGGTGGGCCCTGCATACGGGGTAGGGGCTCATGTGGTTGACAGTCTTTGGCAGAATGAAGACAGCGCGCTTGGAAAAGTTTGATTCTGAAACAATTCGTGTGGCCCAGTTAGAATGCTTGTGTGGTGCTCCATTCCCAAAAAGATCTACAGCTATGAAGGGCAGCAAGGATTGCTGCTCTCAGTTCAAAGCACACAACTGAGAACAGAATTCACAACCTTGATGCCAGTCTCAAATGAATTCAAATGAACAGTTAAGTCCACCCAGAGTAGGAGATCCAATGTACATGCACGATTCAAGCAAGCAATTTCCTTTCTTTCGAAAGAAGTATTCTATATCTAATTATGCAAGGCATTGGGTGTAGTGGTTTGCTGCTCAATTTTCTAAATTTTTCTAGCAGACTTTCTGATGCAATTCCAGCTGAAAATGACAAAATATTCACAATGGGTTTTCTATTTATTGACTGGCTCAGCTCCATGATCAGGAACTGGTCTCAAAAGCTGGTTTATGTTCTCAGATCTGCCCTGTTTGACCTTGGGCTGAGTCACTTCCCTTCTTTGTATCTGTATCTCCTCTTCTATAATGTGCAAGAGATGATATACTTAGCTCTTTAGATTCCAGGATGGAAAAAGTAAGTCCACTCTTAGGTTAATTGATCAGTACCCTGTCTTTTATAATGCCTCCATTGTGATGAAAGCATACTGTGATAAGGAGCATTGCTGCCCAGCCCCATATAACACAGATACAAGCTAGCCATTCTCACTTCATAGGCTACTGCATCAAGTCTAGAAAATATTGAAATACTTTATTGTCACTTGTACAACTTGTATACAGTGAGATTACACGAGCACCCCCCACTCAGCTCTCTTAGTCTTAATTCCCCTCGTTTACTGACGCACACCCACTGAAAGTCAGTTATCTTTTCATTCATCAGCCTAACAGCCCACGGATAGAAGCTGTTCTTTACCCTTTTGGTGCGACTAATCATGCTTCTATATCTTCTGCCTGAGGGCAGGAGATCAAGAAAGTGCCAGCCAGGGTGTGAAACATCCTTGAGAATATTCCTGACTCTACTGAGGCAACATTCTTCCACTATTTCATCCAGTGGATTCACGGGACAGCCCATAATATCTTGTGCTGTATTCACCACCCTTTGTAGGCACTTCCTATCAGATGATGTCAAACCAGCATAGCACACCGTGATGCAGTATGAAAGGACATTTTCTATTGTTGACCGGTAGAAGGAGATCATCAGATGTTGATTGACATCGTTCTTCCGCAATACTCTGAGGAGATGGAGTGTCTGTTGGGCTTTCTTAACCACCTGGGTTATATTTCTTTTCCAAGTAAGGTCTTCACTGAGATAAACTCCAAGGAATTTAAAGGAAGATACTCTCTCCACGCAGCCCTCGTCGATGTATAGCGGGGCTAGTTCTCCTCTCTTCCTCCGAAAGTCCAACACCATCTCCTTTGTCTGATGATAAGAATGTGAAAATCCAGCTGGATCACTCCAAGAACATCTAGTCCTGTTTCCCAAAGTGGTCAACCTGATTCCCTCCAGGAAGCTTAAAAAGGTGGCAAGGAAAGACCTTTGCTATTGCTCACAAGGAACTGCCTTTCGTTAGCACACTGACTCTGTTTAATTTAGCTGTACAGTATTGCCCAATATCTGTTTTCTTTTTTTAATTGCTTTATTTCAGTAAATTTCCTCATTTGTGCCCACTTGACTGCTTTGATCTGTGGAACTGGCTCTGTTACAGGTGCCACATACTGCACAGGTAAGAAGCCAGTCTACACATTGGAACTCCTATTTATTGACACCAGGCAGGTGCCCATCGTGCCCTCTGTTCAGCACCTGCTTAAAACAGTTTTGTGTAGGCAAGCCTATCCAGACATTCAGAGATTGAGGCACATGTCTTTTTAGCCTATTGTTGATTGAAACTATCTTGTGAATGTTTTAATAGCTGTTTTTAACAGTCTTTTATTGATAATATTAATGTATTGTTATAATCAAGTGGTATATAAATTTTGTTAAATAGAAACAAAAAACAAAAATAATAGACACCCAATAAATCCATCTTCCCAATATTACCAAATTAAAAGAAATGTATATATGTATACAGGCATAAAGTCATTCGTTACGCATTCCTGAGACTGATTATCCTATATGAATTTGTCTAATTACCCTTTAAAGTAATCTAACCTAATGACCATCGCCACATCTTTTGACAGCAAATTTTTAAAAAGTGTCACACGAATTAGGGTTTTGTTTTTTCAGTCCTTAATACAACTTTTCATCAGGTGAACACAGATTCTGCTGAGTAATAAAGTAATCTCTGCTGAGATGCATGTGCAAAAGGAAAGATGACTATATCTGTCATTTTAATCAGCCTGCTGAAATGTGACTGAGCCATTAGCTCCACTGTCGCTGCAGGTTTGCTCCATCAAATGCCTTTTTATTATTATTTTGGAAACATTTCCAGAAATGAATTGCGAGAATAATTGTGTGGTCTAGAAAGCATCATTGATAGTAAAAGACTTTGAAAGAACAAATCTTTTATCAATTTATGCAAGCAATATAAATGTTTATTTGATTATGGTGTGTAGGTCCCAGGCTTTGGAGTCTGATCCTGCAATTATAGGGAGTGAGTAAAATGCAGATTATTTACTGAGGCCCAATTCACATGTGACATTTTCCGCATGGGGATAATAACTTTGTAGGATACCTCATATATATATTCATGTACACTTTCTTGAGTGAAAATTGCACAAATATCTATTGGGTTTTCTGCAGACGACATTTGTTCCATTTCAGCAGTAAACAGTGGGTTTTCCCAGGAAAAGCAGCAGGATAAAAGAAAAACCTCTAGGACCCATTCCTAGAATTCAGGGGGCAAATCATGGGACAAATGGAAGTGTGGATTCGCCCTAAATAGTGATGATAAAGAAGTAAGGTAGGGTCGCGCGGGGACAGAAAAATAGAGTTTCCTTCAAGTTTGGTTCTGAAGTTTTGTAGTTCTTTGGGACTACAGAGGCATTGTACACATTAGGCTTCAGCCAGGATATGAATTTCTATTGATGAGATAGCTATTGATTTGTCAGTCCTGGAGTTGGGTGCTGCAGTATTCCTACAACTGACCCCATTCTTCCTGCAAATAAATCAACATTCTAACATTTATCACTGCAAATGGACCAAGAGGGTGTTTGATGAGGAAACCCAGTATGAAGGCATTGCATTACACCTCTTGCATTTGCAGATTGGATTTGTTTAGTTCCATATCCCTCATTCTCTGTTGCAGCTGATACTGGTTTTGCTGCAGGGAAAGGGAAGACCCAAACTGTTGGGGGGGGGGGAAATGAGGAGGAAATGTTGAAGGCAACAACTGACTCCTAGTGATTGTGTTACTGCAGTGCTTGATTGAAGCTTAGTCTTAAGGAGAAAGACAAATGTAGAATGTGTGCAAGTTTGTGTGTGTGTGCATGCGTGCATGCACACAAACAAACAAACAAACACAAATACACAGCCCACTTGTATGTGAAAATACAATTTGCCAGGTAGACAAACCTCTATAGAAGAATGAATGAGAGACATTTGGGGTCTATAGTTTCTGTAGCACGATATACACACCCTCACCCCAAATGTAGTATTTTGGGCATTATCATTTAGTGTGGTCAAAAAGATATATTTTATATATCATTTTGATTCAAACTAGAGAAAGCAGAATTCTCTTTTGGGTGGAGAGAAATTGATTAAATTAGCTGGCTGACTTTAACAGAACTTCCTATTCTTCCTAAGGCAAATGCTGGGGTGTCTACCAGAACGCCACCTGAAATTTCTCTTACACCCTGAAGCATAAGGCTCAATTTATTCTCTTTCTAAATCTACATTAAAAAAGAAAAGGATAACCCTTGATGTAACTATGTCAATAAGCTGTATGAAATGTATAAAGAGCTTGGTTGATAAGGTGCAATTGTTTCTCAGAGGTCAGTACTTTTCCAACATCACCACCTGCTTCTAGAGCCTTCATCATAAATAATTCCTATTAGCCTGGCATTCTTAAAACGTCAAGTGCATGCAGATTTGACTACATGTGTCAAAACACATTCCCTCAGTCCTTAGCACTCCTGGATTTGGCAGAGTCGTCAATGCAGTAACAAGGCTGTCATCACTTAATCACACTGCCCAAGCATTAGCATGGTTAACACAGCTTAAATAAAAGGAATTTCCCAGATGTGAAATGTGAAATATCTTCTATCTTGATTGTTCTTTGTCCCCAGAGGAAATAAGTGCTATATAACCTACAGAGGTAAAGGCATATTATACCCTACAGTTCCCTGCAATGAAATCTGCAACCACAGACCTATCTTTTAGGTTCTAAAGGTATCTTGCTTGCTGTGACAGTATTTCTCATAAAGTATTTTTCATAACTCAGGAAGATCAATCTCTGTTAAGATTCAAGGCATGTTTCATTTCTTCACCTAAGAAGGGTTTGCATTTAGAGTGTTGAAGAATAAGAAGATCCCATCCTCAAAGAAGTCCATCCTTTATATTTTGACGTGAATCACTAATTTAGGAGTGATTCCTCAGTGGGAAGAGGCAGTTCCCCCAAAGAAACACAAGGAAGTGAGCTGCTCTGAGGGCAGGTAATTTGGCTCAGGGTAGAGATGTGGCAGAATTATCCACACTCGAAGCTATTTGGAAAAGAAAGAATGACAACCAGAGCAGATACAACCGTGGGCATCCTCTGGTATAGGGGGATTCATCAGAACATTAGTTGTTATATTTATCATGGTGCACTTGCAGTTCACTCACCGTACTATGGGGCCCTGGTCCACAATTACTGTGCTGAGGTGACAATTCAGCACTCAGGCAATCTGCATAGAGTTGTCTATTCTGTATAGACACCCTTATTCCTGCCCTGTGCAAGCCATTTAAACCCTGATCCACAGCTCTCCATTTAAAATAGGGGGGGGGGGACAGGACCATTATTCCATATGACTGGCATGAATTCTAGCGTTGACAAAGAGAGAGAGAGAGAGAGAGAATGCACAACAACTCCCATCAGCCCCAGCATGGCCAATGGGCTAGGATGATGGGCACTGTGCTTTAGCAACATCTGGGAGCCAAAGTTTCACCACACCTGTTACAGGAGGTAGACAATAGTGTTTTCATTTCATTTCAGAGGATCCCAAAAATACTATGCTGCTTTGTGGGATTTTATCACATATACAACAAATACAGATACAAAAGACTCCTTCTCCATGCTAGAATGTGAAATTCTGGCTTCCTTGATGGTTTCAAGTATTCTAGCTACCTGATTTAAGCATTTCCCAGATAAACTCTGCTGCTTTTTGTATTTGTACTTCTGTTATTTCTGTTGTATTGTTTTGTTTGACTTACCTGAATAAAAATCAAAGGGGGAAAAAATCAGGATCAGGGCTTTTGAGAGCAAATTTTCCATTATGGTGCCGAAACATTGGGTGGTATGGATTGCTTTGTTAATAAACCTGAAGAATAAACAGTAGCAGGAAAGGGGCTACATGTGTTCGACTTAGCAGGCGTACAGTTGGTGGGCTGAATGTAATGAGCTAGTGAGATTCCTGGCTGGTTCCTAATTGCAATTCTTAAAAAAGAACACCTGTTTCAATCTTGCGGTCTCTTTTTATAATTAACACCTCTTTTTTTTTGGATGTGTCTTTGGTTTAGAGGAGACCTCTGGCTCTATTTGCAAGCTAAGCAGGGCTGAACAAGAGACATCCAAGAAATCTTCTTAATGATGGGGTAATGACTTGAATATAATGTCTGTTCCTCCCCTTCAAATTAGCCCCCCTGTGGTGCATGTGAGAACTGTCTCTCTCTGCATTGCTGTCTTTCTTACTGTCCCATAAAACCCAGGACTCCCTGCGGTTTCCAAAACTGCTTCACGTCTTCTAGCAAAAGTGAATCTATTAAGCCTATTTTTTTCTGGCTAAAGTCCAACCTACATAATTCAATTTTTCCTGAGTCTGTTTTACCCACAATTTAATATCCTGTCCTAAATTGCTTGGTGATGTCGCTGTTGGTTATTTAACAGCTGTTGCATTCTGCCTCAGAGGTGGTTGCATTTCAGGGATTCCCTTCCCATCATGTTTTAAAATTGCTTTGGGATGAAAGGCTTTCTACAAATGATGTGTGTGTGTGTATTATTGGGAAAGGAAGGGCTATAGAATTGCTGCTGGCTATGGGAAAATCTTGCTTGTTAGTTATTGTGCTGGGCGGATAGTGTGCATCTCTCTCACTTTTCCTTTCTTTTTTCTTTTCTTTTTTTGCCATAGAGTCCAGCTCAGGCTGTGGAGAATTGTATTTGCGACGCATTTCTCTAAACAAGGATCTTAGTCTCCGGGAGCAAGAGACAAAAGGTCCCTTGTTCATTTAGTCCCATAGGATGTATAATTCCAACAGTCAGAAAGCAAATGTGAATCACTCTTCTCTCTGAATAAAACTTTTCCTGCTTCTCTTTATTCTGCCTCAGAGTGCAGAGCTTGGCTCTGGTAGTGATACAGACCTGGCTTTGAGCTGCAGAAATCTTTCTTGTAAAATCAAAGGCATGTGTGCCAAAACAGCACGATGGTTAAGCCTGTTATTTGTGCTCTGCAGATCCTTGAGAGGAGGGGAGGATCCTGAAGAATTCGATTCTGATCAGGTCTGCTTTGGAGCACTTAAACAAGCCTTGTTTCTATGTCCCACAAATCACTCAGTGTCTGTGGCCTGCCCTTGCCCTGCACATGAGTCTGCTATAGTGATGACACAGATGTAGAAAACTCTTAAAATCACACATTTGAATCCAGACCGCCTAGATTTTCTAACCATTAGCACAGCCTCTGTGCTCTCATCAATATCTCCCTCTTATTGATGTTTACTGGCCTATTGCAAAATTTAGTTTGATGTGACTGACTGTCAGGCAGGTTTGAAGGTCCCATTGGGAGACCGCACTCAGGAAGAGCCACTTCCAATGTCGTCAGTCCCCTCCCAAGGTGATCCCTGGTGAGCTTACCTAGCAATGGGGGGTGGTAGCAACAGCAATCACTGCCAAGTGGATTGGAGCCACCATTTTAATTTCCCACAATGCTTCAGAGTGATGCTACATCAGGGGCATTGTTGGAATTGGCAGATTCCAAACTATGCTTCCAAGGGAATCTAGGGTGTAGGTGTCAATGGTTGCCCCTGTGTGAAGTAACTAGGTTCCCGCAGGTTGTCAGAGAGTGCCACATGCTAACACGCAGCTGGCTGTTAAGAATTCAGCTTGCTGTTGAGATCAAAGGAAGCTCAGGCAGGAAGTTAACACCACTCAGCTCTTGCCAAAAGAAGGTAGTATAGAGATAGAGTAACTGTCAAATGAGGCCCTTACTTGGGTGCCTCTCCCATGAGAGGTCGAGAGGATGGCAACATGGGAACGGGCCTTTTCTGTGGTGGCTCCCCATTTGTGGAATGCTTGCCCCAGGTCCTTTCATTGCATATCTTTAGGCACTAAGCAAAAATATTTCTTTTCAGCCAGGCATTTGCCAAATTAACATTCTATGGCCTTTGTGGGAAGGGGCTATTGGTTTGTTTTTGCTTTAGCTTTATTATGCATTTGTTCTTTCATTTTGTATTTTTATGTAGTGAACCGCCCTGTGATCTTCGGATGAAGGGCGGTATAATGATAATAATATAATTAAAAACAATGGCTCTTTGTTATAGTCAAGCTATCCTTGGATTGACTCAGATATTCTATCCCAGCTGTTTAGTCTTAAATGGGTACACTTTCCAGCTCAGGTTTCAATTTCAGGGCTTGTTATGCCTGTGTATCCTTTGAGACAAGCATTACCAAGATCTTGTCCTACATTTCCAGATCTGAATCTGCCAAACTTTGGTGCCTTGTATAAAAACTTCAAAGTCCATCTTGCTTGCTGATCTGAGCAACTAGGAAGTTTCTTCAGTTGGCTACAGACTTACTTTGCTGGGTTTGACACTTGAGTTGCCATAACAGTTTTATTTATAAAGTGCCATATTTGGCAAGCAGTGAAGACACTCCTGTTTCACCAGGCACTTGGTTTGTTTTATTTATTCTCCTTCTGTTGTAGTTTATTTTATTTTGTTGCAGCTTCTGTTTCCTTTAGCTCTCTGTCATGAATTTTTTTTATTATCATCATCACTTTATTGTGCATTTTTTTAAAAAAAAATGTTATAAGCTCACTCGAGAGCCTTGGTGTTGAAAGGCAGGTTAGATATATGCTTTAAATAAATAAAAGATTTTTTTCTGGTATCTTTCTTTGGTGGGTTGAAACACCTAGGCAGGTACCACAACTATCCCACATACAATACTGCAGCAGCTTGACTGCCCTTCCTCTTATGATTAGCTTATTGGATATGGTGCAGATTGAAAGCATTAGAGCATATAGGAAAGAACCAAGACTGGAAAGGCATTATGATAGTACTTGATAGTGGTGATGATGCTGTTGCAGAGTGAATCAACTCAAGCACATGGTAACGCTTTATTTAAGGACAGCTGTAGCTGATTTTTACTCCCACTGGGGAGTAAACCTCATAACGTAAATATTCCTTTCCAAATAACTGATTAGGATTGCATCATTAACTCAGGGTCTATATCTGGGAGGCCAGGGGCTTCGTAGGTTTCAATAGCTGAGCAGCTTGCCTTTCTCCCATCCAGAGGTCATTCTAAACCAGGCACGGGAAACTTCCACCCTGTGACGCCATAGTTCCAAAATAACACACACCTGCCAATTATCTGACCAATGGGCAGGTGACATCAGGTGATGGGCTGGGTGGCTGGGTTCATTTCTTTGTTGCAACTGGCATATGCAGACAAACTAGCAGGATTTAACTCCCCGCTTATCAGCAGATGAGTGTGGGGCTATATCTTGCATCATTTGTCTGTGTGTCCCACTTTCCCTGTTTGATTTATCTCCTGTTGGGAAGATATAAACCTGGTCTACTGGTCTACTTCCTCATGCCTTACCTAAACTGTAACTCTGGGTTTATGGAGAAAGCCAGTCTACATGCTATACATTGAAGGTAGGCAATGTAGTGCTGTCCAGATTTTGTTGGATCCGCAACTACCATCAACTTCAACTAGTATGACTAAAGGCCAGGGATTATGGGAGTTATAATCCAACAACATCTCGAGGGCATCACCCCTGCTGCAGATAACAGAAACCACATATTTTGGTAGTGTCCAACAATGCCCAGTGGAAACCCAGCTGTGTGACATAGCAGCCATGCCATGCCATTAAGTAGAAGGTCCCTGAACTCACCTGGGAGGGGCAACAAGATCCTTGCATCTCTCAGGTGGATTGCCTTGCTTCTCCACTCCCCCAGAGGACTGGGTCTGAGGTGGTATTGGAAGTAGCCAATACTGCTCCTTCCATGCAGTCTCAGGGATCTTACATGAGTGTAGCAGCACAAGAAGAAATGGCGCTGTAGCAATTCTTGCAGAAAGGTTATTAAGAATGAGCCTTCACATTGGGTAATGGTGTCTCTGGCGCAACAGGAAAACAATACAGATTACAAGTAAACAGGCTGTGGATGTTAAGTCAGAACTGTCAGGGGATATCTAGGGCTGGACATGCAGGCAGTTTAGTATGACCACTCTGATTCCCTTCTTCCTACCCCACATCTGGTGTGATGCTATTTCATGAAACATACATGGGTTTGCCTTCCCATTTAAAAGTGTGATGGCTGTGTTCTACTTCCATTGTCAGAGGCAGCAATGCTTCTGTATATCAGTTGCTTGAAACCACAAGAGGGTAGAGTGCTGTTTTACATAGCTCCTGCATGTAGGCTTCCCATGCCCACTGTGAGAACAGGAAGTTAATTAGATCAATGTTTCCCAGTTTACATCTGTTGTTGGACTACAACCCCCATCATCCCTAGCAGTTATGACCAGTGGTCAGGGATGATGTGAACTGTAGTCCAAACCAGCTGGAGAGCCAAGTTTGAGAAATACTGGGCTAGATGGACCACTGGCCTAATCCAGCAGACCCTTCTTATGTGTGGCACACCAGCATCATGGCAATACTGGTGCTAGTACATGAATATGATTCTTAGAGCTCTCTCGCGTTCTTGCTCCCCTGGTTTGAAAACATTAGCTCTCCTCCACATCGCTTGTCCGTGTCTGGGTTTGCCCTTGGGGACAAAACACAGAAGGCAACGTACGTGCCAACCGCTGAGTAATTTGTAGAGAAAATTGTTTTGGGTGTAGCATTCCCCCTTGGACCTGCGTTGCTCTGGCTTGGTGAATCTGACACAAAGCTGTCATTGTCTGTACAGTTATGTTTCATTCCCACATGCCATGCAATCAGGGTTGCAGTAAAAAAGAGTCTCCACTCTGCCTGGGAATAAAACTCTGCTAAAGATCAGCTATAAACCCTGCCTGTGTGGCAAGAAATAGCCAGTGAAAAGGAATTCATTAACCTCAGGCAGTTAAAGGAGCCTGAAGTACAGTACAGTACACCAAGCAGAAGGCAACAGAAAGCTAGAGTCAGCATTGTTAACAGAGCTGGCTCAGTAGAGAGACAAAAAACCCCAACAAGCCTTGATTGGTGCAAATGAAAGCATTCATTTTGGTTCATAATGATTCCTTGTGTCACGTTATTCATTATTACTTGTGTGTATTTGGGCAGCTGCCTGAAGGAAACATTTGCAGATTCCAACAACTCGGGAAGTTCTGGCACCAGCAATTAGTTCCTTGCAGGGAAATTCAGACTGGAAAGCTTCTAGTGAGCTGCGTGTGTGTATTTCTTGTTGGATTCGTTTTATCATTTATTTGATCTGCTGGAGAACAGTAATTGTGGGGTGTGTCTGTGTCTAATGGTTGGTCCCCAGACTATTCAGTGAATCCTAATAGATATCAATTGCAGTTTGAATTAAAACCTCGCAATTTGGGTATAACCCTAATAGCAAAACATCTGAACCAGCTTATATGGGGAATGTGCATGTCATATAAGTATATCATTACTGGAAGTAGATGAACTAAAGGCTGCATAGATCTTATGGTCCTCAAACACTGTGTCCATTGATGTCTGTCCCAAAGTTATATGACTGCTAAGCTAAGTAAAGCAGCAGTCATAATGAAGATGACTGAGGGGAGAAAGGAGGGGAGGAAATCAGCCCAAAGACAATTGAATTCAGAAGGTCCCAGGTTCAATAGCTGGTGTGTCTAGGAGAGACTGGGAGAGACTCCTGTCTGAAACCCTGCAGAGCTACTGCCAGTCAATGTAGACAGTACCAAACTACTTGGACCAATTGTCCAAGTTGGTATAAGCCAGCTTCCCGTGGTCCATATTAATATTATTGCATACACTTGCACTAGTTTGTGTTAGCTTATTTATCCCCATGCTGCAGCAGTCCTTAGGCAATAAATCCTGCCAACACAGAAGATTTAGTAAATTGTCTTAGGATCAAGGGTGTGGTTTAAATCCCTTAAATGAATATTTATTTTATCTTCAGCATATGTTGGCTTTCCCCCAGAAGTCATCACAGAAGAGGCTTTGCAAATATCTCTACTATCTCTTGGCTTAATCTACTTCACAGTATCGTTGGAATAAATTTGTACTCTAACATGTAAAGCACCCTACAGGTGTTGCTGAACTATAGCTCCTGTCATCCTGACCCTTTGTCATGCTTGCCAGGGCTGATGGGAGTTTGAGTCTCACGACTGGAAGACCACAGCCAGGTTAGCAATTCCTGCTGTGGAAGAAAGGGTATACATGTAATAAATGAATAAAATATCTCTTCCTGACTAGTTACATTGGCAGGGCCTTTAATAGCTCTCTAGGTGTCTTGGTAATGCAGGGTTGTGCAGTGCTAGACTCCCATTTTCCCAGGACCTCTAGTTCAGACCCCAGTATATCATAGTTACTGTATGGATAATTCACTCACCAAGGCCTTCTGAACGATAGCCATTAAAGCCAATACAACAACTACTG
This sequence comes from Podarcis muralis, assembly GCF_964188315.1. Lineage (NCBI taxonomy): Eukaryota > Metazoa > Chordata > Lepidosauria > Squamata > Lacertidae > Podarcis > Podarcis muralis. Next base: position 69,194,700 of record NC_135659.1, on the reverse strand, counting down.
CTGCTACTGCCATTACTACACATTTATATGGGTATCCTTTTAGTGTTCACAGGGCTTCTCTCTCCCTCTCCCTCTCCTTCCCACTCTCACATACAATCTCAATCCTTACACTCCTGTGCCAGACTTCCATCTTCAGAATTTTTGGCTTTAAGAAGTTATTTTTTTAATGGTTCAGTTTTATGTTTGTACGTAGAACTTAAGAGAGCATTTGACACTGTTGCCTGCAAGTAGTACCACACCCACCCAAGTGCAAGGGCAAATCAGCTGGATAAATAAATGTTCGCCTTTTGGAGCCTGTGATTATATAAGCCAGGCAGAAGAGGGGCTAATCCTAGCTACCTAAGTTGGTCTTATTTGTTTAAGCTCCGAAGTATTCAAAAGTGCCACAAGGCAGTTGTTTTTGCTATAACAGGATAAGGAGGCTACTCCTTTAAAATTTATAGAAAGTATTTGTCTAAAGCTATGGAAATGAAGGCCCTGGAGAGCCTTGCTGGCTCATTGTGAATTACTCACCCACTCACAGCTTGGCAGATGCTAATCAGAGAGTTCCCTTTGGCTACTTCCCCTTTCTCAGTGGGAACACTTCATTTCAATGCTTTTTTACTCAGTTGTGCTTTGGTTTAGGCTCACAGAGCGCATGTAAGAACAGGGCCATCAGGAGACCTTGTCTAGTTCAACCCTGTATGCTTTGTGGGTGGGGGGAACTATCTTTCCTCTTCCAACTTAGAGACATCAAGTTCAAAATGGACTACTGTGTATGTTTTGCATTGATTTTAATTCCCGGTTGCCTGCTGTGGAGACACTCTTGAATCAGGCCGAATGTCTTAAATTGCTCTACTTGAGACTGATTTTGATTATAAACAAGGCAAAAGTGATTTAAGGTAGGCTTGGATTGGGTCTTGTCCATTTGATGGGCTTGATAAACTGAAAGATAGCTGGGTGAATGGGTTTGCAGCAGGTTTGCAATTAGTTGGGTATTCATATTGCACTTCACACCAGTCAACACTGCTACACGCCACCCCAGTCTCTGAGTGGTGCAAGATTTCAGGGGTTCCAGGCATGCTTACCCAGAGTCCGTGTTTCCTTTTGAAAAACGAGGCACGGCGGAGACTGTGGTGTCTTTATGGTATATGGTTTATATACAATTTGAGCCTACGATGGAGGGTTTCACAGCATTACACTCAAATAGGGTCTTGCCTCCTCCATAAGTGCAGCATGGGATTCAAGCAGATATCAGCCATTGCTCTGCCACCTGTTTTCTGCTTATCACAGAACATAACTCCTACTCCCAGTTTCTAACCCACTGCTTTATCTGCAAAGTGAAAGGGGCCTCAGCCCTTTGCCATCCTTTGATGCTTTGTTGTCCTAGTGGGTCATCACACCCAGGCTAACATGTCATGCAGGAGGTTTGGCCTGGCTTAATTAGCTTTTGACACATTGTGGGAAGCACTAGTTTGGGCTAATTAGCTTTTGGCATATGTTGATTACAGGATTTAGAAGCATCTAGTACACTGCTTAAATATTCACGGGGCTGGCCCAATGCACATGATCTAATACACAGGGTCTAGCTATGTTTTAAAACCTCCTAATTAAATCATAACCCACTGGACCCAGAAATTTAATGGTATCTAGCACTCATTTCATAGCAATACATTTGCCCACACAGTTCTAGTGGTTAAGTAGCTGAACTTTGGATCTGAGTTCTAGTCTTTCCTGTGGAAGTACAGTACTGTGCTATTAGGACATATATGTGTACATGTAACCTCAAAACAGTAGTCAGCATAGTTCATGGTTTTGTTTCCCCCCTGTAATGCGAGACTTCCCCTGCCTTGCCTTCACACTGCAAGTGACAGATATTTTTGTTTCCAATTCCAATGCTGATTTCGCTTTCAGCGCTGTAGATGTGGGATGGGAATTCAAACCACTTCCTCTGCAGAGGAAAATAAACCACATTTGAAATCTCACTGACAGGGAGCCCTGCTTGCAAAGGACAATCAGGAACTTGCTTTAAGCTCCCAATTGTTCATTTGTAGCCACTTCTGATGTGACATATGATATCAGGTGTGGAACATGTCTGGGTGGTTTGTGGAGAACAGCCTTGCGGGCCCAATTGGGATGTGCTGGGCCTAATTATGTCCTTGGGCTGCAGGTTCCCCACCATTGATTAGTTTATCTTGTGCAATTTGAATATGTATTTTTTCTTTTACCTTAAAAGCGAAACTGTGGAGAAACATTTTACAATGCTCCCAGAGGCCAAATAAAAAAGCTTTGGGAACCTGCTTTTCAACAACCCTGGATCAACAGTTTGATTTCCTAGCCCCTGATATTAGCTGCGTGTCTTTTAGAGTCCTTTAAAATATATACACATTGTGTGTATAAACCATTTGCACATGTTGGGATAGCAGTATGCCCTTTTCTTGTCTTAAAAGTGTCTTGGGCAATCCTGAAACTCAGTACAGACGGTGACCGTTTTAGGCCTGTCCAATTGATGCATGATTGCCGATGCACAGATCCTTTTGGACCTGGAAGAGGGCGGAACAGAAGCAGAACTGGGGGTGCAATGAGGAGGAATGTGGGTGGGGCATGCTTATGCACGTTGTGGCAAAGCATGCAGGAGCCGAGCATGGAACATCCATGCAAAATAGTCGCCAACTGTACCCTATTTTGCCAATTCAGAGTAAACACGTGAACAATTTGATCTCCATATGGGCTCATTTAAAGGAAGTGCATAGAAAGAGAGAGCGTAAGAGGGTACTTTATCATCAACTTGCTGATAATGTGGCTTGCCCTTTAGAGTAGGGAGTAAGATGACTGTTGTCATCTGTTGTACATCTGAATGGTGCTGAAATAGTTACTTCAGGGACAGATTGTGCTGCGGATAACTGCAGTCCTTTCTTTTGGTCCTGTTGAATAAGCCAGATAACTGTGTAGAGCCCTATTTCTTATCACACTCCACAGTAACTTTCACAGGAACTCTATATGACAGCAAAGGGAGCTGTCTGGCTTTATCTCCCAATACATTGCTCAACCAGAAATCAGGTGAAATTGCTATGGCAACTGGCAGATGACAGTGAGTCTTGTTACCTTGGAAACAAGGCAAAAATCCAAGAAAAGACCCATCTGTAATTTTGAATTTCCATATGCCTGTTCAAACTAATTTTTTTTACAAGAGAGAGGAAAGGAAATGATACTTGCCTGCTGTTCTAGGATACAACTCCATCTGTGTGAACAAAGCATCTTAGAAACTTCTGAGAGATTTGGCTAATGGAACACAGTATTGTGCCACTGCTCCCCTCCTTCCATTTTTAACCTTTATTTTCCAACTGTAGGTGTTTTTAAAAATAATATTTAGGTAGAGAGATGTGTGAGTGTGTGTTCCCAAAGCACTCACTGATATATGCATATATTTGAAAATAGTAGAAGATCATTTATTTTTTAATTGGTCCCTCTGATAGATTCTTCCCTGGAGTCATTCCTTTTTTGGGTTCTGCCTAGCTTACCATGTTACCTACATATTATCTGTTACTTTTGCAATTGTCTCCAAAGAGAGAGTGTGTGTGTGTGTGTGTGTGTGTGTGTAGCGATCATACCGAGTCTGTATCACTTCCCTCCACTTTAGATGGTTCAGTGATCTCTGGATTTATGGCTTGTTGGGAGAATGGGACAAATGTCCCATTTGTCTAACAAATGGTGTTGGGGTGGTTGTATAGGAGCTGGACATGCCTAAAGAGTTTCCCATTGCAGAGAAGATGGAATGGCAATATTGTCTGGTAGATGGAGAACCCATTTGGGATTCTGCATGTGTGTGTGAAAGCCTAATTAACTAGATTTATAGACTTTCTTTCCTGAGAAACTTTGAATCCCTTTTAAAAGCTTGGCTTCCTTAAGCCTGATTATGTTCAAGTTTTGGGTCTCTTAGCTCCCTTCAATTTATTAAGAGAGATTCACATGACTTAGCAGCAGAAGCTGGCCGCAAACTGCTGATTGGGCTGAAATGAAAGTTCTTTTCTCTACCGGTAGGCCTGAAGACACTGTTCTGTGCCCTCTGCCTTCCAGTCCCTCTAAATCATGAGTTAAAGCATCTGTGTCAGCACAATGTTCTGAATAGGTATGAGCAGAGTTTTTGAAGTGGGAAACCCCTTGCTGGTTCCTATGGCTGAGCAGAGTTTTGTGTTTCGGAGTGGGAGTGATGATTTCATTCTTGCAGCTGCCATTTTTATGGCTCTTAAGGAGACCTTTTTAAGCAACTGAAGGCTCCACCATCCCAGCCAATATCGGTCCAGAGCCAAGCCTTGGATGAACAAAACACATGCAACTTAAAGGACCACAAAGTTCACCTTTTGTCTCTCTCAGTTTAGATTTGGGATTGAGATGAAATTCATGATGCCTTCAAAACAGGCTTCTAAATAGCCACTCAACGGGCCACCTGTGAAAAGCAAGAACTGACTCCAGGTGACTGGGAAGCTCTCTCTCTCTGTGTGTGTGTTTACATGTGTATAAATTGGGAGTTTTCTCTCTCAAGACAATGGTATATGTGAGCAAACAGGCTGTTTAAAAATAGTTAACATTTGTAGACTTGTTTCCTAAATTGTTTTAGACCCCTGCAATCTTCAAACTGGAAAAGATTTGCCACCTCTGCATTAGAACAATCTCTAATTAGGCAATGTTAGGCATATGCAGTAGCTATAGTATGCCCCACAGCCTGCACTCTGCTGCCATTATTATTATTATTATTATTATTATTATTATTATTATTATTATTATTATACCATGATGCGACTCATCCTACGTTAGTTATTCCAGGTGAAAAGTTGGAGGGGGCAAAGGGTAACTCAGAATAAGTATAAATAATTATTTCTTGTTAAGTGTATTACTGTCGAAACAATTTGGGATGGCACAGAATTAAACAGATTACTATATTATATATTATATTTTATAAACAGATTACGGTACCAAATTTTCAATGTGCTAAAACTAACCAAGGGACGTGGGTGGCGCTGTGGGTTAAAGCCTCAGCGCCTAGGACTTGCCGATCGAAAGGTCGGCGGTTCGAATCCCCGCGGCGGGGTGCGCTCCCGTCACTCGGTCCCAGCGCCTGCCAACCTAGCAGTTCGAAAGCACCCTCGGGTGCAAGTAGATACAGTGGTACCCCGCAAGACGAACGCCTCGCAAGACGGAAAACCCGCTAGACGAAAGGGTTTTCCGTTTTGGAGGCGCTTCGCAAAACGAATTTCCCTATGGGCTTGCTTCGCAAGACGACAGCCCATAGGGAAATCTCCGGGACAGCGGGGAAGCGCGTCTTCCCCACTGTCCTCGGACCTCCTCCCACCGCCAGGCTTCGGAAGGCTGCTCCGAAGCCTGGCAGGGGGGCGGAGAGGTTTTTAAAAAAACCCGGGACAGCGGGGGACTTCTCCGCTGTCCGGGGCGATTTTAAAACGCTGCCGTCCTGGGGGAGCAAAGTCTTTCGCCCCCCGCCCGCCTTCAGAAGAGGTCCTGGACCTCTTCTGAAGGCGGGCGGGGGGCGAAAGACTTTGCTCCCGCCTGCCTGCCTTCCCGGGAGAGCGGAGAATGCAGCGCTTCTCCGCTCTCCCCGACGGCTTTTGAAGGCAGGCGGGGGGGGGGGAGCAAAGACTTTCGCCCCCGCCCGCCTTCAGAAGAGGTCCAGGACCTCTTCTGAAGGCGGGCGGGGGGCAAAAGTCTTTGTCCTCCCTGCCTGCCTTCCCAGGGGGGCGAAAGTCTTTGCTCCCCCGGGACGGCAGCATTTTAAAATCGCCCCGGACAGCGGAGTAGTCCTCCGCTGTCCGGGGCGATTTAAAAGCCCCTGGGAAGGCAGGCAGGGGGGACAAAGACTTTTGCCCCCCGCCAGCCTTCAGAAGAGGTCCAGGACCTCTTCTGAAGGCTGGCGGGGGGCGAAAATCTTTGTCCCCCCTGCCTGCCTGCCTGCCTGCCTTTAAAAGCCCTCCCGGGAGAGCGGAGAAACGTGCTGCGTTTCTCCGCTCTCCCGGGAAGGCAGCCAGGGGGGACAAAGATTTTCGCCCCCCGCCCGCCTTCAGAAGAGGTCGGGGGACAGATTGTCCCCGGACCTGTTCTGAAGTCGGTTTCCATAGGAACGCATTAATTGATTTTCAATGCATTCCTATGGGAAACCGTGCATCGCAAGACGAAAAACTCGCAAGAAGAAAAAACTTGCGGAACGAATTAATTTCGTCTTGCGAGGCACCACTGTAAATAGGGACCGCTTACTAGCGGGAAGGTAAACGGCGTTCCGTGTACTGCGCTGGCTCGCCAGATGCAGCTTGTCACGCTGGCCACGTGACCCGGAAGTGTCTGCGGACAGCGCTGGCCCCCGGCCTCTTGAGTGAGATGGGCGCACAACCCTAGAGTCTGTCAAGACTGGCCCGTACGGGCAGGGGTACCTTTACCTTTACCTTTAAAACTAACCAACCAACAAAATTCCATCAATTTTGTTAGTGCTTCTAGGTGCCCTTTTCAACTGTACCAAGTGGATGTAAAGGTCTCGTTTTGATAGCATGTCTCACTTGCTTCCAGGTTAAAATGTCTAGAGAAGGGAAACACATGCAGGATTAGGCACCAGGTGATATGGGCATTCCTCCCAGCTGTTACGTTGATGAGCATCTCATAACTGATAAAATCCTGTCTGCTACCAAAGTATTAAGGGATGAACTGGCATTTGCAAGAGGTTTACCACCAGCTGTAATACATAGAATTGAGAAAGAACCTTTAATGAGTATTTATTTTATTTTTTTGGTATGAGTGACCCAGAATATATTTTTTTTAATGCTCAGTGATTGTCAGGGAAACAAAAATAGCTCTTGGTTGATAATTTAGTTCCTTAAATAGCTGTTGAGATTTGGGAGTGAAGGAGAATTAATTTAACAGTGAAGGCGATTTTAACAAGTTGCTTATGCCTCCAGGACCAGCTGTGCATGAAAATGGCTCAGAGATAGATTCCGTGTTAGCGATTCCAAAACCATCTAATTCTATTTGTGAAGGCTTTCTAAATGGTAATCATGCTGTGTGTGAAAGATGGTAGTCCTCAGGGGTCAGGGGGATTTTTCCTCCTGCCCCTGAAAGCATGGTAGAGGACACAAGGAATTAATACTTTCATCATTGCCTAGGGTTGCCACTGCAGAACCACCAGAAATGCTAAGATGAAATGGCCCAGTGGCCTGATGCCCTTTGGCAGATGTAAATTTAGCAACCTTACTATGCAGATCCGCATTAATGGGACGCTCAGTCTCTGATGTAAGCGTCTTAATCTTTGTATTATGTATTTCAGCATTTTGTGTCCTTCTCATGGGGCAGGAGTGCATAATGTGTTGGCTAGTGAGTTCCACTCGGCTGCAGACACCAGGTGGATCCCATAGAGAGAGATTTCCATGCAAAATACTTTCCAAATCTGATGGTTTATCTTTCTTCTGCCATTCTTCAAGAACAGTTGGAACAGCAAAAGAGTTAGGGGAATTACAAGATGGTTCAAAACTAATGTAAGACCTGAATCCATTTGAAGTACAATGAGCCCTTCAAATTGTACTTTACTAGTCAATGTACACCTTCTAGACAGAGATGGTTCTCACCCCAGCTCAAAGCAATGAGCTTCACTTATTGCAGTGGATTTGTAAAGACTTGGTAGCTGTATTATCAGCCCTCATTAATGCTCTCTGGGATGTCAGTTGTGCCCACTTGTTCCCATGCCCAGTTATGTTGTGACAACTTAAATGTCCCTGCCAGCTCCAAGAGGTCTCTGCCATACCTTTAGGTGGCCTTAGCCACTCTCTCTCAGACTCAGTCTCCCCTCCGTCTCATCTGCAACATAGGAAATACTGTCTTGTGAAACAGGGTTGTAAAATTTACAGCTAGATAATGCATTGTGAAGTGCTTTGAACATTTGAAACTGCAATACAGTGGTACCTTGGGTTACATACGCTTCAGGTTACATACGCTTCAGGTTACACACTCCGCTAACCCAGAAATAGTGCTTCAGGTTAAGAACTTTGCTTCAGGTTGAAAACAGAAATTGTGCTCCGGTGGCGCGGTGGCAGCGGGAGGCCCCATTAGCTAAAGTGGTGCTTCAGGTTAAGAACAGTTTCAGGATAAGTATAGACCTCCGGAACGAATTAAGTACTTAACCCGAGGTACCACTGTATAAATATTAAGTCTCATCATCATCACCTGAAAACAGTGTAGGTTATTACTGATAAGTCACCTTACACTGTCAGCCGGTCAGTAAATGTTGGTTCAGGGGATGGATTTTAGAGCTGTTTGTCTATTTGACCTTTCCTCTTTCTCTTTTTACTTTCTCTTTTGCAAAAATAAAAAAATAAAAAAATACATGGTATGTATTTCTCTGAAAGCCCAGCAGCTCCTTAGAGTTATGTTATTGTGTGGAGCTGGTCAGCTTCCAGTTAATAACAAAGTGAATATTTTACCCTTTGGAGTTGCAGAAGAGAATTGTGCAAAGAAATATGAAGCGAGTGACTGCAAAAGGCAAACAAAGGCTGACATTTATTACTTTAGACCACGTCTCATGATTTTGTGGGCTTTGGTCATAATATATGAATGCCTGAGGTTGACAATTAGACTGTTGTGAATGGTTGTGGACAGTGTTAGAAACAGAGATATGAAAGCTGGGAGTTAAATGGCACCTTAAACCAAGGTTATGGGTGCAACAATGGAATGTCTTGGCACTTTTTTTTAACAAGAATACAAAGCTGAAAATGAATGAACTGCAGTTAAAATATTAGAAGAGAGATTTTTATTTTTATCTTTGCTGCAGCAGCTTCTGACACATAGGAACTACCTGTATCAACAAGGCTTTGGGCTTCTCTGCTCTTCTCCCTTCTAATCACTAGGTTAATTGGTAGCTGAAAAATTAACAATTTTCCTCTGCCAGGAGCTATGCTTTCTCCTTCCTAGGACAGCAATGGTTAGGATTATGATTCCTTCCTTCCTTGCCTTCTCTGCCTATGGGGGACTATTGTGGTAGCGGGCCCTTAAACAGGCAGAGCCTGCAGCTTCCCATCTGAGCAGCCGAGTAATGTGTAGCCAAGCTTTGTATGGAGCTGCAATATCACAGTAAGTCAGTGGTTCAGTTTATGGGGACACACAAATCAGTGCAAGGATTTATAGATCCAGGGAGGATCTATAAGGAAGGCAGAGGCAGAGGAATCTTTATTGCTGTGGAATACTGCCTTTTATTGCAGGGTTTCAGCCCCTATCTTATCGTTTGAGAGGAATCTTGCAGTCACTTAAAATATTTCCCTGGCTGAGAAGATTCATTGCTGCTGCTACTATATAATGGGACCCCAACATAATGACTCAGAATTATAGCAAAGCATTTTATAGCAAATTCCTGTTCACTGTTAAAGTCTTTATAGTGTCAGAGGGAGCCGTTTCCAGCTTTGATTTGTATCTGAACTAGGGGCCTGTTTGAATGCATTGTACCGAATAAAACAACAGGCAATTGCACACACATGAACAAACAAGCTCCCCGACACAGACGCTATTCTTGTGCCTGCTTGTTTTGTAATATGGTCACACTTGCACGCAAATATAAAATGTTCAAGTACAGAACATTCACAGATTATTAGAGTTGCATTAGAAACAGAGTTTCATATCAGCATGTGCGTCCACACACGATTGTAAGCATATGTGGGTAAACCTTTAGGTGGCCAATGACAGTAATTTACAAGTTCAAAACGAAAGCAAGTGCCACAAACCAATTAAAGGCAAAAGCAAAAAGCAAAAGCAGCAACAATTAAAAAAACAAAATCAATCAAGAAGTGCATAAAAACAAGCACAGCAGCCAACTGAAAGCATGAAAAACCAAAGCACCTCAACAGGTAGGAGTTCTTCCTAAATAGGAAGGTCTTCACCTAGTGATGAAAAGCCAGCAGGTGGACGGGCTGGACAGGCCTCCTTAGGAAGGTGCAGCCACAGAGAAGACCATGAAGCCAATGAATAAAAGCTCCCCAAACAGCATGAATGTGTCTGAATAGAGGTATAAGACTGTTGTAAAAGTGTGTCAGAGGCTGGAGCCTCAGCAGGGACACCAGGAGAAAGGAGAGACTGTGCTGCTGTTGACCACTTCCTTGCCTCACCCCTTACCTATCTTCCATACATACTTTGCAGAAGCTTTTTAATAGGGGTCAATGAGTATCATGTATCTCACTCTGGCTCTTCAGTGCCTTGCTTTTCTGCTACAGTTCCCACCTTTGAACTGAGCTGGGTGATCACACTCAGGCTGAATCCCTACATAACACCTCTCAGGTCATCTGCTCTGCTGGTAGCTAGACTGCCCTCCATCCACTTGCTTTTGTTTCTATCTCCAGTCAGATAGTTTCCATCTCTTTTCAAGCATCAGTCATCTTTCCCTGCAATTCTTCCCCTCTCTGGTGCTTTCGTGACCTCTGTTTAGTAAAGGCACCGCCAACATCTCCATAGCAACGCAGGGTGCTCAGAAGGAGATACGGGGATCAGCTGACCATTGTAGGGCTTTGAGTGATGTTGCCGCTTCTCACAAAGGAGAGGCAAAATAACCACAGATAGCCTGCACATAAATACAGTATCCCCATTGGATTTTGTAACGATGGTGGAGTCTTGTCCATAGAGCTGTATGTGGTCACCCACATATTGAATGTATAGCTGTAGAAAGTGAAAAATTAAAGGTATCACATTTGCATCTTACCTTTCCTCCAAGGAGCTCAAGATACTGTACCTGGTTCTCCCTGTGCCCATTTTATCCTCACAGCACAACCCTGTGTGATAGGTTAGGCTGAGAGATGGTGATTGGCCCAAGGTCACCCAGTGAGCTTCGTGTCTGAGTGGAGGCTTGAACCCTGGTCTCCCAAGTACTACTTTGACAGTCTAACCACTACCCACACTTTCAAGTATATAAGATGTTCAGAACTCACTCAAAAACCCTTGGGTGGTATCATGTTTTTATACAGTGGTACCCCGCAAGACGAATGCCTCGCAAGACGGAAAACCCGCAAGACGAAAGGGTTTTCTGTTTCGGAGGCGCTTCGCAAGACGAATTTCCCTATGGGCTTGCTTCGCAAGACGAAAGCCCATAGGGAAATCTCCGGGGACCTGTTTTAAATTGCTGGCGGTCGGGAGCAAAGACTTTCGCCCACAGCCGGCCTTCAGAAGAGGTCCTGGACCTCTTCTGAAGGCCGGCGGGGGGCAAAAGTCTTTGCTCCCCCCCGCCTGCCTTCCCGGGACAGCGGAGACTTCTCCGCTGCCCCGGGCGATCTTAAAATGCTGGCGGGCGGGAGCGAAGCGTTCGCTGCCGACCCCCAGCATTTTAAAATCTCCCCGGGACAGCAGAGAAGTCCCGCCCCGCTCGGGATGGCGGCGCAGAGCTGTCTGCTGTCCCGGGATCAGCGCAGCTCTGCGCGGCCATCGGGAGCCGGGGCGAAGCCCGCTCCGCTCCAGATGGCCGCGCAAAGCTGCCTGCAGTCCCGGGACTGCAGGCAGATCTGCGCCACCATCCCGAGCGGGGCGCTAAGTCCCGCCCCGCTCGGGATGGCGGCGCAGAGCTGTCTGCCATCCCGGGATCAGCGCAGCTCTGCGCGGCCATCGGGAGCCGGGGGCGAAGCCCGCCCCGCTACAGATGGCCGCGCAAAGCTGCCTGCAGTCCCGGGACTGCAGGCAGATCTGTGCCGCCATCCCGAGCGGGGCGCTAAGTCCCGCCCCGCTCTAGATGCCAGCGCAGAGCTGTCTGCCGTCCCGGGACTGCAGGCAGATCTGTGCCGCCATCCCGAGCGGGGCGCTAAGTCCCGCCCCGCTCTGGATGCCAGCGCAGAGCTGTCTGCCGTCCCGGGACTGCAGGCAGATCTGTGCCGCCATCCCGAGCGGGGCGCTAAGTCCCGCCCCGCTCTGGATGCCGGCGCAGAGCTCTCTGCCATCCCGGGACTGCAGGCAGATGTGTGCCGCCATCCCGAGCGGGGCGCTAAGTCTGTCTGCCATCCCGGGATCAGCGCAGCTCTGCGCGGCCATCGGGAGCCGGGGGCGAAGCCCGCCCCGCTCCAGATGGCCGCGCAAAGCTGCCTGCAGTCCCGGGACTGCAGGCAGATCTGCGCCACCATCCCGAGCGGGGCGCTAAGTCCCGCCCCGCTTGGGATGGCGGCGCAGAGCTGTCTGCCATCCCGGGATCAGCGCAGCTCTGCGCGGCCATCGGGAGCCGGGGGCGAAGCCCGCCCCGCTACAGATGGCTGCGCAAAGCTGCCTGCAGTCCCGGGACTGCAGGCAGATCTGTGCCGCCATCCCGAGCGGGGCGCTAAGTCCCGCCCCGCTCTGGATGCCGGCGCAGAGCTGTCTGCCATTCCGGGACTGCAGGCAGATGTGTGCCGCCATCCCGAGCAGGGCGCTAAGTCCCGCCCCGCTCTGGATGCCGGCGCAGAGCTGTCTGCCGTCCCGGGACTGCCATCCCGAGCGGGGCTAAGTCCCGCCCCGCTCTGGATGGCAGTGCAGATCTGCCTGCCGTCCCGGGATCAACGAAGCGTTCGCTGCTGACCCCCAGCATTTTAAAATCTCCCCGTGTCCCGGTGAGATTTTAAAATGCTGGGGGTCGGCAGCGAAGCCCTTGTCCCCCCCCAGCCCCCCCAGCCTTCAGAAGCCCTTGTCCCCCCCCCCAGCCTTCAGAAGAGGTCGGGGGACAGACTGTCCCCGGACCTGGTCTGAAGGCGGTTTCCCTAGGAACGCATTAATTGATTTTCAATGCATTCCTATGGGAAACCGTGCTTCGCAAGACGAAAAACTCGCAAGAAGAAAAAACTTGCGGAACGAATTAATTTCGTCTTGCGAGGCACCACTGTACATGTTTTCATTTTTATACTGCTGCAAAATTCAGGACCACGAATATTAATACTGATCTACTGGCCAATGTCTTTCAGAATTAAGAGCTTCTCCTTACCTGGGGTTTATACTTGGGGCATCTCCCTTTAGAGCAGAAATGGAGAACTTGTGGCACTGCAGATATTGCTGGACTGCATCTCCCATCACCCCAGGCTATTGACCATGCTGGTTGGGGCTGATGGGTGTTGGAGTCAAACAGCATGTGGAGAGCAACTTGTTTCCCCATCTCTGCTCTATGGGAACAAGACCCTCTGTCTGGAGCTCTTTCAAATCTCCAGAATTAGACGGAAGCATAGCTAACATAGGCTTTCCTTTATGCAATTTCATGGAAGACCTGGCCTTGAATTTCATAGCGTTATTATAATGAATAAAGTTATGGGGAGGGAGAGAGAGGGTGATCGGCAAAAGGCCTGGTTTCTGGTAAGCCAATTCCATGGTGATCATAGAGACAAATATGAATAGACTATATTTACAAATACATTTGCATGTGATGCTACAGAGAAGGGAGCTCGGCAGAGTTGGGCTATCAGATGATCTTCTCTGAATAACACTTCCTTGGAGGCAGTAATTTACAACCCAAGGATCATGTGCATGTTTTACTCACACAGACCTAGTCTTTGGTGGATGGGGTCATCTGGGCTGCTGAGTATGAATGTTGCCTAAATGAGGGCAGACATAGGGGAGTAAAAAGCCTCAGGCAGCTGTCGTAATTGTTGTTTCATGGGCTCTCTGAGTCTCCGAACTAAGGGACATTTAATATGTCAAAAATAAGAACAAGTGTAGAACTGAACTAGGCTGCTGGTCATACCCTAGATGGATTTGTAACTTATGGGAAAGAGAATGAAAAACAGTGTAAATAGAACATTCACAAATGCAAGTACAGCCATACCTCAGAAGTCAAACGGAATCCATTCTGGAAGTCTGTTTGACTTCCAAAATGTTTGGAAACCGGGGCATGGCTTCCGATTGGCTGCAGGAAGCTCCTGCAGCCAACCGAAAGCCGCGGAACCCACGTAGGACTTTCAGGTTCCAAAGAATGTTCGCAAACCGGAACACTCCTGGGTTTGTGTCATTCGGGAGCCAAAACGTTCGACTTGCAAGCCGTTTGGAATCCAAGGTCAGACTGTATTTTCTGTGTAAAGCCTGCAGTATAAATGTTTCCCTGTCCCCCGACTCCCATATTCAATACATTTGGCTACTTATAAACATGAAGGATTTCAGATATGAATCAATCTCTGAGTGGCACGCTAATGTGAGATGGGTTTAATTAATTCTATTTCCATCCCTGAGTGCCAGCAAATATTTATGGAGAGTAAAAAATGTTGGGGAGAGGAGGTGGGAGTGTGCTGGCTTGTGCCTTCATGCTCAAGCCCTTCTCAAATGTTATCGGGACTTAAAGGTGCCTGGGGGAGGGGAGGGGCATTGTGTACCTGATGGGGCTCTGTATGCACATTAAACTGAACTTACACTTAGACAGTGCCTCTCTCTGTGAATTCTTTCAAAAACTCATATAACATCTGAAAACGACTTCAGATTTAAGCAATACACAAGTCTAGGCAGGAACAGCTGAAGGGAGACAATCAGACCCAGCAGCACAGGGACTGGCTATGGATATATAGTGATTCTGATATTTTGCTTAAGATGCTGAAATGAACAAACCCTGCTCTTTTGCCTTTGGGGAAAATGTATTCTAAAATGATCCTGGCCATTTCTTGTGCGTTTTAAGTATTTCTGAATGCCAGCTGGGGATTGCTGCTTGCACTACAGATGGCCTTAGCTTTGGCTATTAAGGGTAATATCCCCAACTGATAGCTCCAGCTGTCTTTCATTACATGGTCTACTATGCAAGGCAAGGTCTTTGAGAAATAACTGATGTGCCATATTTGATATATATGCTCTTCATGAGCTTTTCTGTAAGGTAGGTATAGTGCTTCAGGGATACAGAGGAATATGACCAAAATATGGGTCAGATAGGTCTGCTTCTTTTAACCCATGATTCTCCGCCATGACTGCCATGGGTTTCAGCTCATGCAGACATGGAGAAAGTCACTTGTGTTCATGCCGGTTGGAATGCCAAAAATCAATTCAGATTAATTTCAGCATGTGGTGTCACATGCATATGACCAATTTGGCTCATAGCAGCACAGCTGTAAAGTAGCATGGGCTGACTGATAGCAATGGCTGTGGTGAGTCGAAAAGTTGTGTTCTGAGGATAATGCCAAAGCCAGTCAGCCAGTGCTATCTGGAATACACTTCATTAAGGAGCCAAGTTTCTTTTGCCAACCTAGTTGGACATCCTAGTGAACATGATGAAGCTTGTTGCAAACTGTCGTTGCAAATGGAGCTCAAACTTTTACAATAGGAAGGGCAGGGGCCTCTCTGGAAGCAGACTGTGGAAGCAGAGATCAAGTTGGGATTGCTGCCATGCCTTGAATGAACATGGCTCTGCAAATGGTGTACAACGCTGAGGCCTGTTAGCAAAATTCATGTTCAGTTATGGGTTTGGGGAATGGTTTGAGTCCTGTTATTTTATTTGAGTTCCAAACACTGACAGTGCCAACGGTATCAGACAGGGTAATTGGTGTGGTGGAAAGAAACAACACAGCTGCCTGTTCTAAGATCCACAAAGATGTTGTGGCTGGTACTCTCGTTCACTTTCAGAAGATCAGCAGAGGCCATAAGGAGAAAACTAACAGCCACAGTTGTTCACGATTTTGGCAGTGTGCTGCTGTATGCCAGTTTCATTGCAGCTGTGAAATCTAGTTCACATCTGCGCACAGTACAGTGCTCCTTCATTTGCTACCAAGTTCATTAAGCTAGTGCCAACTGCACAAGTGAACCAGTTGCCTTTAGGAATCTCGCATTCATACTTGTGCTAGTTTGTACCTGTTTGGAAGATGAATGCAGTGCTTTCTTTATTTTTGTGTACGCATCTGACATTATCTCTGCCTAAAAGCAATCAGTTGTACTCAACTTCTGGGCTGCTACATTTGATGGCTGAAGTGTGGTAGTGGGGATAAGTGATTGGGGATTGCTGATGCAAGGAAATAAAAATATATCTATGACTCCTTTTTATTGCTTGGTGCAACGTTTCCTGCCCATATCATCAGCTGTCTTCCTCTGTTGCTTTTGCTCTTTTACCCCAGCTTGTTGTGCAATGCCCAGGCTTTCTTTTCCTGTGCTACATCCTCTCTTCCCTTTTAACCCCAATGTCAGCAAAAGTCAGTGCTGATTTGGGGTCTTTGTGCTTTGCGTCTTAAAAAGAAATGCCCTTGATTTGGCCATTGGGAGTTAATGGCAGGGACAGATGCATTCTACAGATATAAGGAATAGTCGTAAACACTTAGCTTTTTCATCCAGATTTGTTCATCAGAAATAAATAGCTTGCCATAGCTCTGACTTCAGATCACTAATTGATACCAGTTATGAACTCATATTTAATGTTGTATTCTTAATTATGTAATTGAATATGTGTTATCTTTTAATGTGTGTGGATTACTCATTACTTCTCAAAGTCAGGTCACACATGGTATGATGACTGGGCTACTTTCCCCCTTACCATTATTTCAGTGTCTTTGGGGTTGCAATCCTTTGTCTTTTAGTTCTCAATAATTAATGGTAAAGGATGGGGCTGGAGGAAGATACTATTTGCTGAAACATCCTGCAGACAATCAGTGCTGGACTAAAGTTCCTCACTTTCAGAATTGCCACTTTAGGAGAGCTAGTCTCTCTGCTCACACTAAGAGTTAAAATGCTATTTGATCTCAGCACAATTTTTTGATTTGTGTAGCAACAAGATATAGAGGCTTCTCTAAACAGTTTCTTGCTGTACAGTGGTACCTCGGGTTACAGACGCTTCAGGTTACAGACTCCGCTAACCCATAAATAGTACCTTGGGTTAAGAACTTTGCTTCAGGATGAGAACAGAAATCGTACTCCGGCGGTGTGGCAGCAGCAGGAGGCCCCATTAGCTAAAGTGGTGCTTCAGGTTAAGAACAGTTTCAGGTTAAGTATGGACCTCCGGAATGAATTAAGTACTTAACCTGAGGTACCACTGTACACCGATAATTGGCTGCATGCTCTTGGCTCTGGGCATCTTGGGAGATGTGAAACCTGCTCATGCCAGTGATGCCCCTGTGTTCCTGTAACAACCCTCCCTTTCCATCTTGCTGAAAGGAACTTTGTAGTGAAGCAAGGTGTTGGCAGGAAACACTTAAGCATGTCCTTAATGGAAACTTTAAATTAATGGTGGGGCCTTCTGCGGAAGTGAAATATTGGCCGTGTGGTCTCACAGGGGTGAAACACCATTAAGGATATACTGCTATTTGTGGCTTGTCCTCAGGTCAAGAGTGCTGCACAAAACTGCTCTCCTTTTCAGTGGATCAGATTTTTGCTGGAAGTCGGTCTAAAGAAATGGCGGCTCTAAGTGCTATACATCATTCTGGGGTCAACAGTGTGCTGCACATTGCAGTCCAGTCATGTCCTTAGACACGCTACTATTCAATGCTCATCTTTATTGTCCAGTATTTCTCATGAGGACATGTGCAGTGGAACAGCAGCATCATTGGGTCCACAAAGGCAGGGGGTGGGGAGAGAAGAAGCTGGACCAAACCTTCCTTTCTTCCTCGCATGGTGTGCATAGGGCAGCATGGTTGTTTGATTCAGTGTGGGCATGGCACCATGATTCTTTCAGAGCCACTGGTTTGTTTCCAGCTGAATATCACCCCCCAAATGCAGTTAGGTTTAGCAACGTCATTGGAAACTCTGTGAAGTTGGAAGTAAGGTATCCACATTTCCTTTAGTTTGAAGCCGATTCAAAACTTGGAACAGGCCAGGGGCTACTATGGTCTTCGTGGCTTAGTGTCATTTCAGAATTCAGGTGGGGCATCCTAGCATTCTTGAATGGTCCATTTCACCAATGTCTTTCTGCATATAGAGAATTGGTTAGGGGAAGACTTTCTAGCTGAGCCCTTTGTTTAACATGTCACACTTCAGCTGCGCAGATAGGTAGGTTTTGATGGGGAAAGCTTTGTGATAACCCATTTATGTATTTTGAGGCTTAAACTTGGACCCACAGTGCTAAAAAAGGGTCCCTTTCAACTCTTCTAAGGAGATCAGCTCCTGTCTACTGCTTACTTTAGCATCACCAACACTACTTGGCAGGGCAAGAAATGTGTAAGTCCCTCCTAATAGGAAGAAAAATGCATTTCTCTTTTGTTAATTACTCAGTCATGTAGTTCCCTCTAGCTTTACCTATAGGCATATAGTATAGGATTCATCTGTAATGAGTTTTAGAGGCTATGCCGAGGCTGTGGGTTGCTGCAGAGGGGACAGACTTGATTGCAACTCTGAATGTTCTTCTCATTTTTTCTGTGCTTTGCTAGACTAATTGGAAGCACTGGTTCTGAGAACTCTGACTGAACCCATCTTCACCATCCAAGGCCTTTTGCTGCCATCTTGTGGCTGGATGTTGCAGGTGCCGTGTTGCTTTTACAGGGAGGCAACACAGAAATGTTAAGTGTTGCAGAAGGAGACTTGATTTGGCAGCTTGTGGTATAATGTGCAAGCCCAGCTCTGAGCTTCTCTCCCCTTAATTGCTTTACCATCCTGCTACTAACTAGCCCTACAAAACTGCTTCTAGGGGCCTCTTCATCCCCTTCCCTCTAAATGCTTTTACTTTGAGTCGGGGACAGCACAGATAAATTCACTGTAAACGCATGCTTTACAATGCTGCCCACGTCTTCAAAATTGTAGCTGTGATTTCCGAAATACCTCTCTTTTCTATCCAATAGCCACCTACTATTCCACTTGCTTGCATTTTTACCAGGGCATTTCACTCCTGATCTGTGCATCAATCTCTTTAGCTCCAGTGACCTGTTGATGAACACCTGTAGCTACTAGTTATAATGGCTGTGTATAACCTCCAGTATTGGAGTAGGTGAAGGCAAAGGCAAAGGTCTCTAAACAGTTAAGTCCAGTCAAAGGTGACTATGGGGTTGTAACGCTCATCTCGCTCTCAGGCTGAGGGAGCTGGCGTTTGTCCACAGACAGCTTTCCGGGCTGTGTGGCCAGTGTGACTAAACTGGCGCAACAGAGGACCTTGACGGAAACCAGAGCACATGGAAATGCCGTTTACCTTCCTGCTGCAGCAGTACCTATTTATCTACTAGCACTGGTATGCTTTCGAATTGCAAGGTTGGCAGAAGCTGGGACAGAGCAGCGGGAGCTTATGCCGTTGCACGGATTCGAACTGCTGACCTTCTGATCAGCAAGCCCAAGAGGCTCAGTGGCTTAGACCACAGCGCCACCCGTTCCCTTGCCTCTGAAGAGGAGCAACAGAGAGAGGGCCATTGCACTCATATCTTACTTCTCTCAGACTATTGCATTTGTGCCATAGTGGACTTCTCATAGGCGGGTGGTTGGCCACCGTGAAACCAGATGGACCTTCGATCTGATCCAGCAAGGCTCTTCATATGTAGTTATCCTGAAAACTATGTGACTATTTATAAATGGGACTGTGTGTATAGTTTTAGGGAGAAAGGAAGAAGAAAAGCAGAGGTACAATGAATTGTAGTACAAATGCAGTTCTCTTATACCAGAAATATAAATGTATCTACTCTCTGAGAGGTGCAGAGCATGGGCAATATGTCTTCACTTAGTTATTAATCATTGCCATGTATTGTGGCAACTTAACTGATGGCTACTTATTCAATAGTAAGTTAATATGTGCCACACTAGATGGTAATGGCCTGTTTTCCCCCCTGGTGTACGTGGAATGTTGTCTACTAACGGGAGCTAATAACATGTGTGGTGTGCAATGCATTGAATTTTTCCATCAGTTGTGCACTGGCTGCTATCCCAAAAGCTCTTATGAGAAAGTTCCACTGAAACTGAATGACTGGGCCAATAGCTTCAAACTGAGCTGATGGAAATAAAGCTAAATAGAAATGAATCTTGGAACTTGGTGGTGCTCGGTCCTGAAGTGCTAAACACAGGCCACTTTAGTGAAGGTTGCCTTAGTGAGGACACCCATTATTACAGTTTGTATTTATTTATTTATACTTACATGCGGTCATCTCATAAAATATCAGGGCAATTTACAACAACGTGTAAGTAACAAAACATGAAAAGCTATTAAAAACAATGCAAATACAGAATTTCACCACACAAGGCCATTGCCTCACATAGATGCTTTGGAAGGATTTGAAGTTTGTGTCTTTCGTATGGTCCATTTGCAAGAAAAGTACTTAGTCTTCCTCTTTATTTAATCCTGACTTCCCCCTGCCATATCCTCAAAGAACCAGTCAATTCTAGGCTGGTTTCGGTGGGATGGGGCCACAGAGTCTATTTATGATCCTGATTGTCTTTGACATCTTTTTCTCATGTGGAATATTTTGACTTTGGGCTTTTTGCAAAAATAATTTAAATTATTAAACTAATTGGCACATATATGCGTGCTTAACAAATCTCGTGTGTCTTCTTTCTGAAACTGCGAGCATCAGTTATGCCAGACACTACCTATGTTGCACTTAAATAAAGGGAGAAGGACCTGTGGTGCATGCACCTTTATCACCCAAATTTCCCTCTGCTTGCTTCTGGAAAACATTTTAGAAAATGTTTCATTTCTTCAGGTAATACCGTGTAGCTTGTCATTTTCCAGATTGTGCCAGTGTCAAGTAACTCTTCTAAGCCTTAAGAATGCAGGTCTTATTCCTAGACTGAATGCTCCTTGGTTTATCTCCCTGAGCATCGTATATCATTCACAAAACTGCCTGCCCTTGGAAATGCCCATATAGGCATTTACAAACACTGATTGCAGCCCCCTTACACCATGGATAACAAGAGCCTGCATACATGAAACCTTTCTGTATTTGCAGACCTTTGAGTCATCTAAGTAGGTCCTTTCTGAATCCAGACTAATTTTACTAGGCATATAAACACAGACACACATAGATACACACAAACACTGATAAATACACCCACTCACCCTCCTAATAAGCCAGCATAGAACAAGCAAACAGAGACTCCGTTTCATTCTGATTTCCTCAAACAGTGAGCTGTTTTGTATCAACTACCCACAGGAATCTTTGCAGGGAGTCCACTGTTTTGGGTGCTGCTTATCCTCTGTACATTTTTTGCTGGCCCATACACAGACAGGCACTGTCCACAACAAACCGCACCATGCAGTCTCAACAGCTTCTGGTCTCTGGCTGACTGCAGCTACAATCCTGAACATCCAGTGCTTCCTCACTGAGAACTAAAAGTCCCTTGACACCTGCAAACACAGGCTGAATAGAAAAAGTACGGGGAGAGGAGGCACTTGCTTGAGAGGGGTCTGCAGGGAGCGCATGGCATCCCTTGTGCTTCAGAACAAAATCCAAGCCAGCTATTGGCAAAGACTCTTATGGTCAATTGTGGAGTGAGGAAGGGAGATCTGCTTAAAGCTGTCGTTCCCTCAACATGGAATAGCGTTTCCTAGAGAGGTCGCTAAGCATAGCATTTGATTCTTCCAGGCTTCCACTTTGATATCTGAATGGGTCAACTCATTGTTTTTTTGCACTGCTTTTCACTACAACTTTTCAGTGATGACCTTCATGAAAGATCAAATTTTTCTCAATTGGAGAGGCTTGCTGGAATTTGAGAATCTTCTCTTTAGGTGCTGATTCTGTCCTGGTTCTTCCAAACACGAGCAGATGGAGACTCTTACTCGGAAGTATGAAAGAGATTATTTATTCAGGCAAGTAATGGTGCAGGCTCAGCAGCAGACACAGTTCTTGGGAGCAGGACAAGGAGAACTGGACAGAAGTGATGGAAGATGTCCTGACAAGTCTCCCTGCCCCTCCTGCCAAAATTTTGAATGCAAGGTGTGATGTGCTCACTCGCAAGAGTCTCCTGCCTTGTGGAAATACTGAGATTGCAAGTGTGCGCTCTACTGGGTGAGTCTGCTCCCATCTGTGAATGTGGCACCTGATTCTAGGTGACACGACAAGCGCCCTTCTGTTCAGTTGCATCTCATCAGTTCTTCATCTCCCTGGTCGATCACTATAATTCTTGACCACTGTAGATCAACATAACACATACCAGTCTGTTCGGGAATGGGGCTCTGACTCTCTAGAGAGGGACTCACATGAGCTTTTTGGGGGAGGGTTGGGGGAGACATAACCCATTTTTTAATGATGCAGATGTTTCTTGAAGATGCAAATAAAGTAGAATGTAGTGAGGGAATAGTGTGGTATTTCATGAGAGTAGATTGACCACAGCCATATCATGCATTTAAAACATGTGGCTTTCCCAGAGGAATCCTGAGAGCTGTAGTTCATTAAGGTTGCTAGGAATTGTAGCTCTCTGAGGGGGGTACACTCCAGTTCCCAGGATTATTTGGGGGAGGCAGTATGCTTTAAATGAGCTTTAAATGCATGGTACGGATACAAAATTCATTTACACCAGTCTATAGAGTACTGATCTTTCTGAAATGAATACCTGTGCTGCCCTTTTCAAGTTATATGCATGTTTCCCAAGAGCCATGTCTTCTAAATGGAAGAAGGGGAGTGGATTGTGATTTGCTGAGTGCAAGTGCAGTCATGCTAAGTTACTAAAAGAGGGAAATGCAAGACAAGTATTTGAAACTTGCAAGTATTAAGTGGGGCTTTTTTCCTGAAGCTGTTATGCTTTTACAGAATTACAGTGAACTCTGGCTCAATCTTTCCCTGATGGCATTAACTTTTCTCAGAAGATGAAAGAGAAGCCCATTTGGAATGGCTCGGCTCAGTAATGCTCTTGGAGACTGATCCTTTTAGAATGAAATAAGGAGAGGATGGATTGGCAGAGAGGATGAAAATCTAAGCTATTGGCACTTTATGGGTAGCTACCTTGCTACAAAGAGATTGTGTCCCACCGGCAGTTCTGCTGCTAGACAGCTAGCATTGGAACACTGCAGGGGGGTGTCGCCTTTTTGAGAATCCATTTGAGCAGCTGTTGAGAACAAGGGCGAGGAAAGTCTTTGAGGTGTCCTGCCTTGGCCACATGTAGCTTGCACCAATCCCCTAATGTCCAGTCCTGTGCTGTGTATGGCACTGATGAAATAATGTGTCAGTTTTGATTACTTCAACAGTGTACCTTTCATTTGGGCTTCCTCTGCTTTCACACAGTATTGATTTTTAATAGCAGACCTGGTTCAAACATCATAATTATTCACATGATGGATCTTACCAACAGATATTCTCAGAGCTTTGCAAAAAGGCCAATTTCTGTGGAAGAATCAGCTTTGGCAAGCGAAATAGGCCAGGGGCATTTACTGGTAGTGCTTCGTAACAGGATGCATTGATTTAAATAAAGGTGGTTTAAATTACCAAGAAAAAAAAGGCCAATTTAAAGCATTGATTTAAATCAAGTTTCCAATTTGGAGCAATCTACTTCCTGATTAAGCATGCTGTTTTGTTGCTATAACAATTAAAACAGATTTTTGAAATCCTCCTGGGATGAACCCTGGCCATGGAGATCACATACACTACAAAAATTATATTTGCTTAGGGGAAAGAGATGAATTTCTGCCAGCCTCAGTTTGTTCACATGTGAAGGTACTATGGTGTTGTATCTGTATTGTGAATTCTGCAACATTCGAAAGTACTTTTCCAGCATCAGTCTCGTCTTGAGAGCACCACTTGTTTAGTAAACCATTCAAATACATTAGCAATGTTATCTTCACAGGCATTATTAACGTCGGATAGTGTATCTTAGGCTAGATTATAAGTGATGTGCAATAGTGTGAATTAGCCATGTCTTAATGTTACTTCGCTCATCAGAAAGCAACAATATACAATTTCACTTCTACTTTTTATTTTAAAATAGTTTTTTAAAAATTCAGGTTTTCACATCTCAATAATGTGAGCATGTGTTCCTTTCCCTCTCCCTCTGTATATGTATACTGTATGCTATATATGGTATAATATGTATGCATAGCTACCTATCCATCTACCTTGTTGTTCCTTGAGAAAACACAGAGCGGAGATCCCCCCCCCAAGCACTGATCAAGTCTACTATCCATTGGCAACCTCTTTGTTTTAGCTTTCATTGTAAGAACTTATTGGAGGTAGAATGTTTGCTTAGTGGAATGTTTCTGTATGCAGCTGGGGTTTATTATTTTTAAGAATGCAGATCCAGATTGGAAGTGGGCCTACTCTAGTCCTTTTGGGCGTACAGTACCCTACGAGCTCTGTGTGTGGTTTGAACTCTCACCTCGAGTTCCTACCCTGCTGCTACTGTATGTATAATAACTGTCTTGAGCCACCCTCTTGGCTGCTTCAGGCTGTAACATCTGGAATGGGGTCTGAATCGCATGGTTTGATCCAATTGCTTCCTTGCTTGTGGGGTGAGGGGGGGGGGGTGACTGCATGGATGAGAAGCGGGTGCATGAGAAGCTGGTCAGAAAAGGTTCCTTAGCAGCATTTGTTGCCAGAGAATCCTTTAATCAGCTTGCCCCCTACATTTCACAATGCAACTAGCATATCTCACAGTGTGGGTGGGCATGTGCTGTGTGTGTGGAACTGGGATGGGATTTCTAGTTGTGAAGCAGGACAAAATAAAGTTTCATACTCTTTCTCCAGACACGGTGTATGTTTAGAGTTATGGACTGGAACTGTTGTTTTCCATATCTATTCATTCTTGAGTCACTCCATTGAAAGAGTTGGATGTTGTAATTTATCCCAGAGAAGTATGATGGTGGTGGTGATGATGGGGCAAAGGACTCTGTAATCCCATATGAACAGTAATAGAGATTTTGAGAGTTATTTTCTTTTGAACTTCAGCTGTGTACATCAGGGAGTGTGTGTGTGTGTGTGTGTGTGTGTGTGTGTGTACTTGTGTTCATGTGTATGTGTGTGTGTGTGTGTGTGTGTGTGTGTGTATATATATATATATATATATATATGCATGTATGTATGTAAGTATGTATTGTAGAAAGAACTGAGTTTCTGCACAGCTGATTATGTCATCAGGAAGCGGCAGCTGTGTTTGAGAATGTGTTCTAATAATTAAGCTTTTGGAAGTATTACCAAACCCAGGAGCTGCTTTTTTGGCCTATGTGAGCAAATGCAGGTGAAGGCTGTATTACAAGGGTAACAGCGGAGGCCCTTGAGCTCAGGGTCTCCATTTGCCTATTGCTAATCCAGGGGCTGGAATGCTTTGGAATGCTGTGCTATATAGAGCACATCAACCACCTTCCTTGCTTACTGCCGCCACCTAGCTAACCCTTTCCTATCCCATTTGGAACCTCTCAGTGTAGTGTAGTTATAGTGGTTAAGAGCAGTGGACTTGTAATCTGGTGAACTGGGTTCGCTTCCCCGCTCCTCCACATGCAGCTGCTGGGTGACCTTGGGCTAGTCACACTTCCTTAAAGTCTCTCAGCCTCACTCACCTCACAGAGTGTTTGTTGTGGGGGAGGAAGGGAAAGGAGATTGTTAGCTGCTTTGAGACTCCATAAGGGGAGTGAAAGGTGGGATATCAAGTCCAAACTCCTACTCCTCCTCCCCTTCTTCTTCTTCTTCTTCATCTTCATCTTCTTCTCTCTTACCGAGCCATGCTTTTCAGACTTTTCTTACTTGCTTATTTAGATTGTACTGCTTATACCAGCCTTTCTTGACCTTGGGTTCCTGGATGTGGTTGGACTACAACTCCCATCATCCATGATCATTGGAACTTCTAGGTAGGAATGATTGGAGTTGTAGTCCAACAACAACTGGGTTGAGAAAAGCCAGCTTGTACAAAGTAAAAGATAACAGAAACTGTTCCTTCTTCATAGGCTGGAGGGTTGCTCTTGTATCCTGGCCCATTCACATTCCATAGCTGGGGAGCTCTACTCTTCTTCGCTTCCCTCGACAAGTGTGTGCAGCCTTCAGACTGAGCAGCCAACTCCAAATTCCTGCATGAGAGGTTAGACTGGAATTCCTGAGAGCAGCAGCGGCAACAGCAGCAGCTCATATCCCAGGGAATGAGCATACCTGCTGCTGAGTGTATCAGCTGCTGTCATTCATTCCAGCTTAAGTCAACTGGCTGCTTTCCCAGAGTTTCCGTTATGGCTCCTGTTTTGTTATTAAAAAGAGAAGAAAAGTCTCTCACCCATCCACACCACCTCTTTTCCTCCAGAGTTACCACCACAGATACCCTGGCTAGGTTGAAAACTGCTTTAAAATGGAGAGCCAGTGTGGTTAAGAGCGGTAGTCACGTAATCTGGGTAACCGGGTTCGCGTCTCCGCTCCTCCACATGCAGCTGCTGGGTGACCTTGGGCCAGTCACACTTCTTTGAAGTCTCTCAGCCCCACTCACCTCACAGAGTGTTTGTTGTGGGGGAGGGAGGGAAAGGAGATTGTTAGCCGCTTTGAGACTCCTGAAGGGGGGTGAAAGGCGGGATATCAAATCCAAACTCTTCTTACGGCATACAGTTCCACTTCTGCCAGCTTGGTTATGGGCAGGATACAAGATGAGATTTGGGCTTCACACCTGATTGCCAGGTGGGTTGTGCCAGAAGAAAGTAGGACAGAGCAAAGGGTTAGGGAAGCAGCAGTGCAGCAGTCTGGCTGTGCTGCACCCATGCCTCAGGCCTTATAAAACATGAGAAGAAAGTGTCTACTATAATTTTCCAGAAATAATACTCAAAGCCACTCAGCAGACAGCTTTCTGTGGTTCAGGCTACCCTACGACCCACCACAGCTACTGCCTAGCACTAGGCAGAAGTCCAGTGCTTTGGAGAATTAGCTTTGGATAAGCAGCCCTGCCAGGGCCACAGCAGGCAAGCATTGGGCTGCATCCTGCTTCCTGTCTTCCTGAGTTCACATGGCACTGGAAACTTCAGTTATGCACATCCCACACCATCACAGTTGTATTCCAGAATGGGACCTAATTCAGGGTGGATTCATATAATATTTCCTTTGCTTGCTTCCTAATCTGCTCTGAATTTCTGCAGCTATCTTTGCACTCTATGAACTTGTGGTTCCTGCTCTTTTCTTAATGGTTCAACATGCTGTCCAGGACGTATGACTTCCTGTTGGTTCTTCCCCCTTCTCTCTCACTAAAACTGCTATATAGTCTGTAAGTATCATGCTGGATAATCTACAGCAGTCTTTACCAACCTCTGGTGCCTGCGAGATGTTTTGGAACACAACTCCCACCCTTCCCAGCCAACATGACTAATGGGCTGGAATCATGGAAGTTGTAGTCCACAACATCTAGAGGCCATCAGGTTGAGAAAGGCTGGTATACAGAGAAGTAGCTTTCAAACTTTCTACCTTTGGGGAGCCTTTTCCATATTGATTTATTGGTTGAATAATTCCTGTAGCACCTCTGTTAGGACCCAACTAGGCATGGCAATGATGGATCTGAGTGTTTCAAGCTCGAGTATGCCGTAATAGTACCAAAAGCAGGAGGTGAGGGTTCTGGTTGCAGAACCCTCATGGAAGAGGTTTGCAGAACCCTCCTTTTCTCTGTAGCTTATATCATCACAGTCTCTCCCTCAGCTGGGCTCCAACACTGGAAATGAGCCCATCTGGGAGAAAACTCAAGTCCTTGGAGAGAGAGGCTGAAGGGAGGCAATAGTAGCAGGTGAACTTGTCACTCTTGTGCCCTCTTTGCATCTTACATCAGGCTCTCACCTGCTGCTTTCTATGTGATTGTGGCTGATCTGACTGTACCTTCCCTGAAGTGCTGCCATTGAATCTAGTTTGGCCCTTACAGAAGATCATGGGGCATGTTCTAAAGCAGGTGTAGGGAAACTGGGTCCTTAAGAGTGTTGTTGGACTGCAAATCTCATCATCTCTGACTATTGGCCATGCTGTCTGAGAATGTTGGGTGTTGGCATCTTGAGAACATTTGGAGGGCTACTACTTCCCCACCCCCATTCTGTAATGCACAGTCAGTTCAACCAGGGTGCTGGCCTGGCCTCTTGGTCCTCATCCTCTAGGACTGAGAGCGAACCCTGGAAAACTTCAAACCCTTCTGTGTTACTGCATGTTGCAGGGCAAAAATAGGTAGGGAAACTGCCTTTCGGGTCTATTATTAATGATCTTCTCATTGAGGGACCCCTGATAATATAGTTTGACAACCACTGCTATAAGGAATAATAGGCTACAGTGACTGTGGCTGAATGTGGGTCCACTGTTTGATGCTTATCCTCTGAAGCAGAATATTCTAAGTTCAAAATAAGGTCTGCTTATGATGGCTCAGCAGGAGGCCAGTATTATTGACGTATGAGTTTAGTCCTTTGAGAACAGAACTCTTTGTCAGACAGGCTCTCCTAATGGCAGATGTGTCAGATGTCCCAGGTGTGTTATGCTGTTGAGAAAATAGGATGTTCTCTCCCCATGGAACTGTAGATAATCTCAACACTACAAAACTTTGACCTTTAAAAATCTATTTATATCAGGCTGTCCCCCCCCCCCTTAATTTAGCTCTTATGATATGATTTTTATTTTGAGAGTTGTTTTACAGTGCATCACTTTCTTATCTGCCAGGAGTGATGTTGCTAGACTATTTATTTAATTGACCTGCATTTGTTTTATGGGCTTTTTTTTGCATTGTTGTTTTATAATTTGTTTAACTGTTGGTTTTGTAGTGTATTGTGTTTAGTGATATGTATATCACCTTGTGTGTGCTGTGCTAAAAAAAAGCAATTATAATTGAGGAAATGATTCTAATGATTATAACAACAACAACAATAATGCAGTACTCTTTAGCATTCATGAATGCTTTGTCTGGACCAGTGTTATGGCACAGGAAAATTGTTTCTGCATATTACCCTAGAAGCTCTGCTGAAGGGTGCTATGTATGTGAGAGAGACAGATTAGGTGGCACTAAGCATTGCAGCCTGCACCTTGGCAAGCAAAGATGGCTGGTTTGACTTGGGAGGACAACAGAATTTCCTGGGCCTGGTACACTGAATGTGGGTTGGACCTCCTGCAATCTGTTGGCAAGAACTGCTGCTTATACATTAACTTAACCTGGTCTACCTAACAGGGCTGTTGCAGATATAAGACAAGGGAGGGGAGGAAAACATACACAGCCTTGAGCTCCTGGGTGGAAAAGCAGTATACAAATATATGCCACATAGCTCATAGAATGGAATACAGTGGTACCTTGGTTCTCAAACATAATCCATTCTGGAAATCCATTCCGAAACCAAAGCGTTCCAAAACCAAGGTGCGCTTTCCCATGGGAAGTAATGCAAAATGGATTAATCCGTTCCAGACTTTTAAAAACAAACCCTAAAACAGCAGTTTAACATAAATTTTACTGTCTAACGAGACCATTGATCCATAAAATGAAAACAATAAGCAATGTACTGCAGCCACACAATCAGTCAATCAGTAGCTGAACTGAGTTCCACACAGTCACAAAAGCAAAAAAAAAGCCACAAAAACACAAAATAGATAGCAAAAACAGATAGACCTCAGTGTAATACTCAAAACAGAAGTGTGGCACTGAAAACAGAAGCATAACACTCAAAACGGAAGTGTGATACTGAAAACGGAAGTGTGGCACTCAAATTAGACGCGTAACACTCAAAACGGAGCACGTTCGGCTTCCGAAAAAAGTTCACAAACCATAACAGTTACTTCCAGGTTTGTAGTGTTTGGGTTCCAAGTTGTTTAAGTACCAAGGTGTTTGAGAACCAAGGTACCGCTGTACACTGTGGAATGTGCTCCTGCAGAAGGCAGTGGTAGCCACCAGCTTGGATGGCTTTAAAAGATTAGACAAATGCATTGAGGACAAGGTTATTAGTGACTGCTAGTTCCATACAATAAGTATTATGCTAGCCACAGGCTGTGACTACCGTGTAACAGCTTTTATGAAGTTTCTGCTAATATTTAGTTGAAATATGCTTCTTTGGCATTTCCACCCATTAGTTCTAGTCCTGCTCTCTGGAACCTTCCAGAGAAGTTCCTCACAGTTTAAAATCCTTAGAGACACATAGTGTAGAAGGGGATTTAAGGCAGCTGCAGGGAAATAAAAAACATGGAGAAATGGACAAAAGATGAGCAGCTTGGTCTAGTTTAGGAACAAGCTATTGAGGTACTGGGGGGCTGGTTCCCAGCTGCCAGTCTGTGTTTTATAGACAGCTTTAACATTAGACACAGCTGGGTTTACTACCCCATACAATTATTTTCTGCAAGTTTGTGGTCCTTCGTTAAATTTAATTTCCTACGCAGGGCACAGACATATGCACATGCCGTCAACTCAGAGGGAAAGAGAAAAATGTACAAGTAGGGTGGGCAAATAGGGCACACATACCAAGGTTAATAGGAGTGTAGAGGTTGAGGTGGTAACAAGCAAACTGAGGGATGAAAGCTTTACAAGGTATCATGGGGACTGCATGGAGCCCATGCTTGCAGCAAGTCCATTGTGATGGTCATATTTTATTTTCTGTTATTCACTATGGAACTTCCATCCTTTTCTTCCAACAGATCCTGAATCCCAGAGAAAGAGGACAGTACAGAATGTGCTTGACTTGCGGCAGAACCTGGAGGAGACCATGTCCAGCTTGAGGGGCTCCCAAGTAACTCACAGGTGAGACCTCTGCTCCTAGATTCCCTTTACCTCTTGACCACCAGGTTGATAGTTCCTACTTGGATGCATGGCAACAGTTCATCTGGCCACATTCCATATCAACCAATTCCTGCTAGGAAATCTGCATTTAAAGTCAGAAGATAGAGCATTGCTCATCTCATAACAAGTATGAGATGTTTCATAACGTTGGACTAGGTAGTTTTTTTTAAGGTTGCTGTGGTTCACTGTGACATTTTGCCCACAGACTACCCTTGCTTGTGGACATTTGGCCAAAATGAGATGCTGTTGTGCAGTCATTTTAAATAGCTTGGTTCTGCTGTCTAACCTTGGACATCTTTGTTGTATGCTGTGATGTGACCATGCCTAGAGGCAGGTTAGGATGCATCAGGACTGCAGCAGCCAAAGCTTACTGCCCCAAGGGTGCCCCTTCCATACAGGTACTCATTTTGGATCTTGAAGGGGAAAGGGCTGTGTTTCTATTGATTTGGCCTCCACATTTATTTGCTGAAGCTTGGTTCTTTCCACACTAATTCCAATGGGAGACTTGGCAATCCAGTTACAGCGTTTCCCCCTCAGGTGGGGGTAGATAGTGGTCAACAGATTGAGGGTGAATACCAACAAGACTGAAGTACTCTTTCTGGGGGACGTGTGGGCAGGTGTGAGGGATTCCCTGGTCCTGAATGGGGTAACTGTGCCCCTATCTGTTTATTGAACTTAGTGTGGGTATTCAGGGAAGAATGAATTTGCATTGTGGGATTCAACATCATGTGTGTGCTCCTTGCTTCAAAGGTTGCTTTTAAACACCTGTTTAGCATTGGTTAGATGAGTCCTGCTTAAACTTCCTGAGAGATTTGAATGGGGTGGTGCACATATCCAGAGAGAGGTGTAGCATCTTATTTCACAAAGTACGCCTGTCCCTTTAAGGGCAGCAATTGCATTAATGCCACGTGGTGGAATTGTCCCAGCAAAGCCTCAGTCCTGGACTTCCCTTTCCTCAGACCAGGGCACTGGCAGTGGCCTCTCTGTAATAAAACTTTCCCTTGGCTTTCCACTGTCCAAGTGAGCTAATGCAGTGACAGCAGCTTTTCAGACCTCCAGTGAGCAAACCACAGCAATGTTTTTGTGTGTGTCTATATCATTGTAATTTGGCAGGAGAGAGAGAGAAGTTGGCTGGCAAGGTGAGCTCATTCCTCAAGCTGAGCACATGGAATTTGTGATCAGGCTGTCACTCAGCACGAGGGAAACAGGGACACACCCCTTCTGCTTTTGGTCTCTGAGGTTCTAACTTTTGCTGGGATCCTAAAACTACATCCCTGGGTTTTGCCTAGGGAAGCTAACAAGGAGACTGGAGAGGATCTCTCATAAGAATAGTCAGTACGGAGAGGTGTGGGAAGACTTCTGGCAGTACAACCTCTGCTTCAGATGATGACACCAGCTCCTTTCCTACAGAATCACCCCATGGCTGTAACTTCCTGGTTTCCAACAGCCTGTGCTTGAACTTACTGAAAGCCACTTGGTAACACTTGCTTCTTTATGCTTAAATCCAAATATTAATGCTGCTTATCAGCTGTTTATAAATATTGTACTATACACCAGCTGAATGCAAGGGAAGGTTGCTGTTCTTGAAACAACCCCCCCACCCCCCCGCACTGCTGCTCATCTTTCTCTCCCCGTCTTTTATCACCCTCCCCACAAAGATTTTGGTTGATGATGCACACTGCAGAACAAGAGTCTCCTGCTGCCTGCCTCACTCAATTCAGGCTGGGAGATGCCAGATGAACCCCACCCAGATGAGTCACTGCAGCATGGGGATCCAGCAAGGGAGGAATGCTGGTTTGCTTCCAGTTGATTTGCTTTGCTAAATGTGGAGATGTTGGATCAGGGGAGATTGCTTCATGGAAGGAATCCAAGGCATTAGTTATTCATAGAGGAAGGCTGGACTTGGGAGAGCTGGGCTAGCCAAGACGCAAAGCGAGGTAAAAAAGCATAAGCTCCCTGGGAAACCAGGGGAGGGGGGTGGGAATGGAAGCTCAGAATGCACAGGGAACATAGGAACACAATCCATGTCATGGGAGGTGTCTGTGTGTACATATGACCACACGTTTCTGCAAAAGAAGGTTAAGAGGGTGCATTTGAGCCCATGCCCACCAGGCACCTGCTCTTTCATTCATTATCTTTTACCTGGACTTTATCCAAGGTGCTCAGAGCATACAGCAACTCTGAGAGTTAGGTTAGGCTGATCACAATGAGTGTTATGGTTGACTGAGGATTTGAACCTTGGTTTTGTGGTCTTAAATTCTAGCCACTATACCCAGTGTCCAGAAGACTAGTTCTGAAAATCCAGTGATCACACATTGCCCCAGGTTCAGTGTATACCTTTTATGCTTTCCCCAGCTGATTTCACTACTTTGAGCTCTCTTGTCTCAGACCAGAGACATTTGATGCTCCAGATATTGTTGGGCTCCCTCAGTCCTAGTCCGATGTTGCTGGACTCCAACTCTTACCAGTCCTGGCCAGCATGGCCTATGGTCATAGGTTACGGGAACTGTAACCTATCTCAGCCTTAAGATATAATAATGTACTCGGCTCTGCCGATCTGTCTCTGCTTAAGTGGAATCTTTGCCGCCCAACTCTCCAGCCAATTTGTCAATGTGAGATCACAATCAGTCCTGCCTGTTTCTTCCTTGTTGTTTTTCATTTTAATTAGTAGATGTTGTCGAGCCTGAAACCAACATGCTGCACCCACAAGTAAGCACCACTGTGTCTCTCTTAGACCATATCAGGAGCAACTGGTGGGCCATCACTTGGTGACTTAACCTTATTGACCTTGTGACATGAGGAAGCACAGACTGTCAGCAGGAGTGGTCCTATACCACTTTAGCCTATGTTGACATGAACACATGCAGGAGAGGCAAGTTCCATTCATTGACACATGGTCATTAGAATGCCTGAACAGAACCCTATGCATGTCGCTCTATTAATGGGGTCTCTTTTCAGGAGTTCTAACGAATTCCTGTAGGTTGGGTGGAACCTGCTGTTTGATGCCACCTTCTCTCCCCCCCCTTTCCCTCCATGTTTGCAATAGTGACTGAAAAAGGGCGCATGCATCTTCTCTTAGTTTGACTGTTTTGTGGCTTGCTGTTTAATGCAGCCACTATAATGTTGTTGTTAGGACTTGAGTATTATTGTATTGGTTGCTGGAATGGTTTATTTTGTTACTTAGTTTTCGTTCTTTGCTCATTTTTGAAATGAACCTGGATTATGGATTATGGAATAATGTACACACACACACCTGGTGTGAATCAAATGTTGAATGTGGTACCCACAGAAAACAATATTTATTTCTTTATTAAATTTGTATACTGCCCTTCCCTACAATTTTGTCTTTGTTCTCACTGAGGTGGTATACCTGTAGAAAGCTGTAGGTTTTTTAAAAAAGAACTGAGGACTACTTCAGCTAAATCTCAGATAAATCCAGGTTTAATCACTTCTTGTTCGGTATTTCTCTTGGCAGAGCTCTCTGCCTAAAAACTTGTTGTTAGTGTAAACCAGTCCTAAACTAAGAATACAATATAGCATTATTTGTAGGTTGGAATATTGGGGAAGCAAATTAAACAAAGCAAAACAAGACGTGTGTGTGTGTGTGTGTGTGTGTGTGTGTGTGTGTGTACAATGCATAAAATAGCACATTACATTGAGCTATGATCTGCCACACCTATGCTTTCACCAAAAGATTAAACCATAAAATAGAAGAATATAGCCTGCGATTAGAACTAAATCATAGGGTGCCAAAGTGAGCAAAGATCACAGGGACTTAGAGAGCAAGGATTATATTTGGCAAGATAACACACAGATGATTCAGTCTTGACCTGTCCTCCACCTCTAGTATTGACATTCTTGCAGGGCTAGATCCTGTCCACTCAAAGCCTGGGTTAGAGCAACGCATTCAGGAAAACTAGATGGAAGAGTTCTTCCTGGATTGTACCAGTTCATACTGCAGATTGCGGCAGGGGTCATGTTTTAGATATTTCCTTCTGTAAATAACTCGCTACATGTTGAAAACTAGCATTTTCTGCCAACATTTCTGCCTGAGAACCTCTGCCAGTCGCATACCCTCCAGACATTGCTGACTGGGACTGTTGGAAGTTGGAGTCTAACAACATCTGGCAGGTACCTTGTTGGCTAACCCTGAAACAGACAATTCTGGGATGGACTAGTAGTATAAGGAAACTTTCTTCGTTCCTAATTTGACTCATAGTGTAAATAGGCTGATCTTTTGTTTTCTTAGTGTATTAATAGCTATTTTTTGTTATTATTGTTTTTAAGTCATAGTAAGAACTGCCAGCCATTTGTTGAACACAATTTTATTTTGGAAGTAGCAAATGATGGTGAACCTGGTAGCTTCCTTGATTAGGCTTCTTTAACAATGTCACCTTGTTTTATATCAAATCTCTGTTACTAGAATTAACTTCCTCTTTCACAGCCTTGTTCTTCAAAGCAGCTGCTATTTGAGGATCTGCAATCAGCACCAGTGCAACAGGAGCCAAATTTAACCCACTTCTTATTAATGCTGTGGGTCCCATACACTCCTCTTTATGCCACACTGCTAAAATTAGCCACTCCAGGTTGCAGTGGTGGGATTCTGTTACTGAGAGTTGGAGCTTGATGCCTGATCATCAGGTCTGGAGTTCTTGAAAAGCAACGTTTGATGTTAATGTAAATCTTCAGGCTGGGAGGAGTGTTGCATACTGTGTTGCTGTGTGCACCTCTGCCAGCAGGAGGCACTCGGTGATGAGGGAAGTTATTCAGATCTACCAGCCACAGTAATGTAATACTTTTATTCAGACCAAATAAAATGTGGCAAAGTAGCTAGCAAGCTTTTGAATTCTCCGGAACCCTTCTGTAGGCTGAATTTTAAGCAAAAGAGAAGCAAAGGAATCGAGGAGAGAGGAAGCCAAAAGGCTTTCAGTTTGCAACAGTCTCAAGATGAGTGCAGAAAGCATTTTGCAGGCTTAATTAGATTGGAGTGTGCAATATTTATTAATAAATTATCATAGGTATGAAACAAGTTTTTGGCTGCACCAAGGACTATTTGGTCTAAGAAACTGCAATGGCTGGCTGCCCGCTCCCCCCTTTTAAGGCAGCAGCTACTCAGATCAGCCTCTGGGAATAAGCAAATCACAAGTGTTGCTTTGGAGGCAGAGAATACAAGTCTGAAGAAACGTAGCACATTTTATTTTAACAAAGCTGGAGGTTAATTTTAGGTGATTCACTAGATGAAGAAGCAGTAGAGGTCAAATTGGATTGGATTGCCTGGTGGCTGGAGGGGATGTATGTTCCAAAAGTGGAGCCCACCTTTGCGTGGTAAGAAGTCAGCTTCATCCAGTTTTAGAATCTCTTTCCTGGGCACCTACGTTTGGTATTCTGCAAAACACTCTACCATTCCCCATGTTCCAGATCAAAGTGTAGGGGCATTTCCCTCTTGGGATGGCCTGGAAGGTGTTCTGAGCATAATATTGGCAGGTTTCCCCACCAAATTAAGAAGGCAATAAATTTTTTTTCTTTAAAACACCCACACCCCACATTTAATTTCAGTTTAATACAACGTTTGTGCATCAGTGTAATTATTGAAACCATGTCTGCAGGGCTTTGTAGGCTGAGCTCCATCTCTCCCGGAGCTGTGAATCCATTCCAGAGATGGTTTTAATCATCGCTTTGTATTTGATGTCCAGTAACTGCTTTTATTGAATCTAAATGAAAGGCATGCCTGGAGCTGGGGCATCAGCAAGGGCCATTAACTCTCATGCTTGCCTTTATTTGTAATGGAAACACAACACCCTTCACTGCTGTGTTGAAAAAAACCCTTCACGTTCCTTACACACTGCTTTCCAGGTCTGCCTTTCAGATCACAGTGGGTAGGGTGGGGTGAGGGAGGGAGGGAAACTTGAATTCTGAACTTGCTGGATACTCAGTGGCAGACTATCTGCTTTGCATGCAGAAGGAACTAAGTTCATTCCCCGGCATCTCCAGATGGGGATGTCGCCTGTGTGAAAACCTGGAGAGCAGCTGCCAGTTAGTATAGTACAGAATAATACCAAGGTGGATGGACCAGTGGTCTGATATAAATCACCTACCTGTGTTTCCAAGTTCTGTAATGCAAAGCGTAGAAGTGCTGTTATCCAGCTGGATCAGGTGAACATGTGCCCTCCCAACTGTATTTTAACCTTTGCTTGATAGTCACACAAGTGCGCATTGAAAGACAATAGTGTGACACTCAGTTCACACACAATGGATTTGAATCAAAAAGTTATTGGCTAGTAGGGAAACTTGAGTGGAGAACTGGCACCATTCAGGTGGTACTATTCAGGAGCTCACACGGCCAAATTTCACACCGCACTTCCATTGCAATCCTACAGTGGTGAGAGAAGCTATGCTTATCTGGAATTCTTCCTTCCTATGCAGCTAACTAAAAGTACTTGAGCTCAGTCCTGTGCTGTAGCTGGCAACCTGTTAGAGAAAGAGGGCAAGTAAGACCAATAATGCGGAGCGAGGGACTCACCTGCTGCTGAGGGCCTGAAGGGCCTTGCCTGCCTCCTTCCATCTGGGCAGAGAGGGCTCCGTTTTTGTTTTTTAAATTGCTTTTATTTTTTATCTTTGTCATTTTAAATTGTAATTGATATTAATGCTGTATTCTTAGTTTTAGATTTTATGATTTATGTGGAAATTGTTTTCCATTTGGTTGTGTACTTTTTATTGCTTATGACTTTTGTTACATTGGTAATTATGTAAATCTTGTTATGTTGTAAGCCGCCTTGAGCATTGTTTTAACTATGGAAAGGCGGCATACAAATAAAATGATGATGATGATGATGATGATGGTTGCCTGTATAGTGGTACCTCAGGTTAAGTACTTAATTCGTTCCGGAGGTCCGTTCTTAACCTGAAACTGTTCTTAACCTGAAGCACCACTTTAGCTAATGGGGCCTCCTGCTGCTGCCACCCCGCCGGAGCACAATTTCTGTTCTCATCCTGAAGCAAAGTTCTTAACCCGAAGTACTATTTCTGGGTTAGCGTAGTCTGTAACCTGAAGCATATGTTACCTGAAGCGTATGTAACCTGAAGTACCACTGTACTTTCTCAGCACCCACATTCAGCCTAGTGCAGTGCTCAGTCTGTGCTCCTGCCTGACCAAGACTTAAAATTTTGAGTGCATCTTTGTTACAGGTGTTCTGATTTTCAGGAGTGCCCTGACAGAATCTGCCCACCTTCTTCCACTTCTAGCCCTCAGACATTTCTCTCTGCTCTATTCCTGCAGCTCGCTGGAGATGACATGTTATGACAGCGACGAAGCCAACCCCCGCAGCGTGTCCAGCCTGTCCAACCGCTCCTCTCCCCTCTCTTGGCGCTATGGTCAGTCCAGCCCCCGCCTGCAGGCTGGAGATGCCCCTTCAGTGGGCGGGGGATGCCGCTCGGAAGGCACTCCCAGCTGGTACATGCACGGGGAGCGAGCTCATTATTCCCACACCATGCCCATGCGCAGCCCCAGCAAGCTCAGCCACATTTCCCGCCTGGAGCTTGTGGAGTCACTTGATGCTGATGACGTCGATCTCAAATCTGGGTACATGAGTGACAGTGACTTAATGGGCAAGACCATGACTGAGGATGATGATATCACCACAGGGTGAGTACTGCTGGGGTGCATCAAACATTCAACTCAAGAGTTGATTGCTTAACACCAGACATAGACTGTAGGAGGTTCCATGACCAGCCTCAACTGAAGCATCTGTATCAAGCTAAGAATTTGCTTGTTTGCCCAACTGATCTTACCTTAAGTATTCCTCTGCCTTAGCAAAACCGCTTCTGTGATTCCCCCCTCCCCCAGCTTCCTGAATATTCATAATGCCATTATGATAAATAGTCATAACTTAACAAACCACTTGTGGCAGATAGCAAGTTTAAAAACTGACAAGACAGTGTATCCAACTAAGTCGCTGGAGAGAACAACGTATTATTTGTTGGCTGGAGGCACGACATATAGCGCTTCTGCAAAGCAAATACCCACTCCTTGCTTGTGACAAAACCTGCTTCTACAAAACAAATATTTGTTGCTGCCTTGAGGCGAGCTAATTCTGTTTTACAGAGGGATGAAATGGGATGGGTATCTGGCTTAAACTAGATACTTACATTTAATATAAGCAGGCTCTGGCCAGAATTTTCAATCTTTGCTTGCTGTGAAGGAATTCTGTAGTGGGGGGAAGAGAGAGACAGAGAGCAGGTTGGTTGGCTGGTAGGGCTAATGGCAGAGGATGTGCTGAAGGATGAATAGATAGCTAGTTAATGGGGAGGAATGAATAGCTGGAAGTTCTGTTTGTAGTGGCATCCAAGGTAGATTACAGAAATGATCTCTTCTGTCCTGGATTTGTTACCTCTCGTTTCAACGCAGCTGTTTCACATGCAAGTCAGTAACAGATGTCTGGTATACACAATAGCTCTGGATATACCTCTTTAAAGCATATTTTCCAGACAGGGAATCAGATAAGGAAAGAACATAGAATTTGACTAATAACTACCTCTTGATGGGAAAGGTCTTGCTCAATATGATGATCTTGCTTGTTGTGTTTCTGCCAATTCATCCAGCTGCACGGAGTCCATTGAACTGATAGAATGTTTCCAGTCACCACCACCCTATTCTGACCCTAAACACTTTATTTGAAATGAGATTGACTTCTGTACAGTGTTTTAAGACTTGATTTCCCACTAGCTAGCTCTGTTGCTGCACACAGAGCTGCCCTTGATAAGCGGTGCCGAATGGGTTGCTCGGCTTTCTTGGGAATATTTCTTCACTTTGTTCTAAAGCGTAGAACTGATCAAGCAGCAGCAACTTCTTTTTAACTGAAAGTCATGTATTTTCTACTGACGTGAAACCAGCCAGTGCAGCACGAACATGTAAAGGTAAAGGTACCCCTGCCCGTACGGGCCAGTCTTGACAGACTCTGGGGTTGTGCGCCCATCTCACTCAAGAGGCCGGGAGCCAGCGCTGTCCGGAGACACTTCCGGGTAACGTGGCCAGCGTGACAAGCTGCATCTGGCGAGCCAGCGCAGCACATGGAACGCCGTTTACCTTCCCGCTGGTAAGCGGTCCCTATTTATCTACTTGCACCCGAGGGTGCTTTCGAACTGCTAGGTTGGCAGGCGCTGGGACCGAACGACGGGAGCGCACCCCGCCGTGGGGATTCGAACCACCGACCATGCGATTGGCAAGTCCTAGGCACTGAGGTTTTACCCACAGCGCCGCCCGCGTCCCTGATGCACGAACATTGCCTTTACCTTCAAAATTCTGAGATGGAAGTTAGGAACTGTTTTATCAGTTCTTCCCCCTGCACTGCCAACCTACCTATTCCTACTTCTTAAGAGTATTATGGAGGAGAATGTACAATGGAGCAGGGTGAAAGAATGAGAAGGGAGGTGATACAGTTGCATCCTCTCATGCTGCCTCATAACTTTTGAAGGTAGGATCTCCAGGTTGTGATCTGGCAGCTGCATCCACATAGAGCTTGCTGTAAGGAAGTACTGTATACGCACACACCGATTGTAACTTTTCCATGCAACTTGCCCCATGTTAATAGGACACAAGCTACACCTGAAAAGCAGCAGCAACAATAACAACCCAGAACCTTATAGAAATCCTTTGCCAACAATGCAAAGCTAAGCTCTTTAATAATGTTTTTCTACACCATGGCTTATCAGTATGCCGCTCTCATTATTTTTTTATGGAGAGAACCTCAAAGATCTGAGCCTGTCATTTATTTATCTCTCATATTTTTTGGTGAGTTGGGCCTGGCATCCCACCAAGGACACTTTAATTTACATATCTTTTTAAGAAAGCACGCCCCAAAAAGTGCAAGTACAGTAGATTAATAGGTACCGCTCCGGTGAGAAGGTAAATGCTGTTTCCGTTTGCTGCTCAGGTGTCGGTGTCCCTTTACCTTTTTAACCTGGGTAAAACTGGCCCATACTAGGGTCTGAGATAAGCAAACACAAAAGAGGGATGTGTCCTTTTTCACCCGGTATAATGACAGAAACTGAGTTGGGTTCCAGGCTGGAGTGGCTTGTTGGATAGCTCAGAAACAATAATAATACCATGGCTACCTGACCAATCCAGAATGGATCTGGAAAATTAACTTCTTTTAGAAATCTATAGTTACATGCTTAAGTGGTTATTTCTAAAACATGCCCAAGGTCACCAGAGACCTCCTGGGTGTTTGACATGTTGATTGCAGCTTGGGAGCACTGATAAGTGAAGTTATGCTAAGTCTGGATGTGTACAATACCACAAAAGGGTCATTGCACCCCTTGTTTTCTGTGAATTTGTAAATGTGACATTGGTTGCCCCATTGTTGTATTCTTGTTAGTTTGAATATTATACCCTGAATTGTTCGGTTGTTTGGAAATGAAGGGCGTTTTGCCTTGTTTTCTCTTGGCTTCTCACCCCCTGCTGCTTGAGAGAGATGGAAATTCACAGAGTGAGATATTATGTCATGCGTTTTCCATTTATCATTGGAAGGATTTTAAAAGTCCCAGAGCTCCATTGAGGGGAAGGGGTGTAGACCTGGGCCTAAAAATACTCACTTGTCATGGAAAGCTACGCTACAGAGTCCTTGTTAATTCCACAGCTCTGGTCTGCAGATGTGTAATCGTGACAAGCCCCAAGTCCATCTGTGAGGCCTCTTAACATTGCTATTACTGGAGTATTAAAATAATGGAGCTTACTGCTAACAGGATGGATCTGAGCGGAGCAAGATACTGTGGGGCTGGGGTAGCAGAATCCATATGAGTAAATAAAAAGGCTGTTTCTTATCAGGTAAAAAGTAGCCTCAGTTTAGGATTGCCAACTTTTTTTTTGGTCCTAATTTTGGTCCCCCAACAACAACCAGATATATGCAAGTTTAAGCAAGTGAAGTTTCCCCCATCCATGCTAGGAAAAGCCTCATGCATGTTAGGTGTTGAAGACATATCCTTTACACATTGACCTGATTCTCACATCACTTTAACCCTTAGTTAAATTAAACTCTGGTTTAAATGCAGCACATGCATGTGAGCACTTAGTTCCTTCTCTGCTCCTGTTGTTGCCTATTGCATGCTGGGAAATAAGCCATGGTCTGGTGTAGCATGCATCTCGACCCAGGCTCGTGATTTGTTTTTCTTCAATCAAACCATGAACAATAAGTAACCAAGATTTTTTAATGGCTTACTGCTTGTGGTTTGTTGGTGGGCGGCAGGGGGACGGGACCATGAGCTTGGGTTTCATGTAATACTAAGCTCTAGAGTCCAGACCATGGCTTAGCATCCAGGAAGGCACCTGAGATTTCAGCAACCTGGACCAGAACTCTGTGCACTCAGATTTAAACCATAGTGTCATTTAATTTTGGCTTCAAGTGAAGCACTGTTGGCGAGCTGGTTAAAATGCTGGACCCATTTCTTTTCCAAAGGATTCCTGATAGAAAATGAGGACACTAGTAATCCTGATTAATCAGGCCCTATAATATAAGAATTTGAGCTTACATTAGGCTTGGTGGTTTGCTCACACAGGTATACTATTTGACTTCTCAGCACTTGATGACAGGTGGATGAATATGTGGACAGGCTGTGTTGAAAAAGCATTGTGTCCAAGGGAAATACTGTGTGATAGATTTGTGGTGATACATGCAAGTCACTGCTTGACACTGAAATGATCCAGTGATAAACATAGATGGGTGGGCCAGTGTTAGAGCTGTGCAAATGTTAGAACCGGTGCCACTGCCAGGCTACGTTATGCGCAGGTGGAGGCATTTGGATTTCAGGCTTCCTTGAATGTGTTTCCCCCCTCTCAAAATCAACCTTACACAAACTGTTCTGGCATGTTTCCCCTCTGCTTCTCCCTATATTCTGTCCCGTAAAAATCTATCCCCCTCTCTCTTTCCTTCCTCCTCCTTGTCTTTCACCTCCCAAACTTGGCCAAGTGCCAGAATCCTAGCATATTGGAGGTTTCCTGTTTCAGTGCAAGAGAAAATAAATAACTCCTGGTGTTTGATTTTGTCCCAATATAAAGGAGGGTGTTTGGCTTGTTGCACGACAGCTTGAAGCAAGCGAAACCCCAGCTGTTTGAGGGCTCTGGTGACAAAACCGCAAATCTTAGCAGGTGACGTGGGAGCCAGCCTAGCGGGCTGTGTCAGTCTTTGCTGCGTGTGGGCGTCTCTCTCCTTTTCTCTCCCCCTTTCCCAAGTGGCCAGATAAAGAAGCCCTGATATTATAATGCACAGCCCATGCTCCGTGTGGGTGGGAGTGCCGCAGGGAGGCATCCACTGGGAGTTTTATATGATACAGCCTGCCAAATCAACACTTCAAAACTATAAGGGCTACCTTCAAAAAATAAATAAATCATTGTATTTCTTTATCAACATGTGTAATACTTCTATGGGGGTGTGATCTTATAAACCAAGGGCACTGCTGGTATGGTCTGTGGCTTTGCTGTGTTCTGAATTAAGGGGGACTCCCTTCAAATAAAGGACATTGGTAACCCCAATTGTGGGCCTTGCCGTCTCAGAGAGATGCTGGAGAATAGCACTGGCATAATGGCTCTGCTTCTGTCTTGCCTGTGGGTCTGTCACAGCCTGATTGCTTAATCGCTTGCAAGGGAGCTGTCTCATTGCCCTGTGGGAAAGTGCAGGCGAGAAAGCTCTCCACTGCCACCCCCCCCACCTGCTCATTTTCTGATAATGAACATGAGCTGTGATTGTCCTACAGGCCCATTTCCAAGTCACAGGAGAGCCCAGAAGGAGCTGTTCGGCAGCTCGAGAGGTGGTGGACTCTCTTTCCTTGGATGTTTTAAAGCAGAGATTGGATAGTCATTTGTCATGTATGACCTAGATTCCTGTATTTCAGGGGGTTGGGATAGATGACCCTGGGGGTCCCTTTCAATTCTATGAGACTAGGAATTCTAAGGTTTCCAGGTCCTGATCACCTGAAGGTTCCTGTACTTGAGAGTCTTACTCTTGGTCCTCAGCAGCCATAAGCATCGGACAAGCCTATAAAATCATTGTTTGTTGTTGCTTTTTAAAACATTAGTGCTGATGACCACATCCAAATGGCAGTTTCCTCTACTCTTGGCTTTATGTTCCCAGTTTACAAGTGGAGTGGGGAAGTATCCTTGAAAAAGCAGGCTTGTTCCTTCCCTCCACCTCTAAACACCCCAGTTTCGTCAGCACCAAGGAGCTAGCTGTGCAGACTGGCTAGAATCCACAAATGTACATGCACAAAACTGGATGCACAGTCAGAATATTGCTTGTTCTTTTTACCCTGGCTATACCTACTGCTATAAAAACAACTCACTTTAAAACTGAAGAGTGGTTTGTATCCCATTTTAATTTCCCAACAATCTTGGGTGGGATTCACCTAACTAGCCATATCAGAGGGAGCCCTGCAGAAGCCCTGCAACAAGGTTTTCTTCTCCCAC
Source organism: Podarcis muralis (assembly GCF_964188315.1). Lineage (NCBI taxonomy): Eukaryota > Metazoa > Chordata > Lepidosauria > Squamata > Lacertidae > Podarcis > Podarcis muralis. Next base: position 69,150,776 of record NC_135659.1, on the reverse strand, counting down.
TGCATCCTGTACCCCAGAAATTTGTGTGTGTGTGTGTGTGTGTGTGTGTGTGTGTGTGTGTGAGAGAGAGAGAGAGAGAGAGAGAGAGAGAGAGAGAGAGAGAACCCCACAGAACAGTGCATGGAGAATAGTTCCATCTGGCAAGCTGTAGTGCAGACAAACAATTGGAACAGCGTGATGTTGAATTCCACCCCTTGTCTGTAGAGTTGGTTGATTGTAACTGGCCCCAAATTGCCAAGTGAACTTCATTCATGTCTGAGCAGAGATTTGAATCCAAGCCTTCCTGCATGTATAATCCTCCCCTTAACACACAGGCTACTTCTTTGGATTCTGTGTATATGTAACATGACAGGTACTGCTTTTGGGAATATTTTACCCATTTCTTCCCATGAATAGTTTACCATCAAGTATGCAGTGCGAATGTTGGATGGCTTCTCACAGGGATCTCATTGTAGGATGTAAAGTTAGCATTATTTATCTGATAACTCTCTTTAGCAGCTGATCTGGCTTTGAATTAGTCTGATGACATCCCCACATAGCTGTGTGACATCTCTCTAATTAACACCTTCTTAACCAGGAGGGTATTTGTATGTCCATATATGGGGCAAAGAGCAGTTTCTTCTGGGCAAGTTTCTTGCATGGACAAGTGATTTTTTCTTTTCTGTGAACCACCCTGAGACCTCCAGGTATAGGGTGGTATATTAATAATAGGTAACTTTTTACATATTTTTGAACATCATGACTTTGCATATGAAACTATGTTGGAAAAAGTGTGTGGGAGTCCATACTGTTTTTGGTAAACCTTTAGGAAATACGAATATCCCATCCTGGCTCTCAACACTGAAATGTATTGCTTTAAAGTAATGTTTCCTTTTTGAAGTGACGTATTTCTCAGATTTTTTTTTAAGAAAGGAAAAAACATAGTGTTTTTTATACCATAAAATATAAATAAGCAATTTAAGAATAATACCTATCTACCTTAATAGCCAAGGGTGGCGCTGTTGTCTAAACCACAGAGCTTAGGGCTTGCTGATCAGAAGGTCAGTGGTTCGAATCCCCACGATGGGGTGAGCTCCCGTTGCTTGGTCCCAGCTCTTGCCCACCTAGCAGTTAGAAAGCATGTCAAAGTGCAAGAAGATAAATAGGTACCGCTCCGGCAGGAAGGTAAACGCTGTTTCCGTGCGCTGCCCTGGTTCGCCAGAAGCGACTTAGTCATGCTGGCCACATGACCCGGAAACTGTCTGCGGACAAACGCCAGCTCCCTCGGGCAGTAAAGCGAGATGAGCGCCACAACCCCAGAGTTGTCCGTGACTGGACCTAATGGTCAGGGGTCCCTTTACCTTTACCTTTACCTTTACCTTAATAGCCTAAGATTTCAAAGCTGTGCAGGTATTTTGGACAATTCTCATAAATTCTTTATGCTGACAGAATGATTTCATATTCCCACGTTTTCATCATTAATCACTGCAATCACTCCTGTAGCAGCAGGCAAATCCTGGACAATAATACACTCAGAGGGAAAGTCCCCAATCTCTCCCAGCCGCTTTCAGGGTGTGTGTATTGTATTGTTTTTTAAAACAAGCAGTATAGAAATTTAATGAAATAATTAAATAAATAAAATCCTTAGCAGAGCCTCTGCTGCAGATGCTCATAAAGGCGCACAGCAAATAATCAAACTTGCTCCCCTGTCATCCCCCCACCTCCAGTTGAGCCAAGCAGAATACATCCCTTTCTGTTAAGAAACTGCAATCTTTACTAAGCACAGTGTTCACTATTTGCCCTAACAACTAATGGCAGAAAAAACACAATACTACTGGAACTGAAGCCAGAAACGGGAGCTGTTGGGAATACTAGTGAACTACTGTTCCATGTGCTGGTTGCACTGTTTTCCTGGGAAGCCAGTAAGTTCTGCTGAGTAAGAAGATAAAGATGCTTTTGGCCACTTCCTGGATAGAACTCTTGTGGATAGTAGGAAGGAGATGGTTAAACAAAGGAAGGGGCTGTGTAAAGCTTTTCCTCCTTATTTTTTATGTGTGGCAATTGCTTCCTCACCTCCACCCCATCCCTCTTTTTGGTGCTTTTATTTATTGTGCAACTGTAATGGATTAAAAGGAAAGAACGATCCAAACCAGATATTGCAAACAGAATGAAAGGAGAAAGAATGCAGGGAACTACAAGCTGCTGAGTGTTCCTTTAATTCAAACCAACATAAAGAAATGATCTGATGCCAAGCAAGCACAAGTGTCTTATTAACGAACCCTGTAAAAATGAACTTTGCTTTGCTATTAAAATGTGTTTCCGTGTAAATATAAACTTTGGCCTGGCGTGCAAATGGCTTTTGTTCTGACCCCGCTCCCCTGCAAAGGGTTACAACCCACTGGTTGAATAATGGAATGGATAGGCCAGTCTAGCTCCATAATGTTTCCTTCTTGCATCGGTCCCCATTCCGTCCCATTTTCACATAATTGTGCATTTTTTAAAAAAAACCACACCGTTAAACCATAATTCCCGCTCCATGCCTCGCCAGGAAATTGCTGCCCTTCCATAACCATGCCCCTGATAGTGATGGCATGCTGTTTTCATGCTCTGTTTTCAATCTGTACTAAGCAGCTAATGACAGCTTTTAAAAAGAAAAATGTAAAAGGCAGCCTACTTTTAGACCAACGTGCAGATCTTAGTTGGGATGGGGGAAAGTGAATTCCTAGGCGGTACTCATCTGATCCATAACGAAGGGGACATAGCTTTTGCCATGCATGGAGAAGGTCCCAGGTTCAATCCTCAGCCCCTCTAGGTACGACTGGGGGACACCCGTGACTGAAGCCCTGGAGAGTCCACTTGATGGACCCATGGTCTGACTTGCCATAAGGTAGCCTCCTATGTTTCCATGACCCACCACAGGTGAGTTTGTCTCAAAAGACACCCCCCCAAATCTTCCTGCGTCCCTAGTTAGAACCAGTGCTTTAGGGTAGCATATTGGCAGTGTACAGTTGTTTAATAAGGCTTATTTATTTTGCTCAATATGAGTTCTAATATTTCTCCCCAAATGATTCAGATGGCTGACAACAATTGCAAAATGTTGTTTCTTAAGTTTCCCATTTTGCTCCCATCTTTTCTCCATGGAATTCAAGGAGGGCATGTGCATGGTCCTGACCCCAACCCTATCTGAGGGTTGGTGACTGACCAAAGGTCTGAGCCAAGATTTCAACCTTGCTCTCCCTGGTCCTTTTGATGCCCCAAGTTGAATATTGACTGTACACTTCATACTTCTACTGTCGTACTCGTTTTTTGGGAATGATAGTTTTTGTCGTCTCCTGTTCCCTGATTCTGGAGGTATGATCTAACTTTGAGACTGTAGCCTCAACTCCATATTTCCAACACCATATTTTGAGATCCAGTGGACATTACCTAATTGCTGCAGTGGTTGTAGATGCTGGTCCAGAAGAATCCGGTAAAGACTTTAGGACTGATAGAAAGGTTTTGGTTTAATATGTATGATTTTCTGTGCCATATGGACTAGGGGTCCCAGTGTGTGCACACACGCATGCGCGCGCGCACACACACACACTCATTCCGATAGCATTAATTGAACAACCTCATATAAGATAGGCACTGAGCTGCTTGGACAGACTGCAATTCCTTGGCAGGTGCCAGAATGAGAGGGTAGCTACAGGAGGCAATTCAATGAGTGGCAGATTTAATGGGCCTGCCCTGCAGTTAATAGCTGAGCCTGACACTTTTTTTTTCCAGGACAATTTACAGGCAGCAATTTCCTGTGAGTTCATAATTGAATGAGCTGCAAGGCAGAAGGGCCATTGGGGACTTTAAAAGACATTTGCACTTGCTGTAGAGCGAGCAGGTGAGTTATTTGCTAGCTGCAACCTTTTTCTTGTTGCAGATCTTGAAGTAGAAAAAGCTCCTGGCAGGGATGGGTTACCTGACACAGTGCTGTCCTGACATTTGGGGCACTTGCCACAGAGGCAGATACTCCATTGTTTCTTTTTACAGGGATAAGCCCCTTGAAATATATTTTGATCTGTACACTCTGCCCCATAGCTTAGAAACTGGGACCATATCTCAAAGATTCTTACCACTGCATCTTTGGACGTGGGCAGTCTTTTGTCCAGTTGAGACCTGACAAATACTTTCAACACCATCCCTCTTAGATTTGTGTTTTTGATACTAAAAGTGTAGGATGAGATTGTGCCAACCTTGTGCAGGATCATTTCAGCTATTCTGGGGAAAGCTGACTGGCGAACTGCCCAGCCTGATTGCTCTATTTGCATGAGTTGCAAAAGAAGAAGAAGCTGTGATTGCTTTGCAGATGCTCAGAGAGGGAGGGATGAGCAAAGGCACGTTTCCATGGTAGCAAAGCATAGTTGTTTCTCAGCAGACATGCTAAGGATGCTCCAGGAATCTGCAGTTGGCATTATGTGGCGAGTGGTTTATCGTGTGCTCTGCGCTTGCTCTGTTTTTAGAACTCTTGGTTTCATTGTGATCAGTTTGCCTTGCCATAGGAAACGAGCTTTGGAGAATGCAGTCAGATTTCACATCCAGCTTGCATGGGTTCAGATTTGTTCCAACAGTCTTCCCTTTCCATTGCTTTTCTTCCTTTTCTCCTCTCTGCTCTAAAATGGCATTAGTATGGCTTCAGGGAATAATAAGGGTTTGAACATAAATGAGTAAGGGCAGTGTGCATAAAGTGCAACCTTTGTGTAATCCAGGAGACAGAGACTTTATGCTAAAGAGATTCCTTTTCCTCTTTGGTGGCTGCACGGGTTCTTCTGGCATGTTTGCAACATGTTACTCTGGGAGTGCCGAAAATGTGTCAAGCATCAGGGTGATTTCAAAGAATTTTCCCAGGGGAAAAGGCCCTCCCTCTTGAAAAGAGTCCAGCTGCCCTGCTATTTTGTGAAAAGCTACAGTAATGTGGGCTTGCTGAGTCACACTGTGCTTAAAGTTTAATTCTAGGATGCTGCACAGTAGCAGAACATACTGTACACGTGCTTTAAACGCAGTCTATATTTATATGCACTGAGAACGTTGTGTATAATATAAAACACAAGCCTTTATCTCTCTTAGTTCATGCAGGTTGATGTTTTATTATTAAAAAGCAAAGGAAGTCATGTTGGTCCAGAAGGGAAAAAATCACAGAATTCTTATTAATAATATTATTGTGTATTCAATCTATTATCAACCCTTCACCATAAGGACAATTCACAACAATGAAAAATACAATATGAAAATATAGCATGGGGTACATAGGAAGCTGCCTTATACCAAGTTAGACCATTGGCCCATCTAGCTCAGCATTGTTGATGCTGATTGGCTGCAGCTCTCCAAGGTTTCAGACTGGGGACATGCCCAGCCCAGCCCGGAGATGTCAGATATTGAACCTGCGACTCTCTCCATGCAAATCATGTGCTGTACCACTGAGCTACAACCATACCTGACTTTGATTTAAGCATCTGCAGTTTATGGCCGTTGATTGGATGTTGGTGAGATCCTCCTAAAGTGTCTCCCCTGCTAGAAGAAAACAGTAAAAATTGACTAAGCAGACCCATGACTTCAACAGGCTGCTGCCTTTTCATTTGTTCTTCCTGGTGGTTTTCATGTTGCTGTTTTTAAGCTGCTGACCCAGCAACAAACTAAAGACCTTCTGGTTTTTATTGTTCTGCTGGTTGTGGGGATGTTAATCCAGGGGGGTGATGATGTACAGCGGTGGATTATGTCTTTAGATTTAAGATGTGAAATGCTAATAATGTGTTTCAAGGGGAGAGGGAACGTACTGCTTCAGTTGCAGTGACTCATGATGCTGAATGTTCTTCCCTGAATCTAGGGGGAACAGATCCAGCTCTGCTCTGCAGCTGTTGTTGCTGGAGTTCCTGTTGAACACAGTGGGTTTCTTCTTCTCAAAAAATGAAAAACAAATTGAAAAGGAACTCCAGCAACATTGATTGCCAAGCAGAATCATAATAAGGGAGGGGCGAATAAACCCCATCGCCCAAGCTGCCAGACTTTTCAGCCACCATCTCTCCCTGAGCCCAAATTGCCATGGGCATCTGTGCCAAATGCCTTGCATTATCAGAACAATGCTGCACATGTTGTGTCCACGCAGTTACTCCGTACAGCTTGGTTGGCAACTTGCTGGTCGGCAAAGTAGCCCTGGGCAAATTCTAAAATTCCTGCTTTCAGATACAGATGATGTAGCATGATACAGTGGTACGTCAGGTTAAGAACTTAATTCGTTCTGGAGGTCCGTTCTTAACCTGAAACTTCTTAACCTGAAGCACCACTTTAGCTAATGGGGCCTGCTGCTGCCACTGCGCCGCCGAAGCACAATTTCTGTTCTCACCCTGAAGCAAAGTTCTTAACCCAAAGTACTATTTCTGGGTTAGCGGAGTCTGTAACCTGAAGTGTCTGTAACCTGAAGCGTCTGTAACCCGAGGTACCACTGTAGTTGGTCTCTCTTTGGCTCACTGCTATCATATCACTGGGTTCAGCTCAATGCTTCCATTTGCAGAAGGGACGAGAGGAACTTCATGGGATATGTGGTGCCAGTGAAGGTGATGCTTGAGAGTGGAGAGGCTGTGCATAGAAGATGTAGGGCAAGGTTGCAGAGGACAGACTGACCACTGTGGCAAGTCAGTCCTGGCTCCAATTTGGGTGGGGTCTTGACCAAGGCACTCTCAATGGGCTTTCCACCTCTCTTTTTCTCTGTGGGTTCCAATCCCTCAGCGGGCCAAGTCCTCCTTGCTACTATTGTCACCATGTGCTGCTCTTCATCACTGTTCCATGACAAGTACAAAGCCTGTAATGACAACCTGGGGCTATGCACACATTTCTGCAAATGTTCTGCAAGTCTTTGAGGCAGGAAAACCAGATCTGCAGCAGGGGGAAGAGGCATAGTGTTTGTGCAAGGGAGTGGCAGGCCTCAAAATAATTTTCAGTTTTATATAAAGCCAACTTTTTTTTTAATGCCTCCAGTGCTATTTATCTTATCTCTGGTGGCATGTGAAGTCCAGAGTCCTGTTTTAACATTAAAAGGCATGGGGAGGAACAGAGAGAAGGGAGAAGTCATTTTTCCTTGATATGCACCTTGTGGTTTATAGATGTGAAAATCAGTGCAAGGAATGGCCACCAGCTTGTGCTTCAGTCTGCAATCTGAAGACAACTGCCTCAGGGACTCATGAGTGCAGCAAAAGTCCAAAGGCCTGCTCTGTTTGTGAAATCCTTGTATTTGTCCATCACATCCATGTGGTTCAATATTATTAGCTGGTACATGAGCAAACCTGGTGCTGAATGCAGGTATTGGTTTCTTTTGCTTCCTTCAGAGCACTCCTTTTGCATCCATGTGGGAGATATCCTGTTAACAGAAAACTCTTTCTTCCTGCTTGCAGATTTTCCTCACTACATATGTGTGTGTGTGTGTGTGTTTTCTCTGCTTAAACTCAGAATAATCACATTAGATGCATAGCTCCTCTTGCGGTTAGAAGTTTGATGTTTGCCAACTCCTACCCAGATATTCAAGGGGGGGGGGCCTTAATTCTTTTCTGAATAAACTAAGAAACAAACCATTTGTGTGGTCTTTGATAGGCTCGCTCCGATTCAGCAGTAATTTCCAGGCAACTCAGCATCAGTTCTGCCCGTGTCATTTTATTCATTAACATTCTCCAGATCATATGAACAGCTACTCAAGCTGCCTCCCTCTGTGGATGTTGTGAGTGAAATTTCTGAAAGGGCTGTGGGAAAAGCAGTCGTAATAGCAGCAGCAGCGCTGGCTGAGGGAAGGAATACTTTAATAACACATTTAAAGACATTTTTTCTGATGCTTCAGCACTGACACTGTGATGGCAGGGTTATTGGTGTGTGGACTATTTTGGAGATCGTGCCAATTCTACATAGATTATTGTAAGCAGCATCTTGTGTGACCGGCGCCCTAAGTTTTCTTTTCTGTAGTCCTTTCTGGAAATGGGTGGGGAGTGAAGTTATTGCTCTTAAAATCAGTATTTTAAGGTGATTAAGGCTGTGAGCCTATACACACTGCTTCCTTATTAACAACAATGGGAGCCTTATTAACAACAATGGGAACTTACTTTTGACTGTGTCCTTGTAATGGCTTGCACTGTGAATTGTTTTGAGAGAGAAAATGAGATCGCACTTGTATTTGTTGTTGTTATATGCTCTGAGGGACTTAACCAAGGAGATCAATCATCTGAATTCCATTCCCCGGCTTCTCAAGTTCACTGTCATAGGGTTTCAAGAACATCCCTTCCCCTAAGATGAATCCCGAAGGGATCGTGGTGATGAATTTACAAGATCTTCTGGGCAGCCTAAGGAGATGGATTAAATGCAGGGCCAATTAAGTCCGTAGTCTTTTTATAACCAGGAAACATGCACACACACACACACACACACACACACACACACACGGCATAAGTATCAATAGTCTGGCTTCTCTCAGCAAAGCCTAGGGTAATCTGCACTTCAAAGGGAGCCAGAGACCCGGAATTACCCAGTCATGGCAAGATCTTAGTAAAATTTGCAGCGTGACGCTAGAGTGTAATGCACTCTTATCAGAAGAACTATAGGAAGGGAATAGCAAAGAACTGTCATGGCATCCAGCCTTTCTTTCCAACTCATAAAAGGTTCGGCATATGCATGCAGAAAGAAACTTCTGCATTCCTGTATGAAATCCTCCTCACCCCTATAAAATGCCCCCGGTGCATTTTTCGTCTCATAAAAACTCTAGAGTGCCTTAAATGTAGAGATTGCCACAGAGCCCTTGCCTCAAGTAAGAAGTAGAAGCTTTTTAACTGTTCTTCTAAAAAGAAAGTTTTAATTGTGTTCCATTCTTGATGTGTTTGCTGCCCTGGGCTCCTTCGGGAGGAAGCGTGGGATATACATTTATTAAATAAATAACTCAAGTGGCAGAGAGATCCTTGACTTTAGGAAGCCAGTGGTTAGGACTTCCTTCTACTACAAAAAAAAAAAAAAAAGCAGCTGGAAGGGGGTGTGGTGAGTATCTTGACTGCAATACATCAGGAGAAAGGTGCTTGGAGGTTGTGATGGGCTGGATGTGGGACAATTCATTGGAGCTGAATTCTGAAAAGACAGGGGTGTTATATGTCTCCAACTTCTTGAGTGCAGAAGTTGGGGAGATGGTCTGATCTGGGTGGGATCCACCCTCTGGAAAGAGCAGACCCACAACTTAGGATACTCCTGGATCCAACATTGTGATTGGAGGGAGGGCTCAGGTGACCTTGGCTGCTATGAGTGTCTGTTTCCAGCTCTTAGCCACCTTTTTGGACAGATATGATTTGGCTATCGTACTCTGCTCTGGTTAACTTTCAGACTGGATTGTTGCAACATGCTTTCATTGGGCTGCATTTGAAGAACTAATGGTGAAGGGTGTGTTAAAATATTATTACTACTACTGCTACTAGTACTACTACTACGATTAAATTATTCATTCTTTTGAGCTGCCCTCTCCTCCTGAAAGAGTCATCAATGAGAATTCTAACAGGTTCTTGTCTTACATGTCTCTACGTGCGTAAAATGATTAGGTGTGCTATTTATGACTACACAAGTCTCTGACATTTCCGGGTAACAAAGGGTTGGATAAGTTGAGAGAGTTTGCTAATAGGGTTTAATTGTTCCTGGGTTCCTTCCTAGATGTGCTACTGAAAGCAGAGTTAAGTGGGTTAGGATGAGGAATGCATTAAAAAAAATCCTTATTACAATAAAGTAATAATTATATATTGCATATATGTATGTAAACCAAATGTCTTTTGAGACAAATATCTACGTTAGTGGTGTAAAGCGTGGCTGGGTTATTTATTTATTTATTCTAGACATTCCTAGCTTTAAATGTTTTGGGTTTTTTTAAAAGCAACACAGAGCTGTTTATAGTTAGGGTTTTTAATAAAAAATGGTGAAAACCTTCGTATCAAATTGCATTTAGCTCATGTTAAAATATACTGTATGGGATTCGGCTTAATACGGAATTATTATTGGCATGTTTGCATATTGGATAATTTGTTGTAATAAAGAATTGTTATTTTTATTTACACATTCTCCCTTAAGTTTGTTTTTGCTTGCACAGTGTTACTGTTAAGGTTTGCACCTTGGTTGTGTGAATTTCTTTGTAGATAACACAGATCTTCTTGTATTTCCACATACTAAATGTTCCTTACAATTTCATGCACCAGATCTTTTAATTAAATGCATTTTTGACATTATGATTATTCTGCTGGGGAGATTCTCAGATATCTATAAGAAAAGTAAACCAGCAAACGAAGCTTGTCCAGGGAAAGATTACAAAAGCCATTAATGCAAAAGCCCTTCTATTGTGCCAAGCTTTCCCCAAAAACGGTCTCAAATCTGTTCCTTTGAGAAGTGTGGGGCTCCTCCCACCTTAAAAAAAAAACACTTTTGAGTTAATTAAAATTTCTCACATGTAAGACATCACCGTGTGTTGCAGGCAAAGTACAAAGGCAGTAAAGAGATGGCCAGGCAGAGGTAGAAGGGCAAAACCATCTCTGCTTAGAAGTGATACCCAAGTCCCAGCACTGATATAATATTTTTGTCCATGCAATTTATTATACAATGTAAACTGAAGCTGTTCAGTCTTCTCCTCTCAGACTTGGACTGCTTTCCGAACAGAAACTAAGTAACCACACCCATTCCCGAAGTGCTTTGTACAGCTCAGTTGTGTATTAAATCCATATTAACTAGCTGTTAATGTATGCAGTGCAAGCAGTCTTGTGAATTATGGTGATGGGTTTGTCTTCCCAAAATATCTCATTGAACTGCTCCAAATTTGGAATTCTCTTTCTCTCCTGGATGAAAAGCAGCTTCTCCCACCCCCACGCTGATCTCTCCCTTGCAGTGCCTGGGTCATGTTTGCTTAAACAGTGAGTCATTCCAGCATGCCTTGACCCTGTCTCTGCACTGTGCAGTGTTTACACAGACTCCTCTGACTTCCCCATCTTGGGTTTGTCTTTGGCAATGTCAAGCCAAGAAGCCAGGACTTTTCCTGCACTCTGCAGCCTCGTCCCTCCAAGTGGTTTGCCCCCTTGCCTTTGTATCGTCTGGTGAGCAGATAAACAGTTATGCAAACTGAGAGATGACACTGGTTGGATTATGGCTCATGTCCGTAAGCCTGATCCTGGTCTAGCCATGCACAGTGAAAAGAAGAGGCCAGGGTGGGGCAGTTCCCTTCAAGCTGAACATAAATAAGCATGGTCTGGTATGATACCATGTTCTGAAACAGAGCCAGAATTAATATCTGCTGCAAATAGAGTTTGGCAGATTCACACAGAATGCAAATGTAAATGTCATCATGAAAACAAATCATTGATTTGATATGCAAGTTTGAAAAACAACTTCATTTCCTGCCCTAGTTGGGATGCAAAGCTCTGGTAGCTGGAAGTTCACCCTTTTCTCTTGGAAAATCTTGGGGTAGCACAAGATTAGGAATGAATTTGAACTCTGAAAAAGAAAGGCATATTTCCAAGGGGTAGGAAAGTATGGAGCTTTGAGACCTGCAGCTACTCATTCTGGTTTTTTGGTTATTATTTCCCTCACAGCTGGTGCATCTTACCCTCTGGGTGTTTTCAGATGGGGGCTTAATAGTATAAATGGGTTGTTCAGATACAGTACATCAAATGAGTTGTTGGCAACAGGTTTTTTTTTTAAAAAAAAAAACTGGATGATTTTTGGAAAGGTAAATCTGGATTAAATGGGGCAGGATATGGGCTGGCATTTTGATGCCCAACTACATTATGTGACTGCAGCAAACAATATTTTATTGCATAAAGAGCACCCATCCCACAATACTGTCTGGAAGCACCCTCTGTCTCCTTCAGTTTTATGCTGTAACTCTGAAGTACCACACTGATTTAGTTGGATATGTCTGAAAATTGATGACCGGAAGCTTACAGCTCAAATGCACCACCAGTGAATGACTGCAAAATGAAAGAGGCACTATGTTTTCTTTGCTTGTGTCATTGGCTCACAAGAGTGCCGACTTGTTGCTTCTGGGCTTTCCACAGAATGACAAGCAAAACCAAAACTCACATCAAGATAGGGGCTCCTTACCAAAGGGCAACTATCCAAAATATCTTGCTGATCAAAGCATCCAGAGTGGATTTATTGGAGGATGGGTGCCCCCCCCCCCGCTATGTGTAACCTGGAGGCCGTTTCTGTGTAAAACCTAAATTTTGGGAAGATGGTAACAAATCTGGAATGTTCTCCCAAGGGAGGCCTGCCTGGATCCAATCTCGTTATCATTTTGGCACCAGGAAAGGGCTGTTTTGCTTTCCCAGACATTTGGACAGCACCAGTGATAACAGGTTTTATTGTTAAATATGTATTTAATTTTTTGGTAATTTTATTATTGTATGTTTACTTGCTGTAAATCTCTGTGTGGGAAGTGACGGACAAGTATAAAAAATCTAATTACTAGGTCAAATAATCATTCAGCCTGTGATGAAAGGAGCTGTGTGGCTGCTCTGCCTCCTGCATGGTGCTTTGAGGTGTGCGTCTGATGAATGCAAAATATTATCATTGTTTCAGTGCCTGGAAAGGCCATGAGAGCTTGGCGCTAATGCTGGTGCAGCTGAGTTTTGACTGCACATAAGGATCTGTTTTTATCGAAAGGAAATGTAGTGCACCCTCCCCTTTCTCTCCTCTCTTGCATTTGTAAGAGCTGTTATGTGCTTGTTTTGTCCTTTTGATACTGAGATGAACAGGACAGGGCCAGCCAATTCTTTATTTACTTAGAGTGGTGCTGGAGGGAGAGGGCAAATGATTTATTATCCAGGTGTTCTTACTCCCCATCAAGCATCTCTTTAGCTGTGTTCTTTTATCTTTTTCTCCTTTGCTTTCTTCTTCAATGATGGATACAGCTATGTATCAGCTACCTGTAGTTCAGTCTCCAGCAGAGCTGCAGCTTGCAAGAAGGGGAGTGCAAGAGGGCAGACCTGTGTGGGCTGCTATCATTACTACCAGCAGCTTTGAAGGTATCAATGGAGGGGGTGGACTTACTGCTACAGATGAAGTGATTCCATATGAGAAGGCTGCCCATGGAAAGACAGGTCACCACTGATCCATGAAGGCTGTGAATCTCCCTCCTGATGGAAGCATGGGGACAGGGGATAGTGTGCTCAGTGGCAGGCAGTAGTACACACTGCTGCAGCAATAAACAGTTCCAGTTTTTATTGACGTATATTTTATTAGAGTTACCTTGGGACTTATAAACTTTAGCTAGGGCATGCCACATTTTTAACACAGCCTTTCTCCTAGATCTCCATGAGTGGCAATGCCACACTCAGCTTTCACATAAAGTAGTACAAGAGGCAGCAGGAGTTTCTCTTCTTACTCAGAAGGCAGGGCCAGCCAACTTCAATGATCACTGTCAGAGAGTAGTTCTCTCCCATTTCTAGGAGTTCTCTGCCTTCTAAGCAGAAGGGGCAGGACTGTAGGACTTCAGCTTAAGTTTCGGAGGCTTTGTCTAACTTCTTTTTTTTTTGTAAACATGCAGAGAAATTTCTGTTTTCGTTTGATCCATGGTGCTTTGCCTTCTGTCCCAATATTCTCAGTTGGAAGGAGAAAGCTTTCCCAGGGCTCATCTATGCATGAAACAGCCAGTCTATAGTACCCTCCTTACATGCATGCCCTTGCCCACCCTGGAAAAGGATTGAGCATTCATACCATGCAGGCCTGACAGAATGAAGCAGAAGTTTTCCTCCAGTGTTGATGAGAGATCCCTTTTGCCTGAAGCAGAACCACTGTTTTGCAGTTCAATATAGAAAAGAAGAAGCCTCTAGTACTTTGCCACTGGCTGGATAAAGGAGTTATTGAGGGAGCTGCAAGATTATTTATTTGTTTGTTTCTTAAAATTTATACACTGCTTATTATTATTGTTGTTGTTTAAAAAAAAGAGCCCTCAAAGCAGTTTACAAAAAGATTCTTACAACAGTAAAATCAAAATTTACAATACTTTAAAACATTTAAAAGTTAAGATTATGCTGTTGCTTTCAGGAGTGGGGAGCAGTGCTGATGCTATACCACTGGTCGTCATGCCTGCCTGCTCCCCCCCCCCCCCACAACTTACATATTTGGTAATAAATAGATATTACAAAAGCACCACAATGCTCCAGTGTGCTCACTTTAGATGGAAACTGACTCTGCCTGCCCTGAAATTTCTTACTGCTTGGGGAAGTCAGAGCTCAGAAGTCCCAATTGTGAAATTCTAAGTTTTATATTGTTTAGATTAATACAATGTAATCTACATGGAGTTGCCCTTGGAAATGATTAGGAAACTTTGACTAGTACAGAGTGCACCAGTCATTGTTGGTTGTAGAGAACATATAACACAAATTCTCCATGTATTCTTATTGGCTGCCAATTTGTTTCTCGGCCAGATTCAAATTGCTGGTATTTTCTAATTAAATGAAACTGAAATAAACAAGGCTGGGTAGTGCCTTAGATTGCATTCATGTGTTTAACAGCAGAGTGGGGTTTGTTGGGAGTGGGGTTTGTTGGTTACTCTGAAAATCTCTATGCTCAACTGGATGTATGACTATGGCTCGTTGAAACACAGACTTCCATTTAAGCAAGGAACATCACAGCAGCAAGGAGCAAAGATGGCAAACCTCAGGCGCTCGAGCCGGATCTGGAAAACACTCAGTTTCCATTTAGCTCCTTGCAGGTGCACAACATCTATATCCCACCAGTCTTTCCTGCTTTTCCCAGTGGACTTCTGTTTTCCTTCACATCATTTGGAGGCAAAAGCAGCTGCTTGGCTTTCCCTGCCATTTCCCAGTATCACACATTATTAACCAGAAACCTTGCTGCAGTCTACAGCATCACCTTCTCCCATGTTTGTTGGCTGGACATTCTCCCCCCAGCATCAGTCATGAGACTCCAAAACTATTTCAGGACAGAGAATAGCTCAAGAGAGCTGATGAACAACCAATAAGATACTGTAGGGAGTATCCATGAGGTAATTATCACTTCAAATGTATGCCTTGGGCCAGTCCTGCTCTCAGCTCTAGAGACCCTTGCTTATTTCTGCATGTTTGGCTGCTTTCTAAACATTTGCTGAAGTTTAATAAACAGCCAGTTAATATTATCCCTTCTCTAGTAAATCTTGGTCTCTCAACTTCATCACATGCAGGAAATGACTTCGTGGGAATAAAAGGAACAACTGCTGTGTTAGATCAGGTAGCCTAGAATGGAAGATGTTAGCTCTTTCTATACCAAAACACTAGAACCTCATACTGGCATTGACGGTCTCGCTGTTGTACAGTTTCAAGGCAGAGCTGGCAAACTTTTTCTTTATATATCTTTGGGCTACCATCCAGACGCTGCATGCTAGCTGTGGTGAAAGCCCATAGCTCAGTGGCAGAGCACCAGCATTGCATGCAGAAGCTGCCAAGTTCAATCCCCAGCATCTCCAGGTAAGGCAGGGAGAGTCTGAAACCCTGGAGAGCCACTGCTAGTCAGTGCAGAGTAGACAGTACTGAGCTAAATGGACCAATGGTCTCATTCATTCTAAGGCAGCCTCCTTGGGGTGCTGCAAAAAGTGGGTATGTCTATGCACATGTTCCATGCAGAAAAACATAGACACATAGAAGAATCAATTCCTTTGTTGATCTGTACAGATTAAGGGGGGTATTGACTCCTCCCTGATCATCAAATGCTTGATCTTACTGTGGAGGGGCCTGAACCCCAAGGCTATGTCTTTAACCCAGGTCTTTAACCCAGGGGTTAATCACCTTTATTGTAAAGCTTTGATATGATAATATATATGGTGTTTTGTGGTCTTATGACTAGTTGCATGGTAAATTGCCTTTGGACTTTTTGAAGAGTTATAGTTGAAGCTGAATAAAACTAACTTTAACTTGTAGAATTCACAGTAGGGGACATTGACCTGATAACCTAGAAAACAGGTAAACAAGAAGACTTCGCTATTGCTCACTCCTATTGCTGGAGCAGAGCAGCCCTGATGGATAACACTAGGAATGCAAGCAGCCCACCATTCAATTTTCAACATTGGCCAACCAGATGCTCTTGGAAAGTCCTTGGGAATCAGCTCATAGGGACAACAGCTTTTCATTGTTGTTTGTTCCCTAGTTCTATGGAATATAGCTATTTTCCTGACTTTTAGGTCTATCCTCCACGAATTTGTCAAATCCCCTTTCCAAGCCATCTAAATGAGGTTGCATATGCACCATACATTTAAAGCATATGACTCCCCCCACAAAGAACCCAGGGAACTGTAGTTTGTTAATGAATTGGAATTGTAGCTCTTTTTGGGGGGGGGCGCATAAACCACAGTTGCCAGAATACTTTGGAGGAAGCCATGTGCTTTAAATGTATTACACAGCCTCAGTGGCATCACATGTTGTGGCTGTGGACTCCACACACCAATTATTCATTATCTTGGCAGAAGTAGTGTCCTGAATCTACTGTCAACCAGTTAATTAAAAACTGTTATCTTTCTCTCTCTCTCTCTCTTGTGATAAGGAGAGAGAGAGAGAGAGAGGTATTTACCGTATTTTTCGCACGATTGGACGCACTGGACCATAGGACGCACCTAGTTTTTTTGGGGGGAAATAAAGGAAAAAAATTTCCCCTTTATTTCCCCCCCAAAAGCAGGTCAGGGAAACCGAACCAGGTCGAGGAACAGTGGGATAGTGGCGCTGCGCATCCCTGCTGTCCCCCGAGCTTGTGGGGCTGGCTGATGTCTGCCTGGCGCGCAGGGCGCTCTGCTTCAGGGCGCCCCACCCGCCAGGCAGCAGGCTGCTATCCGCAGCGTGGGGAGCCCTGCAGGGAACTCCTGCAAGGCTCCCCACTCTGCGGATGTATGCCTGGCGCGAGGGGCGCTCTGCTTCAGGGCGCCCCACCCGCCAGGCAGCAGGCTGCTATCCGCAGCGTGGGGAGCCCTGTGGGGAATTCCTGCAAGGCTCCCCACGCTGCGGATGTGTTCCCGAAGCGCCTGGAGCTCTGCTTTCAGGGCGCCCGACGCTCCGGGAAGCAGGCTGCTATCCGCAGCCTAGACACGGCTAGCGGAGCACTAATCCCGAAGCTTGGGGCGTGCGGAGCTCAGCGCGCCCCAAGGTTCTGGGCGCCGGCAAGGTCTCCGCTAACCTAGCCAAGCTTCGGGATTAGCGCGGCGCTTCGCTAGCCCTGGGAGAGCCCCGCGACGTCGCGGGGCTCTCCCAGGGCTAGCGAGACCTTGCCGGCACCCAGAAGCTTGGGGCGCGCTGAGCTCCGCACGCCCCAAGCTTCGGGATTAGCGCGGCGCTTCGCTAGCCCTGGGAGAGCCCCGCGACGTCGCAGGGCTCTCCCAGAGCTAGCGAGACCTTGCCGGCACCCAGAAGCTTGGGGCGTGCTGAGCTCCGCACGCCCCAAGCTTCGGGATTAGCGCGGCGCTTCGCTAGCCCTGGGAGAGCCCCGCGACGTCGCGGGGCTCTCCCAGGGCTAGCGAGACCTTGCCGGCACCCAGAAGCTTGGGGCGCGCTGAGCTCCGCATGCCCCAAACTTCGGGATTAATGCAGCGCTCCGCTAGCCATGGGAGAGCTGGGTCTCCCACGGCTAGCGGATAGCTTCCTGAAGCCTGGAGAGCGAGAGGGGTCGGTGCGCACCGACCCCTCTCACTCTCCAGGCTTCAGCGAAAGCCTGCATTTGCTCCATAGGATGCACACACATTTTCCCTTGCTTTTTAGGAGGGAAAAAGTGCGTCCTATGGTGCGAAAAATACGGTAGTCAGTATTACATGGGGCCTGAGGTCTTTGCTAGCAGCTTCTGACTCCTCCCTCCCTGATAATTCACTGCAGTGAGATCAAGGCACTCACCCACCAACTCTCCCTCTCCCTGAGAGAAATATAGTATTCTTTCAGTGAACTTGGCCCTGGCAGAATAGCTATGGCCAACTATACTGGCTCTCAGCCAGCTGGAACCCCCTCTACAACCTGGAGAAAGCTGTATAGGTCAGACGGACGGAATGTAGGATGTTGGGAGCAACACTCCCCAGTCATGTTTCTGGCATTGCTTTCCCCAGAATGGGGTGCCTTAATTGGGTGGTGTGACAGCAAGCTCCTCTCTGGTTACCCTGCAATTGTGGCTGCTGCACTTTTTCAGAAGGAGGTGAAATATAATGTGTGCTTTTTATTAGTGTGTGTTCCTCCACTTTGCAAAGCTCACGCTTAATGAAAGCAATCATCAGGAGTCACAACTAGGCTCCATAGCTGCAGCTTGTCCTACAGGATGTTTGTGTTTGTGTATACACTTGTGAACGGGTGTAATATTTAATACACAGCTGTTGGCAGTTGTTTAGCAGTATGTAGCTCTGGGGTTGGGTATGTGTTTGCATGTGGGTGTCTTAGGAGATGTAATGCATGTGTACAGCTAGAAGGCAAATACGTGACTGGGTGAGACAAGTGTTAGTTACCAGTCTACATATGTAGTGTATGCTGTAAATAAAGCTCTGTGTCAGAATGAAAAAGAAAGTGCAGTGCACACACAGGAATCTGGCTGTGTAATGTAATGGAGAGGGGAATGTGTATTGTGCATGCAGTTCTCAGATAGTATGTATTTGAAATGGAGATGTTTCGTGCAGAAGTTTTGTGGTGAACTGTGTGAGACATTTCTCTCCTTTTGTTTGTTAGACTCCAGTACAGTTTCACTTCTGGGCATCCAGGTTTTGGGGTTTTGCTGCTGGCACTAACAAAGCGATTCGGCTGCCAAGTCTGCTATGTGCATCAACCCCCTACTTCCTTGTCACACGGGCCAACTTTGCTGGGGAGAAATCAAGACTGAATGGCAATCTGGGTGTTTCAGGCTGGCTGTGGTTGCTGCTCATTGTGTTTGGAAAGGAAGGGGAACCTTCCTGTGTTCCATTTACTTTTTTTCAGTAAGTCTGGATCAGCCAGAAACCATGTTAAGTGGTTTACATGAAAGCATAGATGGAAGACAGTTAAGATTGTTGGGTTTTGTCTGGAAAGTGTGTCTCCCTTTAGAGAGAGAAAAATACAGACATTGTGTCTTCTCTCCTGTTATCTCTACTGATTCCCCACCCACTCTTCTTCTTGCCTGGATGACCTGTAGGACTTTCATTTTGCCCCATAGTAGGGAAGAGAGTGTCCAAGAGGATCAGTGACTGTCCAGCAGTCCAGTCCTCTTTCAGGACCTTAGGACATTTAAATGTGCAGTGTTATCTCTGCTGTCACTGCATGCCCTTGCCTTACATGTGTTAGCGTTCATGGGCATAGGAGCAGTGGCATAGCGTGGGTTGTCAGCACCCGGGGCAAGGCAAGTAATTTGCGCCCCCTAACCTGTGGATTTGCGCCCCCTAACCTGTGGATTTGCGCCCCCTAACCCGTGGATTTGCGCCCCCTAACCCTAACCCCCAGATGTTGTGCCCGGTGCGGCCGGCCCCCCCCCGCACCCCCCACGCTACGCCACTGCATAGGAGGAACGCGTTTTTTCAGATCTTTAGCTCAGAGTCGTGGTACGGCATGGATGAATTACACTTTTACAAAGGAGGAACTAGCAATCAGACAACAAAGGTTAGATTTAAAGAATATACAGATGTTTTAATATGCAGGTTGTTAAAGAAATGGAAAAAAAAAGATTATAGTGGCAGTATTCAGACTGGACTGGCAACTCTTTGGTTAAAGCTTAGAGGCAGTAGAGAAGAGGGAAGGGAAAGGCAGTAGACTCTAGAGAGGCAAGTGTCAGAAAGGGAAGTTGGGATGCAAATGCAGGTTGCTGCAAAGCAGCACAGATACCTGGTTGGTGCTGAAAAAAGCAGGAGAGAAGGGCAGGTAAGAGGTGGGGGAGTGGAGAGCTCTCTTCAAAAGTGGATTGCAGTAAATCAGATTTTTGCTCCTCTTAAAACCCTTATCATGTATAATATAAAAACAGCAATAAAGAGAGACCTAAAGTTAGAGCTTAGGCAGAGAGGAAGGCATTTGCATATTCTGTAGATCACATATTATTGTGCATGTGGATCAATATGTGCAGAGGTCATCAGGCACACACTGTGACTTCCTTGCCTTATACTCATAAAATTTCTGCTTTGCATAGGTTCCTGGGAAACTTGAAGATTTCAAGTTAAAATGACAGCCAGGTAGAGCTTCTTAGTAACAATAGAAAACAATAATACAACAGGGTAGCCCAGATGTTTGCCCATTTGTCTTTGAGGCATTCCTGCCTCCTGTTTCTCTGGAGACATATGGGCTGTTTCTTATATGCCTGCATTCCAAATGTGGTGGTAGTGCTAGGATTCCGGCTCCATCTAGTCCCTAAAACTATTGCTGCTGGCTGGACACATGGCTGAGGTACAGGAATGGCATAGGCTCAAGTAGACACCCTATTCTGTGAGTCTCAAAACTGGCTTTATAAAGAACCTTATTTGAGTGAAAACAGCAAATATGTGTGTGCATTGTGTCATGTTTCAGCACCATGCAGTAGATGGAAATGATTTGGAGAGACTGATTTGGGCCTGTTCATTGGCTCTGACACCCCAAACCTTAGCCGTTCAGGAAAGGCTCCACCAAAGCCAGAGGGCTTTGAAGTTCAAATGGAAAATACCAACCTAGAGACTCTGCTGGGAGCCATCCATCTAACGCAGATCAGTCCAGAGTCAGGAACTGGCCCCAGCCATACGCCCACACTTTAGGACTGGAAAGTCCTGCAACAGACAAGGAGTAAAAACATGAAAAGGAGAGTCCTGGGTTTCTTTTTGGAAGGGTTATACCTCAATGTGCAGGGCTTGCAGCATGATCACTGTGATGGATATATTGACAATTTTTTATTTTTATTTATTTATTTCGACTGCGTCAGACCCACACGGCTACCTACCCGAATCTTTCCTCTTTGATGTCTCAGTTTCCCCCTCTTAACTAAGGCTGGACTTGCAACTTGCTGATGTTGATGAATAGTTACCAGTTATGGCATCTATCATCTTTGTGTGCAGTGTTCCCCCCCCACCCCGCAAAGTATTACTCTATGGACAGCGGATGCAAGCGGACCTCTGCGGCTCAGTCCAGATGGTTTCAGAGCCAGGGCACATGGTTGTGATTTGATGCTGATGTCATTTGTACAATTGGGTAACTGTTTGAAAGAACCATTATGGGATTGTTCACGCCTCCCCTTTCTTGCTTGAGCATCATGCCAGGAAACTGGACCCCACTATTACCAGACTCCTTGGTAAATTAATGGAATGGTATGCGTGTGTAGAGAACTTTGCTGAGTGTCCTGGATGTTGCATGTTTCTGACCGCAGATGAGCTCCAGCTGCTCAACACAGAAAGATGCATAGTGCTAGCCCCCAGATGCAGCAGTTAGGAAAGTTTGGGTGATGGTACCACCTGGAATAGGGAATGCTTATGGGAAAGCAGTGCGTGCAGTTTGGGAGCTGGATTTTGGAGCCCTTTCTGCTATGACTCCCAGAGTTGCAGACTTTTGCCACAAGTTGTGAGAGAAGGGGAGGCAGATATAATTCCTGCAAAAACCACCCTCATTAGAATGCCTTCTCTGGCCTTCATAATAGTGAATGACCTTGCTGTTCCAATCCTGTGGCATATGAATCTAGGTTTCCCCTGTTTGCACAAGATATTGATGATCTCAGCAACTTTATATGCCAAGCAATTTCCTATAGGCAACTATTAGCCTTTCCCCTGAATGGATGAGCTAAACCTCATCTGCAATGGAAAATGCATACAACTAATTTATTTTCCAAACATCTACAGTGCAGCGTTGATTGAGGTGGGTGAAATAAATCAGGTTTTGGTCTTAGACTGGGATTCAGATACCCACTAAGTCATGGAGACCAGCAAGAAATCTTGGGCCGATCATTGTAGCTGAGCCTAATGTGCTTCACAGGGTAGTTGTGGAAATGAAAAGGGAGGCACACATTCCTGAGCTCCTTGAAGTAAACAACAACTAACTATCTAACTAACTAAATAACCAAATAACCATAAATCAAATGGGAGCTTTCCACTGATACCAAGAGTTCTTCCAGACTGAGGGTTTTCAGCACTGCCCACCCCATTGTTCTCCCACTATTAAGCAACATAACTTCCCACTGTAAGCAACATAACTTCATTCACTTTTTAGAGGGGAGCTCCACATGTCTGTAGAGTAGAGTAGTTGAGCAACCACAAAGGCTGGGGAATCTGTCTGTTCTGATCAGTGTTGTTATTGCAGGCCTTAAGACCTGTACCAGAACATATATATGAACATAAGGAGCTGTTTTATACTGTGCCAGACTACCCAGTATTGACTGCTCTGACTGGCAACAGCTCTTCAGGATCTCAGGAAAAGATTTCCCTACATTGCCATTATCCAGAGATGCCGGGAATGGAACCTGTGCCTTTCTGCCTGCATTGCATGTGTTGTACTACTGAGCTATGGCCCCTATGGCCCAGTATTTTGGGCACCCCAAGGCTAGAGCAAAAATAACTGATTCAGGGCCAAGAATATGGCAGTGTGTTCTGCGTCAGCTGCTTGAGTTTATATGGCAAAGATGGCGTCTTTAATCAATTAAATACTTAGAAACCACCTAATCATTATTGTTGGCTAGGCTGAGTTCCAATAGGGAATTGCCTTCCCAAGTCTGGAAACAAGGCTGTCTCTTGGAGCCAAGAGCATATCCCAGAATGGTTTATCTCCTCAAAAAGGAAAAGAAATACAGAGTTTTGGCAGAGCAGTTCCTCAGAATTACTCCTAATTGGAGTTCAGAGCTTGAAAGAAATAAAATGGTGGTTCTGCAAAGATGGAGCCAGCATCTCTTTCCTTCTGTATGGCAGACAGGCTAGGAACACCCTCC
Organism: Podarcis muralis; assembly: GCF_964188315.1. Taxonomy (NCBI): domain Eukaryota; kingdom Metazoa; phylum Chordata; class Lepidosauria; order Squamata; family Lacertidae; genus Podarcis; species Podarcis muralis. The sequence goes on along the minus strand of NC_135659.1, from coordinate 69,127,934 downwards.
CACTCTGCAAATGGAAATATTGGCTTATGGAGTTAATTATTTTCTATCCAATTAAACAGAAGTGAGGAAAGGAGTCCAGATCAATTACAGATGCTAGAGAGCAAAACACTGTTCACTCCAGCTTTGTTTCTGTCAACTAGGAAGGATATTATATAGACTGTCCTTTGTGCCTTTGCTTATCTGTAATTTTGGGGATGCAGGCTGGAGTAAAATAATACCTTTGATCATGCAGAGAGTGATTCCTTCATTATATCCCATTCAAATTTGGGCTTAAAGCAGGGTTGGGCAACAGGATCTGGTGAGAGGGCCAGACATACAGAACTGGATCACCTACCATTTTGACAGGTGGGCAGGCAGGCACATCGCCTGGAGCTGTGTGGCGTGATGAAAGTGGCGGTGGGGGCGAAGAGGAGAAGTTGCTCAACAACTTTTAGGAACAGGTCATTGAGATATTGCAAAGATTTTTCAGAAAGGGCAAAACTGAATTAAATGGGAGAAAATATGCGCCAACATTCTGATGTCTGTTTGCATGTATACACAGCACTAAAAAGGTAAGGGTAAAGGTACCCCTGCCCGTACGGGCCAGTCTTGCCAGACTCTAGGGTTGTGCGCCCATCTCACTTAAGAGGCCGGGGGCCAGCGCTGTCCGGAGACACTTCCGGGTCACGTGGCCAGCGTGACATCGCTGCTCTGGCGAGCCAGAGCCGCACACAGAAACGCTGTTTACCTTCCCGCTAGTAAGCGGTCCCTATTTATCTACTTGCACCCGGGGGTGCTTTCGAACTGCTAGGTTGGCAGGCGCTGGGACCGAGCAGCGGGAGCGCACCCCGCCGCGGGGATTCGAACCGCCGACCTTTCGATCGGCAAGCCCTAGGTGCTGAGGCTTTTACCCACAGCGCCACCCGTGTCCCCCATACACAGCACTATCCTACAATAAATACCATCTGGAAGCACCCTACAACTGCCACCAGCCCTGGCCAGCACAGCTGCACCAGCTGAGGAAGAGGGAGGTTATAGTCCAAAACATCTAGAGGGTGCCTCGTTGGCAAAGGCTGGAGTAGAGGATAACCAAATACTAGGTGGCTTCCCTCTGTCCAGCTGCTTTTACGAGCATAGGGTCATTTCTCTTTTCTTCCACGTGGGTCTTTCTTCTCTGCTGATGCTGTATGTGGAATTTAAATAATTCATTATTAGTATTATTATTTATGATACTGCTTTTACTACGTTCTGATTTTATTTATTTAATACAAATCAATTCAAAGCAGAAATGGGTTATTACAAAATTTCTGGATTAGATCACAAAGCTTGCAAATGCTGACATGGCAGTGTCTAACAGTATTCCAGAATCCAAGATTCTGCTGTGGTCTTGAGCAGCATATGAAAGGATATACACATCTTAATATATTAGAAACTAACACAGGATGTGTGGGAACATTCTGTGCTGGCGCTGCTGCATACAAAGATTCATAACTTGCAAACGAAGGCATACGTTCTGTCTCTCTCACGTACGCTCATCCTTTTTATGCATACCAGGATTGAAATTGAGACCATTGTTTGGATCACTGTGCTGTGCTATTGGCAGGCCATGATAGACAGCTTTAGTGTTATGCCAGCTATTATACACCCTGACAACAATGCTGGTTACATGTTTTGCGGCTACACTCTCCAAGTGGACTCATCTCACTGCTTTCACCACTGCCCAGTCCCTTGCTGTCTCTCTTTGGATATGTTCCAAACAGCTGCCTAGAAGGAGAAGGCATGGTGAGGGTTCTCACTGATAGCAGGGACAGGGGAATGGGCAGCAACAACACTGAGGTTAAGCAACAGGGCCATGGGCTTTCTATCCTGGCCTTTCCAACAAACCCATGGGGCATAATAGAGCAAGGCAGGCCAGTAGTTACAGCACTATGGATAGCTCAAAGTGGTGGACAGAAGGCTTCTTTTCTCCAGGGCCAGATCACATCTTCCAGTATCTTCACTTTCCTAGAGGACTGTTGTTTAGTCATTTAGTCATGTCTGACTCTTCGTGACCCCTTGAACCAGAGCACGCCCGGCACTCCTGTCTTCCACTGCCTCCCGCAGTTTGGTCAAACTCATATTAGTAGCTTTGAGAACACTGTCCAACCATCTCGTCCTCTGCCGTCCCCTTCTCCTTGTGCCCTCCATCTTTCCAGGGAGACTTCTCTTCTCATGAGGTGGCCAAAGTATTGGAGCCTCAGCTTCAGGATCTGTCCTTCCAGTGAGCGCTCAGGGCTGATTTCCTTAAGAATGGATATGTTTGATCTTCTTGCAGTCCATGGGACTCTCAAGAGTCCTCCAGCACCATATTTCAAAAGCATCAATTCTTCAGTAATCAGCCTTCTTTATGGTCCAGCTCTCACTTCCATACATCACTACTGGGAAAACCATAGCTTTAACTATATGGACCTTTGTTGGCAAGGTGATGTCTCTGCTTTTTAAGATGCTGTCTAGGTTTGTCATCGCTTTTCTCCCAAGAAGCAGGGGTCTTTTAATTTTACGACCGCTGTCACCATTTACAGTGATCATGGAGCCCAAGAAAGTAAAATCTCTCACTACCTCCATTTCTTCCCCTTCTATTTGCCAGGAGGTGATGGGACCAGTGGCCATGATCTTCGGGGGGTTTTATGTTGAGCATCAGACCATATTTTGCGCTCTCCACTTTCACCCTCGTTAAGAGGTTCTTTAATTCCTCCTCACTTTCTACCATCAAAGTTGTGTCATCTGCATATCTGAGGTTGTTGATACTTCTTCCGGCAATCTTAATTCTGGCTTGGGATTCATCCCATCTAGCCTTTCGCATGATTAATTCTGCATATAAGTTAAATAAGCAGGGAGACAATGTACAGCCTTGTCGTGCTCCTTTCTTCTAGAGGACTAGAAGACAGTAAAGAGAGGACCTTCTGTTGGGAGCTAAATTCTTTGCCATCTCTCAGACAATTCCCTCCAGGCTCATTGCCTGTACAGATGGCCCAAGATGGGCATATGTAGGGCCCTTCTTGTTTGTGTGTACAGGGTTTTTCCAGGGAGTGCAGGCCCAAAGGAAAATCCCAGTTTAGGGGACCCCGGCTTAAGAGCCCCAGATCCATTGGACTCAATTATGATGCTAGGACCCAAGTCCATTTCCAGCAGTTCTTTCTCTTCTCTTTGTTCACTCATCTGATGGATCTTGCCAACTCCTTCTTGTCAGGAGTCAGAGTTCATACTGCTTCTCAGTGGGACAGGGGGGTTTCTCCATTTGAAGTGGGCCTCCCTGCTTGGGGTATGGGCCTTGGCAGCCATCCAACAGTGGGTACTTCTCATGCCAGTCCTGCCTGATAGCAGCAGAGCCCTCAAACACATGGGAAAGGCACAAGTATGGGGAACTGGGTTTGTTCATTCCTGCCTGTTTGTTGTGCCATAACTTGCCCCCAAATGGGCAGGAATGAACAAATTCAATTCCCAACACTTGGAAAGGTTGGTTGCCCATGAAGTTGGAGCTTTGCTGGTGTCAAAAAATAAATAAATCTGGTGTGGTACTAAAGTTACTCCACAAATGACTTGCCCATAGCACAGCACAGTGTTTTTAGTAGTGTGCTCAATTCCAAACATGGTATGAATGAGAAGGATGTGTGTACGTGAGAGAGATGCACACCTTCAGCTGTGTGTTATGAACAATGCACTTTCAAGAGGGAAAGAGGATTCACCTTGATCCCCACTTCTCTGATTCAGTTTCAGTGTTTTGAGTACTAAATGCATGATTCATTGCCCTACTTCGTAATGTTTTGTGGCAGCTGTACTGTTGACCTGTATGTTTCAGAATTTGTTATATTCTGGTGGACTTATAGAAAGATCTAGGAGACTTAACAGCTTTCCTAATGTGATTCTAAGGAGGGCTGCTCCTGAAGGTTGTTTTTTGCTTGTTTTGCATCGTGCAGCCTGAATGCAAAATAATTTGCAACAGAGCTCAGAGGGAAGGAGGAAGCAGGAGAATCTGCAGGAGGGGTTGGGGGGTGGGGTTAATTGTAACCGGCCTTGCATCAAATCAAACCTGGCAACCACCTCTAACCTGCACACACCTATAAACAGCCTGAGTCAGCTACTTCTATGTTGTTGTAATTTTATAAATGTGATTGGGTATTTCCTCAGCCAACTGCAGGAGAAAAATAAATACATTGGTTCTAGCAGCATGATCCCATATGCTTCCTTCCCCCTCCCCCTAATTCTAACCACAGGCAGACGCATACTGAGAAGACTCTGCCCCTCCCCTTGTCTCCCTCTCCAACTCTATTCTCCCCAGTCCACTGCAGTTTTTTGAATGAAAACAAAATGCCATTAACCCTTTTGTTTGCCTGACTCCTAGTGCTTTCAGTTTTAAGGAAAGGCTTTCTACATCTTGTTTGTTTGTTTACTTCGATGATGTGGAGAGAATGCTACTATGTGTGATTATAAATATGTGATCAAAGGTTTAGAGGACACATAATGCCTCTGGGATGAGGGAAATGCACTGATTAAAAACAGATGTGCTTCAGGTAAGGTGGCCAATTTCCTCCGCACCTGTCTGTATTTAACATCAACTTGATGCGCAGCCTGTAGCAGGTAAAAATGCGAGTACCCCCAAAATCTTCACCTCTTCTTTTCTGTACAGCAAGGCTGCAATCATATACAACCTTAACGAAAAGGAAATCCCACTGAACTGTTCCTTCTGTGTAGCACTGCATATAATTATGCTGCAAGACTACTTCACAAAGACAGGACCAGGTCAAAAGGTGTTTTTAGGCCACTTGGCAACCTCTTTCTTCAGATTCTGGAACTCAGGGAACACTTGCAAAATCTTTCTGTGCAGACTTGCTCTTCATTTGCATATTAGAAAAGTTAATCCTAGGTCTTATGAGCAACACACAGCTCTACTGAAGAAGAAGAAGAGAAGAGTTTGGATTTGATATCCCGCCTTTCACTCCCTTTAAGGCATCTCAAAGCGGCTAACATTCTCCTTTCCCTTCCTCCCCCACAACAAACACTCTGTGAGGTGAGTGGGGCTGAGAGACTTCAGAGAAGTGTGACTAGCCCAAGGTCACCCAGCAGCTGCATGTGGAGGAGCGGAGACACGAACCCGGTTCCCCAGATTAGGGGTCTACTGCTCTTAACCACTACACCACACTGGCTCTCTGGACTTAAAACATCCTTTCCACAGTTTCCTATGCATTAAAAGACCATGTTTTTCAGCCTGGACCTCTGAAGATCTGTCAGATGTTGAGGGTTTGTCAGCTCATTCGAGCCAAAGCATTTGGAGAAAATAGTAATGGCTTTTCACTTTCACATTCCAACATTTTGCAAAGAAATGGAGAACAGAAGACCAATGGGAGTAAAACAGGGAAGTGGTTTTGGGTACCCATCATTTCTGGACCATGGCTTACAACAAATGAATACTTCCCCCCTCTTCCTGTCTAACGATCTCTCTCCCTTAATTGACTTCATAGTCTTCATTCATTTTTTCTCATGGAAACAACCCACTTTGTTGGGTGGGATCAGTTTTTCTTAACCATGAGTGGGCAGACTCTCATACAGTCGCTTATTCTAGAGGTTGTTGGAATGAAGAAATCCTGTTAGTGCCCTCACCAAGCATAGACTTAGGGAAGACTGAGGGGAGATATTATAGCCATCTTTAAATATCTAAACAGCTTTCACATGGAAGATGGAGCAGGCTGGTTTTCTCTTGCTCTGGAGGTTAAGACCTGAACCAATGGATTTATGTTACAAGAAAGGAGATTCTGACTAAACATCAAGAAGAACTTCCTGACAGTAAGAGCTGTTTGACAGTGGAACAGACTCTTTCAGAAGGTGCTGTGTTCTCCTTCCATTGAGGTTTTTAAGCAGAGGTTGGATTTCCATCTGTCATGGATGCTTTAGCTGAGATCCCTGCACTGCAGGGAATTGGATTAGGTGACCCTCAGGGGTTCCATACCACATTATGTGGGTCTAGAGCAGGGGCTGATTTGCCATCCCACAAAACCAAGAAAGACTTTGACTAACCCCTGCCCTATCATTCATAGAACATAGATTTCCAAAGGGGAGCTGGAAACCAGGACAAAAGCTCTGGGATTTAGGTAGGGGAGAAAAGTTGGGGGTGGGGTGGAAAAGAAATGAAAAATAAGGAAAGATGCAACTGTAGCTGAAATAAGATAGAAGAAGGATAAGTGATAACTGTATATTTATGTGTCCATCCATTTCTGACATGGAGGGCTGTTTAAGGAAAGTGTCCTTTCACCAATTTCTTAGGGCAGGTGAAAAGCACAAGATGACCTTGTAATTTGACCATGCTTTTATGCTTCACCCACCTGGACAGTAGTGCAAGCTGTCACCTGTCACTGGAAAACTGTGTGCCCTTCCTTAATGCGGGTCACTACTTAAAGGAACTCTAAAATAGCCAGAGGGAGAGGATATTCAGATATGATTTATGGAAGGAGAGGAATAACTTTTCATTGGAGCTTCATTCCAGAGGCCACATAGTGGTGATGTGTTGTGAACCCCAAAGGGAACAGGTGCTTGCTCCAAGCATGCCACATTCTTCTAGCAGCTGTCACCCCACTTGCCTGGCAGCATTAGAGCTGTATAAATCTGCTCTGCCTTCCTTCTGCCATAAAAGCAGATGCTAACTTTTCCATGCCAATTTATGATGGGGAGAACAGTGGCTCTCCAAGGCTCCTTTCTCCTTCTGCTTAGATTGGCCCTATAATTCTGTCTTTGGTTCTAAAGTTTTTGATGCTGGTATGGCCACATGGAGAAATTTCCATGCCATTGGTTATCATGCATGGTACCTGCTGGTGGTGATGTGGATACAGAAACTCCCTGCAAGAATCTACAGCATGATCTAGGAGTCTGTATGGTGTACTGTAGCCCCGACATGGAAGCTATTCTGGCCTACTTCTATACAACTGGTGTAATACCTTTAGTACCCAGTGCACACTTACACTCACACTTTAGTGATTGTGGGTATGGATCTGGAACGTAGTGTTGGTACTTGTTCTGGATTAATGGATCTCGAAGGCAAAGGAGAAATGGGGCAATCAAAAGGTGAGATTTCATGGAGAATATATTGTTGCTTGACAGTACCCTTCATGGATGGCTAAGTTTTTAAGGCATCAATAGAAAGGAAGTTGCTGAAATGGGAGGAAAGGAAGAGCATGGAAGTACGTTGACTCACGTCTGCATGAAAAGCAAATACTACAGGTTCTGCCTTCAATACTTAACTGTCAATTGTTTTGGATATGCGATAATTTCTTCCCTCTCCCCTTACTCTTCCAGTCCCCCTGAACAGAATAACAGAAAGGGGTTGTGAGCATGTGGCATTTGGTACTGGCTTTTGTCAACTGATAGACAGTTCACACTTGAGGGGACCTGCTAGAGTGTCTCATTGCATTTCCCCCAGTACAATTTGTTTCACATGTACATTCTCTATTACGCTAACGGGATTTGGAATACATGGTTCTATATTGCAGTTGGGTTTAGGCTGCAGTCTCATCCACATTTACTTTGGGAGTAAGTCCCTTGGAAATCAAGATGGCTTCCTTTTATTTATTATTTATTTCTAAATCACTTAAGATTAAAATAATATGTATCTTGAGTAGGCATGCACAGGATTGTGATGCCTCTGAAACCTTGAAGTCAGCAGGGAGACAAGTCAGTGGCCTGAGATTCTCACGCGAGAAACAGAGGGACATGTTTAACTGAGTCATCCTCTTTATCCTTGCAAAATGAGGGGTGCCGGGGAGTAGCAGCTTCAGAAGTCTGGATGAGGTCAGTCCTCGGTCTGATATGATTTAAGAGACTCTTCCTATAACTCTCCCAAAATGCTGGCCAGAGAACTGAAGAAAGGAGAGAAAGCATGAGCCTCAAACTAGCTGATTTACTAGGCAAGCCGCGTGCTCAAGAAAGGGGGTGGGGAAGATGAGCTTCTTCAAGCTAGCTGATTTACAAGGCAGGCAGTGGGCTCAGGGGAGAAGCAGCATGGAGCAGCGCACAGGAGGAGTAAATAATGGATGGCCCTTTTAATCACACCATGCATGGGGATTCCTTTGGAGTGAGCAGTGGCCTCCTTTCTGCAATGCCTTACCCGTGGGTCCATATGGCTGGCTTCCATTGCTGCCTAATTGTGTTGCTTAGGATCGTGGACTCTTGTTGCTCCCTAGCAATTCTGTGCAGCAATTCTTGCATATGATAAAGTTGACTGTAGTCCATGATAGCTTATGCCATAAAAACATTTGTTAGTCTTTATGGTGCCGTGAGGTTTCTTTTGTTTTCATTTCTCTGAAAGAGGTTGGTTGAATTCCAAATTTATCAAATCACCTGATATCTAATTAGCCTCTGCATAGCCAGTCCCAGCAGACAGATCAGACACACATGCATGCCTGCACATTTAAAAATGCGCATCCTTCCTCTCACACATCTGTGTACAGTTGCATTCATACTACATCTACTCAATCGCACATGGAGTTAATTAAAACTAGGGAATCAGACCCATTGCTTGCTGTTTTATAGTTTCTCTGGGCACAGGAATAAACAAGGTGTAGTTTGAGGGCCCACTGACAAGGGAGTAGAGAAGAAGGCCTTGCCAAGGCAAAGGAAAGCTTGAGGAAGGAATTACTTATTTCTGAGTCCATAGGGACCTGTTCTTTCAGCCTTGCTCACATGTTTAACCCTCTGTCGCCTGAGTTCAAAAAGCTCTGTAAATACAGATTACTGGTAAAAGACAAGGAACAAAACCAACTTTCAGATTGAATCTGCAAGCCTTTCTGCTCCTTCCTTAAATAGCAGAGAGATTGTTCTGCTGGGAAATAATGTTGTAATTTATTTACTTGCTGGAGGTTAATGTATATGATAGTGTGGAGCAACTGCTATGTTTTTTAATGTGTCTGTTAATATCTTGTAACATAAACGGTTTAGCTTGACTGGCTGACACAGCTAAGCACATGGATTATGACTTGTGCAGCCGTCTGTATGAAAGTGAGGCGGGCTCGTTGTCAGCTATGGTGGCGCAAGCCTCCTGCATATGTGTGGAGTTTCATTATCTCAACCAGAAAGAGAGAAGACAGGAGGTTCTGCAACACTTGTTTATCAGCCATGGCACTACAGCCCTGGACTGTGCTGTGCCCATCTGTCATGAAAAGAAATGATAGGGGCATATTTGAAATAAATACAAAATATACCTATATTTCAGATTTAACACTGTAATCCATGAATTCTAACAGAAAATGGAAACAAACAGTAAGATGTTTTAAAGCATTTTGTTTTATGAGTGAAGGAGTGTAATCAAACCATGGTGACTGTCAGTAGCCTGGTTTGCATGCACAAACAAAGAAATGGGCTCACAGAGGGCTCATAGCTTCTTTGCTCCTCCATGGTCTATTTTGCTGCCATGCTGCACTGAGTTCAGCCGAGATTTGGTCTGGAGTGTCATCTGAAGTGGGCCTCCTGGTTAAACTCCTTCCTCGCTGGCCAAAAGCTATAACCAAGAACAAACCTTGGTTACAGCTTGCGGTTAGTGAGAAGAGAGCTTAACCACAAGCCCTCAATTGGATGGCGATCTAAGCTGAGTTTGGCGCAGCAGCAAAAGGATGGGAGGAGCAAAGAAGCTGCAAACTCCCATCCGGGAGCTTGCACATTCACATGGTCCTGCTAAGTCAGGTATAGCTTATGCCAATGAGGCTGGTTTGTACAGCTTTAAATGTGCTGATGCCAGCATTCAAGAAAGGTTAAGAATCACTGTTCTAAATTGATGCCATGAGCAGCAGTCTATGGAAAAGTCCATAAATTTTGCTGGATGAAATAGCATGAGGAATTTAACCATGATAGCTTATTCACAAGACTCTTAATTGTAATGTGTTTTTGTTTTTAAAACCACCCTGTTTAGCACACTGGAAGGCAAGCCTGATTCTGCTCATGTTAACATTGATAGGAAGCATTTGTGTGATTTGAATTGCAGTGCAATGGGCTTTGCCCATCAATTACCTCGGTGGCTGTTATTATGCATTGTCTATCAGGGAGTATTAAGAGCTGTAATTGGGGAATCAGTCTCATTCAGTGGAGCTGCCCTTACTGGTGATGTCTCTTTACATCTCACATCCATTTTGCACATCTCTGGACCAGAGTGAAAAACCCACCAGTCTCATTTCAAGTCTGCACCCTGTCCTTGAGAAAAGGTGAAGTTTAAAGGACCATCACAAATATCCTTACTACACAGTTAGGACACTGGCCAAAAGGAAAGAGGGTCTTGTAGAGGGTAGAGGAAAACATGAATCAGGTCTACTGACCTCAGATACCTTAAAGCCAGTGACGACAGCAGCTTTGATATCTCTGTTGCCTTTTGTGTGTGAATCTTCCTTTCTAGGTCTCTTTTGAACATGTTTCAGCTCGAAACTGTCTCCCTGCCGTCTTATTTGTACCTGAGTCAGGATGACCTGGTTAAGGCAGCCCAAATGGTGTAATACAGGCAGCACTTAATTTTACCACGCTCTTCTGACTCAGCAGGGTGCCCTGAATTTAGACCTTTGGCGTCCCACTTGAACAGTCATTAAGGGCATGTCAAGGAGAGATGGCCAAGCTGCCATTGACAGACACCCTTTACTTGACCTTGGGAGGTGGCGCTACCAATACCTGTACATTGGGTTTTGCAGATACATGCCTGACAGGCGTTCAGTGCCATGGGTATAAGCTATTGTAGTAGGAGGACCAGTTAAATAAATTTGATTCATCTGATAGGTGGGTTATCCTTCTTTCCTGGTCCCTATCACATGTATTTCCGGCAGAAGTGGTCAAGGAGAAGAGTATTTCTTATAATATGGGGGTCTGCAGAGAGGAGCTTGGGGGGGGGCAACCACAACCCCCAGATTAGATTTCATTTTTTAAAGAAGTTTCCAGCATTTGTAGAACCTTAGCTATGAGACAAAATGTGCAGGCAGTACAGTATTCTAATTTGTTTTGTGAGAAACCAGCCTGCTCCCACCTTTCTATGTCTTAGCCAATGAGTGAAGTCATAGCAATGACTGACATTTATTTGGGAGAGGAGATCTATCCAATTAGACATAAAAGGCTAGAGTGAAAGACCCATTATTAGACCCTTGCTGTCCCCTAAACACACACGCAATTCAGGTAGCTACGATTTCAGTATAGCTGTAATTGGGGAATAGCATGTCAACTCAAAAACAAATTGTAGCGGCAAATATAGGATCTTAATTCTAACTCAGGACTTTCATTTCATTGCAATGTCACAGCAGGCCCTATGGTCAGAAGGCTGGGTAGTGACTCCCACAAATGGTGGGCTTTCCCTTGATATTCTCACACAACTCACAGATTTTAGGTGCTCCTGAAACAAACGCTGCACCCAGCGGTGTAGCTAGGGGGCGGGGCGAGCCGGCCATGGGGGCAGGGGGCGCTGCATGGAGCCTCTCCGCCACCTCCCCCTCAGCTGTGGGGCAGCTGAGTGAGAGGTGGAGGGCAGACGCAAGCCCCATGCTGCCATTTCAAGCCACCATGCCCCTGTGGTGTGGCATCCAGTGCCAGCCATGTTTCGTTACGTTTGTTGAGTAAACCAAACTAAACTAAACTAAAAAGTTTCATGAGCCCATTTTCTATTTATTACTTTTAAAAGTATTTTTTTTGTCATTTTGTCACCCCCCCCAGTGATGACACCCGGGGTGACCCACCCCCACCCCCTTCCCCCACCACTGGCTGCACCTGGATTGCTTATGGCAGGCACGTGCAACAGGTAGATCACTGGACGTCTGTGGCAGACCACTGGAATATCAGTGGCTCCCCCCAAAGAAGCTGAACAGGGTTTTCCTCCCTAAAAAAGCCCAATAACCCCTAAAAACGCCCCCCCTAAAAAAGCTCTACAACTTTGACCTGGGGTGGGGTAGATCACTGCCAGTTTTTAACTCTGTGAGTAGATCTCAGTCTCTTGGGAGACCCATGGCTTATGGCTATCACAAATTCATGACTAGGGTGAGACTTAAACTGGAGCCTTCCCATCTTAATCTTACTCCACCAACCCTTGGGTATGACACTGGATATGTATGGGAATCATGAGTTGTGATTACTGCCATAGTCACAGCCTATTGTGCCTGACCATCAGGAATTAACACTAATATACAAATGTCACCAGTGTCACTATCAGAAATGGTTGCCAGAGGAAGCCCCTCCGGGGGATGTTGGGAATTTTTCTCACCAAGCTTAATCAGGCTGTGGCAAAGGCGAAGGTGAAGGTGGGGTGGGGGACCCATGCTGCTATCAGAGTCCTCAGAATGGGTCATAAATAGCTGTCCTCTGGAATCAAAGCTGAATTGCTGCTTAACTTGGACGATAATGTGAAACAATTGCCTGCATTTGAAAGCAAGAGGATCCTTTTGCCGAATTCAAAGCATATGGACCCGTCGACCTGTTTCTGGTCTTGCTAGCATCTTTTCCCAGTGTCTTCCCCACCCTCGCAGCAAGGTGCAGGATCGATTGTATAGCTGCGATAACTGTACCGTTACAGAGATACACCTTAAAGCAGCCAAGGGAGCAGAGAGTCTGGTGAAGAACAAAGACAATTTGCTTGCCTGTTGCCAGGATGAAGGTGCTTGTGGGAGCACGGAATATGCAGGGCAAAGGGTACGTGGCATGGGGGGAAAGGCTGATGCACTTCGGGTTCTGCAGCGCCCACTCCCCAGGGCTGGTTGGCTAAGGGGAGCCCCTTCCTTTCCCCAGGGTGGCATGCATCTTTGCGCTGCAGTCTCTGCTGCAAGGAGGAATCTGCTACCAGGCAGCCCTTTGTCTGCCGTACCTGCAGTGGGTGTTAAAGAGGCAGCTTCCAGAAGCCGAGGGGACAAGAGTCAGCGCGGAGGGGAAATAGTGCGCTGCAGCTTTAAGCCTAGCTTGACAGGAGCCGTCGGAGGGGGAGAGCGAGCGCAAGGGGAGGGCGAAGGAGGGACAGAGGGAAGGGTCTAATTTCTTCCCCTCCCTCCTCGCTTCATGTGGCCGCTTTCTGGGAGGCTGAGCGACTAGCGGGGAGCTTCTGCTGGAAAGCTGGCTATGAGTTTATAGGGACGATCTGAGAAAATGCTGCATGCCCCGTTGCAGAGGTCGGGGAGGACGCTCCGGACGGTACATTTTGCCAGGCCCAGCAGGTAAGGCAGAGGGGCGCATTGGGGGTTCAGAGGTGCCTCGCCAGGGAAACGATCCGGGGCTGCAAGGCAGAGCTGGCCCGTCTCGTTGCTTGCCGGCTCGCTCCGCGCAAAAGGGTCAGAAGTGCCTCGGGCAGCGCCCGCCGCGTGGTCTCTTGACAGTTCTCTGCGCCGCGGAATCCGCCCCTGCGCTCCACACGGTCAGTGGGATCTGGAGCGATGCGGACTCCGGGGGGTCACGTCTAAGCAGAAACAATGACAGAAGTGGGGGCAGGTGGGAGGAGCAGCCCTTCGGCAATGTCCGTGGGGCGCCAGGTGTGGGGGGACCCCCACGGGCTCGCGCGAACTCAAGACAAACCCTGCTGCTGCCTCGGAAGCCTCGGCTAAAGCGGGGCGTTGGTGGTGGGATTTAAACTGCAAATGCCATTCGCCCCTCTCTCGCGCTACAAAGGGAATGGGTTTTACTTAACGGAAAGCCTCCTTGGCGGTGGAGAAAGGCGCTCATTTTAGCGTCGTCTAAACGTTGCAGTCAAAGCAGCAGAGGAAAGGAAAAGGAATTGTTCCGAACGACTGTGGTTGTTGTTTTTAATATTAAAAAATGTATTTAATCACCGCACGCTGCGCGCCGATATCGATAAAGCTCTGGGGAGACCAGGGGAGGGAGAGAGGGGCGGTCGTCTTGTATGTCATTTCATTGGCACGATGCGATGTAACAGCCTTGCGTGCTGTTAAAGCTGCAATCCTTGGGCCGGTTCTCTTCCCCCCATTGTAATCTGCGGCCTTCCATCCTCTCGCCGGGGAACTACTAGCGAACCGTTTGGTAGCCCCTCTGCCCTCGTGGGGCACCTGGCTTGCGTCCCGCCTTCCCCCCTCCGTGCGTGTTTAGATTTGAAATGCACCCGGCGTTAGGGAAGGTGAGCGTCTCCCTCGCTTGCTCTCTTACACACACACACCCCGAATCCCACCATCCCCTCCTGCGAAATGCGATCTTTCGGAGAGGGTTGGAAGGAAGGGGCGGAGGCCACGAGGGAAAGAATAGGTGGGACTTAGACGGTTTGAATTTGTAGGGAGCAGTTTCTGGCGTGCGATGAAGCACATGCTGGCGTGGAGACCGGCTTTGCAAGGAGCAAAAGCCAAGACCCAAGCGCAACGCAGCATTGTTTGCTTTGCAAAAGGCAGGCATGGATGGGCAGCCGTAGGGCTCAAATTTGGGGGAGTAAGCTGCCCAGGAAAGACGGAAAGCTCTGCAGCTAGGTTGGAGGGCTACGACTTCTAGGCGTTTGTTCGCGGTGCAGGGGGGGGGCGTGTTCCTCCCCACCCCCCAAGCCGCAATTTCTCCTGTGTTTAGGGGGCGGGGCAAGACTTTGCTGGAAACGTTTTTCCCTCTTCTGTTTTTTTTTTTAATGGGGAGTGAACTGCTCAGAGTATCTGACGTCCTTTGATCCTTTGCCACTTTTGATCTTGCAAACCTAATAGGAATTAGCTGAAAATCAAAAACACACACACACAACACATCCCGCACACATATAAGTCTTGAATGTCCCATTTCCATCCATTTGCAATGGGCACTCCAAGTGTGAATTGTAATACAGTATGGGCACTGGGCTGTTTCTGGAGAAGAACGACCTACAGTGGCAGGGGCATCCTGTATTTGCTTTCATTTTTTATCATTTATTTTGCGCACCCCCTCCCCCTAACTTCCCAAATATATCTAGTCTGCAGGATTGGTCCTCATGGGATGGGCCTAGCTGGACTGGGCACTGAGCATAGTTCCTGGTCATCATATATTTCCTGATAAAAGCACCCAAGACACAAATTATGTTGATGTTAAACATAAAATGTCTCCCTTTTGGACAATGGCTGTGCAGGTTGTGAATTTCTGCCTTGAAATAGCTGTGAAAACCTTACAGCCAGATGTCCACAGTTGTGCTGAATGTATGTGAAGCTGCATTCCCATCTGAGAACTAATGAAACTATACTCGGCACTCTGATTGTATCCATCCTCCGACTGCTGAATAGCTAAAATCATGTTCTTTCCATGAGGAAATGGGAGTCTGTAGGAGGAAGTCGAAACTCGATACAAAGGGGAAATCTTTGACCCAGGTTTCCTCTAAGAAAGAGAACCCATGCTCTCAGGCAGACGGGGCTTCTCCTGCATTTTTGACCTGGTGCATTTTAGCAAGCTAGTCTAACTTCCTCAAGGGTTTAGAAGAGAACTGGCACAATTGGGTTTTTGAAGTTTGGGGGCTGCATGGTCCTTAGCTGAGCAGTAATTTGAACCTGAGTTTCTGACAATCCAGCCCAACACTCTGGCCGGCACAGTATTTAGATTTGAAATGCACCTCCCTCACTTGCTCTCTCTCTTACACACACACACACACACCCGAATCCCACCATCCCCTCCTGCGAAATGCGATCTTTCGGAGAGGGTTGGTAGGAAGGGGCGGAGGCCAGGAGGGAAAGAATAGGTGAGACTTAGACCTATGCCTGAGATTCTGGAAAACTGCTGTCAATCTGAGTAGACAGCAATGGGCTAGAATGGTCTAATGGCCAGATCCAATATGGCAGCTTCATGTATTCATAATGCTAATTCCGCCCCTGATATCTGTAGATCCATTCAATACTATTCAACCAATACTACCCACAATCACATACCCATCCACGTCCCGCAGTACAAAATCCTAGCTGGTCACTTTGCACAATAAAGATAGCTGACCAGATTTAAAACTCATACAGCTTCAGAATAAAAATAAAATAATCTATCTAACCTCCCATGTGGGGTACTACAGTAACTCCGTCTTTGCGCCACACTCAGTTTTGTGCTAATATGACTTTCACTCTGGACACCATTAAGCACAAAATCATTTCATCAGTATTGCAACTGCTCAGGTTCTCACCCACCTGTAAGACCAATAACTTCATACATTCTAGAACAAGCAAACAGCAAATACAGTAGGAAAGGGGGGGGGGATAAATAAAAGTTCAAAAGGGCACCTTTTCTGAGGCTGGTGCAGAAAGGACACTTTTCCTTGAAGATATCAGATCTAGCTGTGGTGACACATGCCTTAGTTATATCTTGTTTGGATTACTGAAACAAACTTTGTGTGAGACTACATGCAAAGAGTGTTCAGATACCAGCTGATTCAGAATGCTACAGCCAGTTAAAACAGCTTTACTGGCTTATTTCCAAGCACAGTTGTTTACACAACCTGGGACCGGGTTATCTGACAGACTGTGCTTTCCCCATACAAGCCTGACTGTGCTTTAAGATCTTCAGAAGAGGCCACTCTTTTTTGTCCCCCCAACATCTGAAGCATGTTTGGTGGGAACTTGAGAGGGGCCCTGCTTGGTAGCTGTATCCAAGCTCAGTAACTCTTTACCAAGGGTAAAGAGCTCCTTCTGTGATAACCATCCAGTGAGATGCAAACATGCAAACATTTGGCTCCATAAGCTGTCACTGTAAAATGTTAGCAGCTTGGTCAACTGGTTGTTTTTATTGTTTGCACTGATGTCTTACTTACTTGTTTTTACCTTGAGCACCATTTTGTGAAAAGACAACAAACAAATTTAGCAAAGAATAATAAACCTATACATATAGTGCCTTTCTCCAAACACTTGCCAGTCTTATCCAGGAGCTCCAAATTTTGATTACAATAGATTAACCCAGAAGTTTTCAACCTTTTTGAGCTCATAGCTCCCTTAACCAACTACATCCTTTCTGTGGCACCCCTGTGGAGCTCAGGAGCCCAATTATGTCACCCCTTGCCTGCAGAGCTGGTAGCCTCTTACTCTTTTCCAAACACCCTCCCTTGTGGAGTGTTCCTTCAGCCTCCTCTCCTCTCCCCTCTCCTTGGGAGTCCTCCCCCCCCAAAAAAGAGAGGTGCCTCCCAGAGGAGGCACCATTTGCCTGCAGAGCTTATAGCCAGGGTTGCTGCAATAAACAGCTGTGCAAGCCTTTGGGAGGCAGAAATGTGAGAGGGCATCAGAGGAGGGAGGGAAGGAAAGAGAGGCAGAGGCCAGTGTTGCCTGTGGCACCCTTAACCATCATTCAAGGCACCCCAGGGTGCCACGGCACATTGGTTGAAAACCACTGGATTAACCTACTGGGCGTGTTACATTCTGCCTTGTTTCTCAGAGAAAGGTATGGCTATTTGGGAGCAGGCTGGGTGGGGCAAGGTATAAGTTAGCACATAAGTACATTTGGCAGCTGAGAAGGAAGCTAAGAGGAGACCGACATTCATCCAACGTAGTCTGAGGATCTTGGCTCAGCAGTGGACCACCTTATAGTAAGCTTTGAAAACAAACAATGAGAATCTGACGCCTAGAATGATTCATCAGCTGGTACTTGGAAAGGGTGGCTGAGTTTCAGAGCTCAGCACTATTCTTAGCTGTGTGTGTATGTGAGATACACACACAGTAATAAGCACATATGATAGTTGCCAGGAAGTTTTATCCAGCATCATCAATTTTGATCTAATAAGAACATAAATATCTTCTTATTGGATGAAACTTAAGGTCCATTGCATCAGCTGCAGTAAACCAAATGCCACTAAGAAGCTCACAACCAGGGCATAGTGGAGATAGCTATCCTCTGTGGTTTATTCCCTGTAATTGTTAGTCACAGATCTACTGCTTCTGAATATGGAGGTTTTAATTTTAGATGGGTCCTGAAACATCTGCTGTCTTTCTTTGTTGTTTATTCAACTTCTATACCACTCTTCACCTGAAGGTCACAGGGTGCTTTACAATATAAAAACACAGAAATACATCCCATAATAACAAACATGAACAATAGCCCCCCAATTGGCATGCGGTGCTTTAGCTACATAGGACCCAGAGAAGCACCTTGTCTCTGGAAAAGCTGATAGGAGTTCCAGCCCCACCCCCTCCCTGAAAAGTATTATTAGATGCATGATATCCAGAAATTCAACAGCTGTGCCTTTTATCCAACAAGGAGCTGCAGTGATGGGTAGGATGATGGTTATTTGCTGAATTGGTTTTATTGCTTGTATAACAAAACACAGGTGTTCTTTCAGAAAAAGAGTTGGCAAGCCTAGCAAATGATGGCATCCCTAGCTGCATGATCTGTGTGTGTATGGCTATTCTAAGCAACTGCAAAAGTCTTTTATGCCTAATAGATTGGACCAAAAAGGGGGTGCAGCAACCACTGCACCCATTATGGTGCCTTGGATAATCCAGTGGGCTGACACGAATGCTGTGTGTGCATGGCATTTAATGTAACGCAACATATTAATTTGCTAGCACAAGGGTTGAATTTCTCACTTCCTTTCTTTCATTTCCAGAAAAATAACAAAACACCCTGAGACCCCTGGCTCTTTTCAAACATTTGGGGGGGGGGAGCCTCTCTAGAAGGCTTCTGTTCCAAGTTGCTCACCAAAACTTCTATATGGGGATTAATCCTGTGGCCTTTCCCTGTGGCTGTCCCAAAACAGGGCCCCCCACATTACCCAGTTTCCGAAGGCCATTCTATATCTGCCTGACCTCCTCCTTAATGTCATTACTCAGCCTACCCCCATGGATCCTGAAGAGAAGGGGGGCGGGAACACAGTTGGAAAGATGTTAAGTAATTTCCTCTCCAATGTGTGGGGAATTGCAGCAACAATACATGCTGTTGGCTTGGTGCTCCAGTGCCCTCTGGAGTGACTTGGTTTGAACAGACTCTTTTTTGACACTGGGTTTGTTGCGAAGGGAAGCACTTTGTAACAAAACATCTTAAGATTCCTCACCACCCTGTATTCGCTGATCAGTGATACATACTCAGAAAACAATTAGCGGGTTGAGAGAATTGGCTAAACTTGGGAAAGAGTCTGTGGTGCTAAGCATAATCAATGTGAATTGGCACTGAAATAAAAAATGGCACTGAAATGTGATGATGAAGGATCACAGTGGGGAGGATAAGACAGCAGGAGCACATGGCTTACATTTCTGGGGCATCAAAGGAGTTGGGAGGTAAGAGGATCAGGCAGAGCAGAGAAAACTGGAAGATTGTAAGTAATGGACAATGGGCATCAGAAGTGCTATGCAGGGGCAATCCCTATGCTGTGGGGATTGCCCAGGAATATATACTCTCCCTTTAGCCTGAATCATTCCTTCCCTTCTTGAACCATTTGTTGTTTTTTTACACTCAAGTTCGCTTCAGGCTTCATTGGCTAGATCCTTCTAAGCTTGGCATGCCCACTCATTAGTAGGAGTGTCCATTGTACTGTCAAGGGCCTCTTGTTCACTACAAAAGCCCTCAATAGGCCTATTCCAGCCACTTCAGTTAAAAGCTCTTCTAGACACAAGCCGCCTGGAGTCCCCCTATCTACTCATGGGGAAAACACTAGTTTCCTGAGAAAGGCAACCCCTTTTAATTCACTGGCTTCCCCAAGCATGGGGAAGAGCAAGCTGGATGCAGAGGAAGAAACGGAAGGAAAGAACTGACAGAGACCATGGAGGTACTTACTGTATATCCCAAGTAATTTACCAACAAGTACAGTGGTACCTCGGTTTGCGAACTTAATCCGTTCCAGAAGTCCGTTCTTAAACCAAAACCGTTCTTAAACCTAGGTGCGCTTTCCCTAATGAGGCCTCCCACCGCCGGTGCCCTTCCACTGTTCAGTGTCCGTTCTTAGATCAAGGTAAAGTTTGCAAACCAGGACACTACTTCCGGTTTTGCAGAGTTCGTAAACCAAATAGTTCATAAACAGGGCTGTTCTTAAACCGAGGTACCACTGTAATTTGATATCGAGCAAGAGGACCTCATTAGAGAGAAATTTTTGCCAGCTTTGTGTCAGGGTTATTACTTGTTCTGTCTTTGCCCTAGGAAGAGCTTTCACAACACTCAGGTGGTCCACCTTTTAAGAGAAGGAGATATTAGTAGTGTCTTCTCCAGATTGTGGTCTTTTTGTCACTCCATAAAGAGAATACCAGACTAGCATCTCAATAATTTTGTACCATCTTCTTCCTTGGGCCCCACATGCAAGAAGGCAAACAATGGAGGATCAGAGACTAAGGCTTGTTCTTGGCAACACTAGGCAAATCTGAGTGTTGCTCTTCTAACGCACAGCCATTTGAAGGATTTGGTTTTAAGAAATGTTCATTCACAGGACTGAATAGGATAGGATGTTTTTCCTCGGGATTAATTAGCCCGTACTTAAATTTTAATCCCCCATGCAGACATTTTAATAAGGATTAGAAGTGTTTTACAGAGCCAAGATAAATTTGCAAAATATGTGTTTGAAGCATAATTAATGCTTAATCGGTCCATCCACAAACTTATTTCAAGAGCCTTAAACTTTTGGGAGTCAATATATGATTGTAAAATGTGCATGCAGTTAAAATATTTTTTAAATAGGCAGAAGTATCAATGTCTATGGAGACCAGATGCCAGGGATTAAATCAAGCCATGATACCATAGGTTTAAAAACCTTTGAACCTAAACCCTCTCTAAAGTCCAGTCTTGGTTCAAAATTAACTTGCCCTTTGCCAGCTCTCCCCACGGCTGTTCCCCTTTCCCCATACTTATTCTTGTAAACAGGAGGCTTTGTCTGTAAAGTCTGGATGCTCACGTGGAACTGCAAAAAGTAGTTGCAACTAATTTCTAGCAGAGGTAGGTGAGCTAGGAGCGAAATTTCCCATGCTCCCTATTCACACTGTGAGTGTGATGAGACCATTGCTCCCAACCCTGCCAATCAGTGAGACCTCCTCCTTCACAAACAAAAGTTTTGGGAAAGGGAGGGGGCAAGTAAGGAGGCTCTTCCTGGCTCAAAATGCACAGTTAACAAACTGGAAGATGATACTTGAGCAAGCTTCTAGATTTCTCTGATAAGTGTTGGAAATACCAAAGCAAAGCAAACTCCCCCCACCCCCAATCACTAATTTCAACCAGTTCTTGCCATATTAATAACAGGTCTAGAGCCACCCAATTCTCCAGTGCTGTTATTCTGTCCTATTCAAATGACAACATAGTAGGGTAACCTCAAGCAAGGCACCACAGTCTTGCATTTTGGGAGAGCTGACATGAATTTGTCCTTTCCTCCAGAACAATCTTAAAAAAAGAAAAACCTTTAAAAAAATTTAAAACCAGATTTTTAAAATTTAGACCAAGGTTTGTTTACTTGCATCTTTTTAAAAAAGTGGTTATATTAAGCATCTCTCTAAAATAACCTGGTTTAAAGTGGATAAAACATTAAAACCCGCACTCCTGATTTGTTAAATCAGATAAAATGACACCCTATGAAAACATATTGGTCTAATTCACATGTAATGGTAAACCATAGAGATAGTTCCTGCACTGCTGTTCCCTGAGTACGAACAAGAAATCTGAGTAGGAGCAACAAGTCCAAACCAGGAATTAGGGTTGTTTTGCAGGCGTCAGATATGAAGCTGTGTTTGATAAAGCAAGAAAAAAAACCTTGGCAAACATAACTATTGAGTTTCAAAGCTTGTTTCCTTTGTAAAAGAACAAGCCGGCAAGCGACAAAAAAAAAAGTGGCTAGAGGTTAAGTATTATAAATATGACATAACAGGCCATTCACTATGCTTATTCAACATATGACTATTTAGACGTTCTCAAATATTTATTTTGCATGCCATGGAGAATCAATGTTGTTAGTGACACTTGCTTCTGGAATGTTCTGGGCACTTAGACTTCAAGTAAGTAATCTTGCTTAGTGGCCTTATGTAGAAAAAAAATCAAACAAATCTCTTAATTCATAATTGCTTGCTTAAAAAGATACAGTATAAATTCAGTAATGTACAAAATGCATGTGAGCTGCATGGTTAGAGGTTTTGTGTCACACTCCTGGATAATATAAAGGCACTATTTAGTTGAAAACAAGTAAGCTGTATTTATTATAGCAAATAACTAACATGCATGCTTGTTTAGGACATATAGGAATTAGAAAGCTGGAAAAATCATTTAAGTAATTGACTGTAGTCACCACTTTAAATCAGTGATTTAAATTTACCCTGCATCCCTTTTGTTAGGAAGTCAGATACACTTCTGTTTGTGTGCCAGAAGGACATTGAGCATTTTAGATTATGCTTGTGACTCTCATTTTTGCTACCATTAGAATGTGGGATTGTGCATATGTTGTGGTATTTACTGAAAGCTTCTGTTCAACTAATTATTGTCACATGAGGTCAAAACAAGCAGTGTAGTATTTTTCTTGGTGGTTTGACTGAATTTAGGCAGCCATGTTTATATTGTGTTCAGTCTCTAAAAAAGCAGCCATATAAACACATTGATTCTCTCAGCCTGTCACAATTCTGTATTCCTCCCTTTACCTGTATGAGATGT
The DNA here is from genome assembly GCF_964188315.1 of Podarcis muralis. Lineage (NCBI taxonomy): Eukaryota > Metazoa > Chordata > Lepidosauria > Squamata > Lacertidae > Podarcis > Podarcis muralis. The sequence continues at coordinate 69,105,473 of NC_135659.1, read as the reverse complement.
CTGTCTGTCTGCCTAGCTAAAACAATTGCTAACTGAGGTTAACTCGAATCTGATTAAATGGACTCTAGTCCAGGGGTCAGCAAACTTACCACGCCTCGGGCCAGTGTCTCCAGTGCCGATTGCGCAGAGGGCAGGGGAGCGTGTGCCCATACACGTACGCACACGCTATTTCCGGCACACTTCCGGGTCGGAGCACCAGAAATAGCTTGTGCGCATGTGCACGGGCCTCCTCCGACCCAGATTTGCACCAGAAATAATGCTTGCACATGTGCAAATAACGTTGGCACATGTGCAGAAGCTATTTCCGGTGCTCCGGAAGTGGGCAGCCGCGCAGCGCAGTGCTGGTAAGAGCGGGTGGCGGGGGTTGCCGCGGGCCAGATAAATGAGTCCCCCGGGCCTTACCTGGCCCGCGGGCCTTAGTTTGGGGACCCCTGCTCTAGTCCATGAAATTATGCTAGTCTGTACGGTGCTGCAGCTTGCACTAAGTTACTATAGTATCTAACGTGCTTTGGGCAGGAATGAACATCATGTTAGAGACCATGTTACTGTGCCAGGTCCTCTCATTTTCCCAATGCTACGATGGAACCCATGCCCCTGGTGTGACACCATTGTACTATTCGTTTCCCTGACACTGCTTTACCTCATTGGCTGTCGCTGGTGGGAAAGAGGGAAATTCATAACACTGATAGCTTCATGATATGGAGTAAATATTGAGGCTGGCAGAGAGGACGAGCATGAGAGTTCCCCGTTCAGTGGATCTACCATGAAACTAATGAATTTTGCTTTAAAAAGTGCATTGTGTCTGTACATAACATTTCCCTAATTTTCACGCCTCCCCCCAATAACTCGAAAACTATAAGGCATAGGGATTTCTTATTCACACCAGTGAAATACAGTCATACTTTGGGTTACAGACGCTTCAGGTTGCGTTTTCTCGGGTTATGGCCCCCCCCCCCCAAACCCGGAAGTACCGGAACGGGTTACTTCCAGGTTTCGGCGGTTGCACATGCACAGAAGTGTCGACTCGCAACCCGTGTGTGCACAGACGCTTCGCTGCGGGTTGCGAACGTGCATCCCGCATGGATCACGTTCACAACCCGAGCGGCCACTGTAGGAGATAATTTAGTACAACAAGTTTAATCAAAATATAAGATGTAGTGGTATTAAAAACAAAACAAAACAAAACTGTGATGATCTGTTGTGGAACAACCCCACTGAAGAAGATAACAGTGGTTACCCAGACCTCATTGCTGGTTGCAAAGAGGCTGCTATATTAGGGGCCCAAAAATGTAGGTCTGCCACTGAGTATCCTCAGATTGCCCTTAACACATTTCCACCCTGTCATTGGAGACCTTGTGTGTCCAGCACCCTAAGTCCTTAGATATGGCTGAGCTCCTGGCTGCTGCTTTCTTGATGCATCCTCTTCCATACATGTATGAGCTCAAAGGAGTGCACACATTGGTATCTGAGGACCAAATCAAACGTGATGATGTCAGTTCCATGTGTCTGATAACATAAAACTGCTTCAGCTGCATAGAAATCAGGGTGCTGGTCTGATTTTAACAGCAAATGGAGTATGCGGGTGAGGGGCACTGAACTTACCCTACACCTACAATTTATTCCCCACAGCCCCAAATATTTTTCACTCAGTCAGGGTCACTTCCCTTGTTGGAGCTGAGGAGGAGTGCTTGCAGAGAAAAAGAAGGAAGGAATTGTTTTTATTGGTTTTTATTAATTAAATTTATTAGATGCCTTCTCTTACCGCAGGCAACTCAAGGTGTTAATGAGGGTAAAGTTACACCTTCTTCATCTTCCATGATTGAAGGAGCTCTGCATTTGAACACAACTGTTAATGCAATATTTAGTTAGGCCTGGTTATCAGTCAGTAAAGGGCCAAAGTGCTAAATGAAATGTATCTGTGGGACATCTACAGTTGGATTACAATTTAGTATTGGGACTACATTGCTGATTCAGTATTGACCAGTTAGCTGCTCCAAAGAAGGCATATATAATTTATTTGTTATCTGTGTGTACATCTACTTTCACAAAAGCAAATGTATAAAGTAAAGAAATCTGTGTTCCAAAATCCACAGCTGGCCAATACCTTTATTGGAACCAATAAAATGCCACAAAATAGTTAACAAACTTTTGAGTTCTCCAGAACTCTTAATCAGACAGGATACTAAGCAAAAAGAGGGGTGGAAGGAAATAATCTAGCTTGATGTTAAAGCCACAAAGTCTGCATTTGGTCACAGTCGTAAAATGGGAGTGTTGGAAGAGACAGCAAACTTAGACCACAATCATGTACACACTTATCAGGGGGTAAGTCACACTGAACTCAGTAGGGCTTGCTTCTGAACAGTCATGTATAGAATTGCACTGACAGTTGTATTAGGTCATACAGGACTCATCTGCTCTGTGCTGCATAAATAGACCAGGCCCAAGAACCAGACAGACACTTTTGTTTAATAAAGTCTATGAGTGTTTTGTAAGCAAGGGAACTAAAGGGTAACATGTTAATCAATAAAATTATCTCTGAAAGGGCCTGCAGTAACATCCCTTTCTGGTAGTGCAATCTTTTGTCTTTTATATCATAGAATCATAGAATTGTAGAGTTGGAAGGGACCCTGAGGATCATCTAGTCCAACCCCCTGCAATGCAGAAATATGCAGCTGTCCCAATATGGGGATTGAACTTGTAACCTTGGCATTTTCAGCACCATGCTCTAACCAACTGAGCTACCCTGGTTTTGTTTTTCGGAGTGCTCAGTGTTATTGGTGGCTTTCTCTCTCAAACTTTTGCTTGCCTTTGCTAATGTCCAATGGGTAGAAGTTGGGAGGAACCACAACTCAGAGGAAGAGATCACCTCCTTTGAAAGCAAAGGGTTCTGGGTTCAGTCCCTGCCACCTCCAGTTAAAAGGATCAGGTAGCAGGTGATGGAAAAGACCTCTGCTATGATCCTGGAGACTAGACAGTATTAGTCTAGATCAGGGGTCTGCAACTTTAAGACAAAAAGAGCCACTTGGACCCGTTTCCGAAGAAAAACAACTGGGAGCTGCAAAACCATTGTGACATTTAAAGCATGCGCGCCGCTGCCCTCCGATCTGACAGCGGGCGGGAAGGTGACGTCAGGACAGTGCGTGACTAATGCACGCACCGCCCCCATGTGACGTCACAGCCAGTACAGCGCCCGCCACAGTGGGGAGTGTCGGGGCGCACAATGCGCCTCCTCCCCTCGCTAGTATCCGCCCCGGAGCCGCGGCAAAGGTGTAAAAGTGCCACATGCGGCTCCGGAGCCGCGGGTTGTAGACCCCTGGGCTAGATGGAAATACTGTGATGTTGCAAGGCAGTTTCCTATGTTCCTTTCTGTGTGATAATGTAACTATGTAATGGTAGAAGAATTCTCCCCTTCAGCTGACAATTACTAAAGGTGTGGGAACCCTGTCCTCTATTACATTTGGTTACCGTAATGACAGGCTACTCTGGTTAACTGCTAGAATAGAGGCTGAGTAAGCTGGTTGCTAACGCTGAAGCAGACATTCCTAGAAAGAAACTTAATAAGCAGCATTTTCTGGAGACAGGGACTCTCCAACACAGAATTTTACATCTCTTCCTGTAGTGAGGACATGAGAAAACCTGGAAAGGAATATGTTGTCATTTTCTTTTCAATGAATGGAGACTAGAACTCCTCTTGAGTAAAGGGATAGAGGGGTAAAAGGTTTGTGACTTTAAAAGGCCCTGTTTATTCTGAGCAAGGAGCTGGGGGCAGATACTTGGGGAGCCCATTTGCAGCTCTCAGAATCACCTCCTCTCTGCTGTGCATGTAGCTGGATTTGTCCCCAACTTTGGTTGTGCTTCCACAGTCTACCTGGGTGGGGGCAGTGAGTGGGCGGCTGTAACGTTTAGCAAAACGTGGCTGGGCGACAAAAGGCTGAGTCAACACTTCCCCCACAGTTGGTCCTCATTAAGGAGCAGCCTGTTAAGCCAGGCAGCGCTGCGGGTTCAGCCCTTTTGTTTTGAAATGAAAAAGGCAAATACACCGAAGGGAAATAATCTGGAGCCTAGAAACAAGAGCTTGTAAATGAGCTTTTTGTCCCCGTTCTTCCTATATGCCCACCCACCCCTTGATAATTTATGCTCTTTAAGGAAACGTTAGTCTTATCCCTTTCTCCATATACAGGCTGCCCGTGTGGTTTTGGCTTCAGTTTGTGCCAGACAGCAAAGGGGTCGCAGCTGGGAATGCTGCCTTCCCGTTGCTCAGGGTCATATTCACCATAAGAGAGTGTGCTGGTGGCTGCATGCAATAGTGTGAGGGAGCCGGTTCACTGTTGTGGGGAATTCCCCTGAGTTCATGAGACCTCCCCACTCCCTCCAGTCTGCAGAAGCAACAGATGGCCCCTTTATCTCTGTTGCAGAGCTACCCTCCCATGCTAACCTGCTGCTGTAAGTCTAGTGGCTAAGTGGTTGAGCCTAAGCCACAAGCTCATCTGGTAGCCTTAGGCAAGCTCACTATTCAGTCTTGGCCTACCCATTCACAACGGCTGCCATACAAGGCTAATAATGGCCCACTTTATGTGGCTGCTGTACTTCTACTGCATTAATGTACGGAATGCTCTTTGAACCCTTGTCATCTACCTTTATAGTATTGATCATAATACCCCACCTCACCAAATAGAGGATTTCAGTTTCTGAGACTGTTGGTGGCTTCCATTACTCCGCGAGGCTCAAGAAGGGAAGGGTGCTGCTGGATTCTGCCCCACCAAAATGCTTTTGCTTGGAACAAGCTGAGGAAAAGCTAGGTTGCATTTGTGGGGTGGGTGGGACTTGGGTAAGTGGACAGGGAAAGCATTCCAGGATTATGGAAAGATTGGGGACCAGCGAAAGGCAAGACACCTTGTCATTTATGAAACACCTGCATGGGCTGGTGGCTTCTTCCTGAACACAATTCAGAGTTTATATGGCTTGGTGCCCAGATACCTGAAGTACTACAGACCTGCCAATATACTGACATCAGTGTTTGAAACTCCCATTGTTCTAGGCGCATTTTGTGACAGGGAATTTCATCAGCGAGAGCAATTTCTGAGCTCTGGGTGCAGTGCTGCACCTAAGATTTCAGATTAAAACTGCAGAGTGGAAGGAAAGGACCTTTTTCTGCCTCCCCACTTCCAGCTACTCTCTGAAGATTGGAGAAGAGACCCTCTGAAGAATATTAAGAAGGTGGGCAGGGGAAGGAGTAGGCCATGTAAAAAAAAAATGAGCATAATATTTTAGCTGCAATTCTTTCATTTTCTGCATTGTATTCTTGTTATAAAAAAAAGTGTGCCTAGACATTCCGTTGTTGCTCCCATAACTTAGGTTTAAGGTGCCGTTTAGCTCCTGGTTTTCATACCTCCATTTCTAACACTGACTGACACCACCTTTGAATAGGTTTGGGTAGCACTGACTTATGAGGTGATGTGCATGGCATCTGCAGAAGGGGCCTTCTATGTTGTGGCACCCCAACTTGGGGCTTCTTTCCCCAGGAAGACTTGCCTGATGCATACTTGTCTTGTCCTTCACCTCGTGCTGAATTTTAATTTCTCCAGGCATTAAAAATTTATATAATTTTGTTGCTGCCTTGCTTTTATTGACTCTGCTTGTCTGATACATTTCATTTGTTTTGGTAAGTTTTGTTTATTGCTTTTAACTAGTAGTTATTAATTGTTAGCTGGCCTTGGAGTACTAGAAATGCTGAACGGTAAGCTATAGGGTTTTTGCTTTTGCAAATTAAATCAAAACCAGATTTGATCTGTTTTAAACAGATAGGTTTGTATGATAATGTGTCCCGCCATGAGAATAGCATAACAGAATCAGCATAGGGAGACATTCAGGGCCGCATATAAGGTCTTGCCTTTTCTAATTCTTGAGCCATCTGGATTCACTCAAAGCAAGAAAAAAATTATCCTTCTGGTCATATTAAATAAAATGTGATGCCTCTGACTATCCCTTTCCCACCCACTTGGCCTGATGGCTAAGAACATGGGAGTTATGCAAAAGTCCAATAGATGGTCATATTGATAAAATGTATCCAACCACCCAGATATCAATGCTTTGCGCATTTGTGTGCATGCGCCTCTTCCCAACCACAGCAGTTTTCTATTTAGTAATGTCTGTTTTGTCCTTTTCTGTTAATTAAATTGAAGTCTAAACTTTTTTTCATCTTTTAAAAGCGAAAACTATCGTATCTAATCCAATATGTTTATGCCGAACATTGATAAAACATTCCAGCAGTTGGGAAGGCTTGGTGAAGGACCCTAACAGTTTGCTCTGTCTGCACCAACCTCTTTCTGCTGTAAGGAGCCTGATCTCTCTGGGCTCCTGCCAAATTAATTCTCATTTTTTTCCTGAGAACTGCAGCCTCCCCTTTCTTGCTCTCACCCACAAACGCTTCTTTCCATAGGGTTCCCCTTCCCCTTGCCGCCATGGGATTTGCTGGCTAGATTAGCTTGGCTTACTCAGAATGGCTTCCAACCACAGACATGTAATGAGGCAGACGGCTGACTCCCCCTCACTCCGAGTGATTGTGAGGTCAAGGGAAGGATGCAAGCAGGGAAATGGAGAGAGTGGGTGGGTGGGAGGGAGGGAAAGAGGGGGAGGAGTTTATGCTCTACCCTGACCTGCCAAAATAATTTTGTGCTCGTGGCCCCTCTGTCTTTGGGATCTTTTTTTGGGAGGACTTCTCTCTTGCGCTCTGCCAAACCTCTTGTTGCTCCTTGTTTCAGTGTCTCATAAGCAACCCTCCCGAATTTGATGTGGTGCTTAAAACAAAATTCCCTCAATGTTGCAGTGTTCAGGAGCATCAAAGAGATGATTTAGATGGAGTTTTAAGCGCAAACCACAGCTATTCGTGGCCTAGGGCCAGACGTAACTACTGCAAGCCCTAATGAATTTCAGCCCCTTAAAGAGATGAGATGTCACCCCACTCTGAATGCTTTCAGCTGCTGTGGATGATGTATGGCTTTCCTTTCCTTTAGCCAGTGGAAGCACTGAAGCTGAGCTGAAAGTTTTTATTAGGGGTGGGGTACCACTGGCCCTGCATGTTGACAGGGGGTCTGATTTGGTCCACCAGGTTGCTTTCCCCCCAAACCACACCTAACAGCTGATGCTACTGTAACATCAGCTGAGGGGTGGGAGGACTAGGTTTAATCCTGTATTGGCCGCGCCATCCTGTTCCCAGTAGAGAACAGGATCTCAAAGCCTAGGCAGCAGGATATACCGGTAATCTCCATTCATCAGCTGTTGAGAGTAGATTCAAGATTGAGGGTTTAAAAGGGAAGAGGAAGGAGACATGCAAAAGCTTTTTCTTCTCCCTCTTCCCTTCTAAGTTCCTGGTCTCAGTGATTTGAAAGGTTTTGGTGTGTCCGTCCCCCCCCAATTCACCTTTATGCTCCCA